>NC_133573.1:2141979-2445833 GCF_048773025.1 Camelus bactrianus | reverse complement strand
GTAGAGGGAAAAAACCCACGTGGTTTGGGGCTGGCGGGTACACACTACTGTGTGCGGAGCAGGTAGACAGCAAGGCCCTGCTGTCCGGCCCAGGGAGCTGCGCTCAGGGGCCGCTAGTAACCTGTGATGAAAAGTACATGCGTGAACATGTGTGACTGAACCACCACGCTGTACACCAGAAACTGACACCGCGCCATAAATCAACTGAACTTCAATTTAAAATAAATTTTTTTTAAAAAAAAAAAGAGAAAAAAAAAAAAAAAAAAGAAAAGAGAAACTCCACAGTCAGGAAATGCACAACTTCAGGGGAGCTTTTCAAGCTGCACAATTTCCAGATCTCAGAGGGCAGGGCGACACTGAAGCTCCTGGTAGCCAGAGTGAAGACATCTGGTTACACACCCAGGGATTCGGGAAAGGCTCTGGAAATGCAGAGCCACAGCGGTAGGGCCAGACCCGATCCGCTCTAGTAAAGTGTGAAAGGAGCCTCAGGAGGATCAGCTGCCTGTCAAGTCAAAACTCACAACTTTCTGAAGGAAGATAAAATCCAGACATTCTCCAAGGTAACACACAGTGTCCAGCAGTCAATAAAAATAACTAGACTTGCGGGGAACAGGGAGATTTGACTCACAGTGGTGAGAAAAATCAATTTCGAGAGACCCAGGAATAGTAGCTCCAGATGGCGGAATTAGCAGACAGGCCTTGAAGACCAGTTACTCTAAATACACTCAGGAATTTAAGAGAGAACAAATCCGATGAGGCTATACTGACATCAGGGAAACAGACTTCAGGACAAGGATATTATGAGAGACAAAGGGGGACATGTCATAACGATAAAGGGTCGGTTCATCCAGAAGAAGCACAAATCTTAAAGCGTGTGCATCTGATGACAAGCCCTCACATCGCGTGACACCGGTCGGCCAGGGAAGAACGACGTCCGCAGCTGCTGCTCTTCACGTTTCTGACTGAAGCATAGCCCATTTCCGACGTGTTGATTTCAGGAGAGCAGCGCCCTGATTCAGCCGCACACGCGTGTGTTCCGTTTCAGTTCTCACTGCAGTGTGTAGCTGCTGTTCAAAATTTAAACAGGAAGATACTACACAGGCATCTGCAAGGGCCTCTTCGTCACCACAGATGTACTAAGTGACCTATCCTGGGGCGTTGTGGGGGCGGAGGAGGGGACAGGGAAACAGCTGAACAAAGTTGGCTTTGACCTCAAAGAGCTCACACAATGGGCCTGAAATACAGAGCCCACACACAGATGGACGGATTAAAAGATACGTCTTACGCATTTTCCTTAAACGTCTGCCTTTCAACTTTTGAATCAAATGCATCATTAAGCTCTTGTCGGCTGTCTTCCGTCTCGGGGTGCGAGCGCTCGGCCTCACAGATGCCGCACGACCGCTCAGTCATCCCCGCTACGCCCGAGCGGCGATGTGACCCCCTCCCAGGTTCCACTGGAGCCCGTGGAGCCGGACCCTGGAGGAGGGTCGCTGCTAACACGACGTGAGGCCGAGCTGAGGGCTGGGCGCCCGGCAAGGCTGTGATGGCCTCTGCGGGCCGGTGCCTTCCCCCGTTCTCACGCCCGCGGAGGCAGCAGTGCCCTCACCCAGGAGAACGCTTACAACAAAAGAAAAGAGGATTCGTTCTCTGCATGATTCACACTCATTTCCGTTAGTTAAGCCGGTAAAGCCCCACTTAAGATGAGACAGGGGCCACTCCTCGGGAAAAAAACCATTCTTCAGTATCCGCCTAATACATGCAACTTAATCTTTTAAAATTCAGTCACGTTCCCCAAGGACACTGCCTGGGGGCAGCATGGGATTAGGATGGATTAGACTGGAAAGAGCCCTTCCTGAAATCCAAACTCGGCGAACACGGGGGGCTCTTCATCACCTTTTAATAAATGATCACCCCTAACTTACTGATGCCCCTTCTTTCCAAGAAAGATGAAAGTAGCTGGCCAACGAACCTCCGAGCTCGCTGGCTCCAGGAAGGAGCACAGAGGCCCGGAGATACGTTCCTTCCAGTCTCGGCTGAGTGTGGGAGCGTCCCCGGCCCCCAGGTGCTCCCATCTCCGTGTCAGGTGCGCAGACCAGGGCCTCGGGACCGGTTAACTGGGACAGAATCCCAACCTTGCACCTGCACCACTGGTCTGAGGCAGTGACGAGACATCATGGAGCCCTACGCTCCGCATCTGTAACGTGCCTCACTCTCGGGTGCATGCACACACGTGCACACATGCACGCACACACGTGCACACAGTCATGTCCACACTCGTGCGCACACACGTGCACATACCTGCACACATGCAACACTTGCACGCACATGCACACACTCTCACTGCATGCATGCAAACACGCACACACATGCACACAAATGCACACAGTGCACACACACTCACATACACAAACACATGCACACACTGCAGATCTTCCTTCTCTCCTTCACGCCCCCTTGGCATCTCTCTCACAGCCCTCATCTTCCATCACTGCTACCTGACCAGGCCTTAGGTCTCTCGGGGTCTAGAAGGCTGGCCGCTGTTTTTTGTGGGTGGGAATGGACTTGTCTGCCGCTCTCTCCTTGAAGGGCAGGCTGTGTCTTACTCCCCTATGTCCTTAGTCCTGGCCCAGTGTCCGGCACGGAGGAGACGTCAGTATGTCACTGTGGATGAAACCCTCACTCTTTTCCCGAAGGGCTCCAGCACCTTCTTTGGAAAACCAGACTTTTTAGTAGCCCCGTACCCTCCCAGAATTCGTCTCCCAGACGCGGAGGCCCGCTGGGTGAAGAGCTTTGATGTCAGGCCCTGGGTTCAGTTCCAGCCCCTCCATCACCAGTGGGGTGACCTCATGCCATCACAGGAGGACACGTGCACCTGGCCCTGGTGTGCTAGCTCCAGGGAAGGCGGCGTTTTGTCCCTGTGGGGCCCCTGCCCCTGCCCAGACCTCACCCTTCAGTTCCAGTGGTCATTTGCCACCTGATCCACTCCTGTGCTGTCACCCGTCCCTCTCCTCATGCTCCGCCCTTCCCCTCACCTGCAGCCTTTCTGCTTTGTGGGCTGTCTCTGTCTCCATCACCGCCTGGCTGCCTCCTGCGGGGTCTGGGCTGTGCCAACCGCCCTGCCTGATGGGATGCATGTTCCCTTCTTCCTTAACTTCCTCCTTAGGAGAAAACTTGCCCTGCAGACACAGCTGAGGGGACCCCTGTTCTCGCCTCGCTGGTGGGCGGGGAGGACGTGGGCTCCCAGATGAATTCACTGTCGCCTGCTGGTCCAGACACCGCCACTGGGGGCTTCCGAAAATACCCTTCCTTCAACAAAATGGGCTAATCACTTGGCCCCAATCAAAGCGCTTTGAATGTTTGGAGGGTTAGCGCTGAACAGTTGTGAGTTTTAAAATAGATGGGATTCCTTCATTCCCCTTCTAGTGTTTCGTGGTGGAGAATAGGCAGAGACACACAGAGGGGCGGAGGGCGAGCCCCCCAGATGGGGGCCAGGACGGCGGGGGTCGGGGGCGCTGCTGGACCCGGTCCCAGAGGCAAAGGGCCACGGCACAGCACGGAGCAATAAAGAAACACACAGAGTAAGTACGAAGTGTCTCCAGCAAAAGCTGAGTCCTGGGGTTTTGGCTGCTGTGAGATGGGTCGTGGCGCCACTCACCCAGAGAACGAACAGAGCAGGGGAAATCGAAGTCCTTTTCCCCGCGGCCAGCGCCCTCCTGCCAAGGCGGGCTCAGTGCAACACGAGAGACACCAAGACCATCTCACTGCTTCTGGAGGTTTTAGAAAGAAATCTTTACACCTATTCTGTGTCCGACGTGCCCTTTTCATCTTGACCTTTCTCCTCGAGGCTGGATGAACTGAGCTGGCTGGAGTCTCATGAACTCTCAGATGAGGCCAGAGATGTGCCCTCTGGGTCTGTCCAGTGACCCCCGCCAGTAACCCCCACCCGCCCCGCGAAGCTGATGAGAGCCCTCACTTCTGCTTTTATTTTCCAATTTCCCACTAACTTTTCCAGAATAATAAGGGCAAACCATGAACTTGGGGAGGAATTTGGTGACTGTCCTGCAATTTTCAGGTCCTGCCTCCCCAGCTCCATCCCCGAGGGAGGCCAAGGGCAGGAACCCAGGGGAGCTGCTTCCCCGCCCCCAGACGCACCAGCCACTCACAAGTGGAATTCCTTATGTTTTAAGCCGTTGTTTTCATGTCTGTGTCTCACTTTGCTTGTCCCAGAGCACAGCCTTTTTTTTTTTTTTTTAACTTCACTGATGAGAAAACTGAGGCATGCAAAGCTCTAGCTATTTGCTCAAGGTCACAAAATTCCACGTGAATCCCCATTCAGGCTAGGCTGTTATATCATCCAGCAAACTTCAGTCGTGGCTTTCCCAGTATTTCAGGTCTTCAGCCAATTTCATGAACGGTCTGTTAGGAAGTGAGGATATTTTCCTTTCTTTGATACTTGAACCCTGGAAATGACCCTTTCAACATTTTAACAAAACTACGGTTTCTCCAGATTTCATTGTTCATGTCAAAGCATTTGACTAAAATATAGCCAATCCAGCATTCCTTTCAAGGGGGTCAGAATGTTTTCCGGGGATGGAAATGTGTCGTGTGAATGAAGATGAAGGCAGCTTTGTTGTTCCTCCTCTGGGAATCTTTCTAGGGTTATTACTAGAGTCAAGAATAGATCAGAAATGGAGAAAAGATATCAAGACTGGCTTTCATGGGAAATTGAAATCACTCCTTTTAAAAGTTCACAAATTCCACCCTGGGGATAGATGCCCCCAGCCTTGCAGGACGGGCCCTTCCCAGATGGCGAGGTGGCGGCCCCGAGAAGAGCGCGAGGCAGCTGTGACCGATGTAGGCAGGCCCACACCGTGGTGTTTTATGACAAATTAGCTGACATTTGTTAAGCTGATGTGGCGGCAGCAGCCTGAATCTCGAGGGGGCCGTGAGGTGCAATAGGAGGACGGCATCTCTGAAGGCGTCTAGGGGCCAGTCAGGGGTGGAAAAGCCACTGATTCGCGTTTGGCACACCCACTGTGCGCCAGGTGCTTTTTACACGCTGCCTGTCTCCCACAAGCCCTGCTGCAGGGCGAGGCTCTCGGGAAGCCTCAGTGGCTCCCTGGTGACCAGGCGGCTGCCCTCAGTTTGCACCTGGCCCTTTTGTCTCTGCAGGAAGGGCTCTGGTCACTAGCCCAGACCAGAAAGACCTACAGAATGACTGTGTGACCGTGGGACACGCTGGCATCAGTGGTACAGGGATACGGGGTCGACCACAGATTCTTCTGGGCTCCAGTCACGACGGGTTATGCTTCATAAAAGAGACAAAACATGGCCATTTTGGCATTTCTTTCACAAGTGAAGCAGTTCTGGGGATGTTTTCCTTTTAAATAGGGAAGTGGACAAGTCTGGTTGGCAGGACTTCTCCCCCTTGGGTTAAATGTCGCCGCTCCTATGATAGCCTGAAGGGTCAGCTCTCCTGCTGGGGACATGTGTGCTCAGCCAGGGGCCTGGAATGTCCCAAGAGGGTAAGAATAGCCACAGCGAGAGGCGGCTCGGGCCGGCCTCTGGTCACTGCAGTTGTCAGGAACGCTCAGCCTCAGACAGCTCGGGGCCGTCGCCACTTGAAGAAGGGAGAGCTGACCTCCCGCTTCGGGGCTGGACCCTGCCTTTTCACGTTGCCGGCTCTCACCTGGAAGTCCTCTGTAGCTAAGGTACATTCATTCCTGCAAAGATCTCCCACCTCCCTGGAGAACACTGGCTCTGGCTGCCTGGAGTCTGGGCCTGCTGGCAGCATGGACCGGCCGGACCTGCTGGGCTTCCTCGCCATCACCTTAAGCTGCAACGTGACCGTCGTGGGTGAGTGTGCAAGCCCCGTGGAGCACACGCTCTGCCTCCTCTGCTCCCTTTCCTGGTCCTTCCGCCGGGAAGGGCTGCCTGTTGCTGGGGCACCGGAGCGGCAGCTCAGTTCCTCCTAATTCCCCATCACTTAGGGAGAAGCCACCGTCATTTGAGGACGTCTTGGGAGTCAGACATCTTTCTCTCAAGGTGTCCCTTCTTGCTGACACCTGGGGGGCTGAGCAGGTGGAAGGTGTATTTTTGTGTAATTTTTCTCCGGCTACATTACCAGGAGTAGGTACATTCCAGTCAAAGAGAAATTCATGCCTTGAGTGAGCTTTCTTGCTCATCTTTTTAAGCTTAATTTGAAGCTTAATTGAAGCTTAATTTGTAAAGATTAGTAAATTCTCTCGTGCATTTTAAACCAAGTCCCAATTTTAGTTTATTTATTTATTTATTATTTATTTATTTTAACAAAGAAAGAAGAAAAGTGTTCTCAGTTTGCTGCAGCCTAGTCAAATTTTCAGAAAGGGGTGGGTATCCTAGTAAAAAGGATTGAGAAAAGGATTAAAACATGCCATGAAGTGGTTGGTATTTTTCTCATTCCTTGTTTTGTAGAGTTTAAACAAAGTCAACTTGGTCTTCAAAGTCTGAGCATGTTACTTCCTTGCGTGATGATCCTCTTCCCCTTGTACTTAACTGCCTCCCTTTATAATAGACTTTAGTGTTTCTGAGATCGGGTGATGATTCTGTGTCTCACCACAGAACAAAATATTTACAAATTATTTTGACTGGGTCTTAAACTTGATCCAAGGTAGTTGACTCATGACATGAAAACTGGACTTGGAGGTTACTTTGACTCCTGGGTTAGCCATGCTGATTCATGACAAACCTCAAGTCTTAATAGGCGGAATTGGGGGAAAGGAATTCCGAATTACTGGAAAGTCTGAGAACTTGAATGTCCTTCAAGAAATTCAATTGCAAGGACCATAAAGCAACATTAAAGACAAGCCCTGTGATTAAATAGAGGTTGTGTGGACTATTATTGCTGCAGAAAAGTGTGTTACAGCTCAGCTGTGACAGCAGCCTGGATCCAGGTGAGAGACCAAGCAGCGCTCCACGGGAGAGCTCAGGTTTATCACAGCAACAGGCCCAGAGGAGTCAACACTCCAAGCTCTGGACCCCGTCTGTAGGTTTACACAGGCCTTTTATAGGCTGCCAGTTTACACTTTGCAGCATCATATGCAAATAAGGTATAACAGAAGTTGACTAATTAGGAATAAGCTTTGTAGAAATGGACTAATCAGGAGAGAAAGAACCAATCAGGAGTGAGCTCAGGGAACCAATAGAATTTTAGGGGTAAGTAAGCCGTTTCAGAGGCAAAAAGTGAGATAGAGCCTCTGGGCCAGGGAACCGGATGGTGCCGGCAGGAGAGCAGTGGCCCTGCCCGGGGGTCCTGCTGGTCTTTTTTATGGGGCTTCCCGCCTCATTATCACAGAGAAAACGCGCCAAAGTTAAGAGCTTGGATTTGCTGTGCGCTTACAGGACTGTGCTAGCACTCTTTAAAAAGCTCATTCATCTGAGAGGAGGACTTTATTTACAGCAGCCCCTTTCTAGATCTTTCTGTCCAGGAGACACTACCAGGCTGAACCAGCAGAGCAAGATTAAACATTTTAGTATCTGTGATTTTCTTTCAATCTGCCAATTTCAAAGCATTTTACAATTACAGGCACACCTCCATTCATCGTGCTTTGCAGATACTGTTTTTTTTTGTTGTTGTTTTTTACAAGTTGAAGGTTTGTGGCAGCCCTGTTTTGAGCAAGTCTGTCCATGTCATTTTTCCAACAGCACTTGTTAACTTCATGTCTTTGTGTCAGATTTCGGTAATTCTCACAGTATTTCAAACTTTTCCACTATCATTATATTTGTTGTGGGGATGTGTGGTTAGTGGGTCTTTGATGTTACTACCACCACTGGCTGAAGGCTCAGAGGATGGCTAGCATTTTTTAGCAACAAAGTATTTTTTGATCAAGGAATGTACTTTTTAAATAATGCTATTGCACACTTCGTAGACTAAGACACGGTGAAAAGGTAACTTTTCTATGCTCGGGGAAACAAAAAAATCCACGTAACTCACTGCATCACAGCGGTCTGCACCTGGACGCGCAGTATCTCCGCACAGACCTCGGCGCACTAAGTGCTGGTTAGAGCTGTCCGGCGAGCTAACTGGCCGCCACCGTGGCTGTGACTGAAACACACGCCCGCCCACCGAGGTCTGCACTCTCAGCCCCAGGACGGCTTAACAGCTGTTGCTGGGAGGAGCTGTGTCTGTCCGGCTGTAACGGTGCTTCCCTACTTCCTCTTTCCAGGGAAGATCTGGCTGGTCTTCATGGTACTGTTGAGGATGGTGGTGCTGGTCCTGGCTGGGTCACCCGTTTACCAGGACGAGCAGGAGAGGTTTGTATGCAACACTCTGCAGCCGGGATGCGCCAACGTCTGCTACGACATCTTCTCCCCCGTGTCCCACCTGCGGTTCTGGCTGCTCCACAGCGTGTCTGTCCTCCTCCCCTCCGCGGTCTTCAGTGTCTACGTGCTGCACAAAGGAGCCGAGCTGGCGGCGCGTGGACCCCGTGGGCCGGATGGTGTCCCCGGGGACCACCACGCCCCTGAGCTGACCCCTGGGGCCAGGCGCTGGCTACCGGTGCCTGACTTCTCTTCCGGCTACCTGGTCCACCTCTGCCTGCGGACCCTGACGGAGGCAGCTTTCGGTGCCCTGCATTACCTCCTCTTTGGATTCTTGGTCCCGAAGAGATTCTCATGCACGCACCCTCCGTGCACCAGCGTGGTGGACTGTTACGTCTCTCGGCCCACGGAGAAGTCCATCCTGATGCTCTTCGTCTGGGCGGCCTGCGCACTGTCCTTCCTGCTCAGTGTTGCCGACCTGGTCTGCAGCGCGCGCTGGAAGACCCGCGGGCGACCCGACCGGGCCCCGAGGAGGCCGTGGCCAGTGGCCGGGGACGCAGCGCTGGAGGGACACCGGGACGGGGTAGCCGAGGGGCGAGGGGCGTGCGCTCGCCCGGGGCCGCGGACGGGAGGACAGGGCGCGCACAGCCCCGCAGGGATGCCCGCCGCGCCGGGGCGCCTGGAGCTGCCGGGGGAGGACGAGAGTGACGCGCTGTCCTCGGCCAGCGACCAGCTGCCGGTGCCCAGACCCAGAGAGGCGGCCGCCGCCGGGGGGGAGGAGCGGCCCGGCCCGCCGCGCGCCCCGCTCCCGGGTCCGGGCAAGTCCGAGTGGGTGTGAGCGCCGGAGTCCCGCCCCGGGAGCGCGGGGCACCGGGACGCAGAGCATCCACCCTCAGAAGTGGGGGCTGGCGGGACAGACGGACTCCCCCGGAGGCCCTGCTGCGGGGCACTGGAGATTTAATTCCAGTGACGCCTTCCGGCGCTCCAGGGCGGGTGGGAGCTGCAGGGATGCAGGGCGCGCAGCAGGTCCGAGCCTGCGCGCTGCGGTCTCCCTCGCCTGCGGCAGGTGCTTCTTGAAAAGCACGTTCTCTTGCGTTCACAGAGCTCGTTCATGTTTTAAAATGTTTTCTGGTGAATTATTATGAGGTTTGAAGCGTTCTGGTTTGTTTTCCTGCTTAGCCAAGAAGGGTGTCTGTTACGCATCAATAGGGGCACGTTAGTTTCACTTCTCCCAACGCCTGTAATAAAATTAACGCCGAGTGCGCTGTGATCTCACACTTCCCGCTTCACTGTGTTGTGTATGGGCGGAACCTCGGACGCAGGAAATACGGCCGGAAAACACTGGGGGCTTGCTTTTGTGGGCACCTTGGCTTGCTACTGCATGTGGGTGTGAGGTGCACGGGATGGGGGTGCTGGCTGGCTGTGTCGCTGGGTCTGTTGGCTGAGTGGCTGTCCCTACTGAGCAGAGGGAGCACTTGGGCTGCTAGGACTGTCACACGTTTCCCAGCCCGGCTCTGCCTGTGGGAGGGAGCCATGACCAGTTAGGGCTGCCCCGAGGGCCTTCACCTCCCGTCCTGGGGAGCAGGTGAGACCCTTCTCCAGGTCTGTGCTGAAGCTCCTGGAGGGGCGCCCTAGAGACACCGGCCTCCCCTCTCAGGTGAGCTCCTCATGGGTGCCTCTGTTTCCGCCTCCCCTGGTTCTCTGGTCCAGGTGCTGCCGAGTTCATGGAGCGTGAGTCTGTTTGTGCTTGCGTGCAGCCTTCAGCGGCCACTCGAAGGACACAGCGAGGCGGTAAGGGCTGCTGTGGAACAGGGTAAACCTGCTCACGTGCGTCAGGGGGTGAGAAAGAGGAGGACACCCCGGGTGTCCTCCTGGGGTGGATGAGGAGCCTGTGGTCCCCGAGGCGGAGGAAGAGGAGCTGCCCTTTACGCCGGCAAATAGTGACCAAGGAGGACCAAGGCATCCAGGGAACCCAGCCTTCAACTGTGACCGCCTTGTCTCTGTTCTCACACAGGACACAGTAAACCCCCTGGTTTGTAACTTAGGTGTTGAAGCCTTTACAGATCTTTTCTAGTCATTTTAAGGGGAGGGGGAATCTGAGACTGCATCCAAAAGGTGAAATAAAAAGACGGTGTGGCTGTCATCCTGCTTTCAAGACTCCAGCCTGCTTCTCACATCTTCCGCACACGGGGTGAACGCAAGAGGGCTCATGGGCTGGTGTCCCTGAGTCACCCACTGCCCGCGGCAGAGACGGCGGGAGTTAAGGTGATCGCGCCCGGTGTAGCTGCTCACTCCAGTCTTAGACACTTCACACGGAAGCTTCGTGAAAGTACGGAGTTTCTTGATCAATGGGCAGCATTCCTCTGGGTGGTGGTTCAGGGATCCTTCCATCCTCTGGCTGCACCATCGTCTGCCTGCGGTGCCAAGATTTCTGTGGCAAAGACAAGACCCGTTCCAAGGCCAGGCCTGGAGGAGGACCACACAGCCAGCCAGAGCTGGGACCTGACTGCTCAGGAGGCCACAAAAGATGGCCTAGTTAGACAGCCAGCCCTCCGAATCCACCGGTTCCAGCCTCAGAGTCAAGCCACCATGGATCTAAAATATTTTTGAAAAAATTCCAGAAAGTCCCAAAAAGCAAAACTTGAGTTTGCTGCATGCAGGCAACTATTTGCCTAGCATTTACAATGTATTAGGTGTTATAAGTCATCCGGAGATGGCTTACAGGAGGATGCGGCAGGTTATGTCCAAATATTAGGCCATTTTATGTAAGGGACTTGAGCATCCAGGGATTTGGGAACCAATCCCCCTGCAGACAGTAGGGATGACTGTCCAGGAAGAAGGAGGGAAGGTTTGGGCCAACAGCTGGCCAGCGTTTGCCTCAGGCAGCAAACGTTTCCTGGGTACCTGCCCCACGGGAGGGGCTTAACATATCCTCAGTGGCCAAGGAACTGGTCGCAGGGGAGTAAGGCGAAGCATGGCCGTTGGCTGGGGTCCTCGGACGTCCTGGGGCTGCAGGGAAGAGAAAGGAGGTGACGGGGATGAGGAGAACTCACTGACAGGGGCCTGGACCCAAGTCTCCCGTGCTCGGGACTGTCTCTTAGATATGGGCCTTTCAGACCATGGAGGACCTTGGCAGGTGTAAGCGCCCAGCCGTTCGGGCTTTGCTCGGTGGGTGCGGTGGGCTGGGTGCCGTGGAAGTCTAGCCTCCCGGGTTAGATTTCCCGACGTCTCCCAGGGCTGGTGCCCGGCGGGGGCGGGGGCTGGCTGTGGGGCCCAGCATGGACGGACACCCTAACCCCGAGGCGGGCCCGCAAGGAAGAAGACTAGGGGGGCATTGGTGAGACTGCGCCCAGGAGAGGCCTCCTGTCCGGAACTAACAGAGCGCGACTGTTCTGGCAGGTACCTACTTCCAGTTTCCTGGGTGTGAATCTGGTTTCCGGCAGGAAATGAGGAGGAGGGTGGGCTTTGCAGTGAAGGGGGGGGGCACCTGGCTCCCCGGGCACAGACCTGACCCCGCATCCCTCCTGCCGTGGGGATGGGGTGACCTCCACCCCCAGTCCAGCCCTTTCCCTTGTTCTGTGGGAGAAACGTTTCCTGGAAAGGAAACAGATGTCTCCCCTCGCCCCCACTTGAAATACACGAATGTGTATTTTTCCTCCGTCCTGTCAGTCACAGCGCGCACCTTCCTGTGCTGCGACCCGAGAGAGACGCGAGCGGCAGAAGGCGGAGCCGAAAGAAGTGACGCAGTCTTCTCAGAAGCTGAACTCACGTGAAGGGAGTTTTCATGGAGAATTCAGGAAATAAAAAGTCAAATGCAAATACTGGATTTTAGTAAGAGGTCTCCGTCCCCAGACAGGTGAGCACGAAGGACGGAGCGTTGCAGCGTGGCCTGCGGCCGCCGGCACCCACTGCGCAGACGGCCCGGAGTCTCCCTCCCGGGTCGCGGGGGGCCCTCTCCCCGAAGCGCCCCTCCCTCCCGGGGGGGGGGTTGCTCCTTGCTTTCTGCACAACCCGTGGTGTCAGCAGGCTGAGAGATGAGGTTTCAAGTCGGTGGAGCTATGTCGATAACCATCAGCTCTGCACCCAGCATTTAATCTCTTGCTCTTGTTTCTTTCTATGATGCTTTAAAAAAAAAAAAACCTAAGACCAGCTTATCACGTGGGAGGCCAGCAAATGGGCGGGAAGAGCTCCAGCAAAAGGTATTGGTCCAATTCTAACAGCTCCTCCTACAGTTCCTGTGAGCTCTGCTTTTCTCGGCACTGAGACGGGCACCTGAGGGCTGCCTGACTCCATGGGCTGGTTGGGAAGTTCAGGTGAGATCACGGAGGCGGACGCCCACCTGCCCCCATATGGCCGTGTATAAGGTGTGTCCTGGGCTGTGAGATCTCCACACCTGACAGGTCCCAAAACTGGCATCTCCAGGAGTGGCGGTGACAGGGCACCTGCATGAGGAGGGAGGTGTCCACAGATGGGACAATCCCACCTCCATCCCACCTCCTGTCTGACCAGCAGAGGCCTCTCTTGGACCGTGTTAGGATGTGGTATTTATAAGCTCCAACACCTTCATTTATTTCTGGAGCCTCTTGGCCAGTGTCAGCCTTCTCCTTTCTTGCTCATCTTTGCTCAGAGAAAGCGGGATTTAAGAAGCCTCAGATCTGGGACTCGTGTTAGGTTAACTTTGGATGATGCAGGGAGGTGGGGTGAGACTCTCGGGCCGATGGAGAAATTGTGGGCCATCTGTAATTTAACAGTGTTTCATACCCGTGGGTTGAGATGGCCCCTTCCTTATTTCTAATTTACTTTCTATATTTTTTGCCCACAAGTGTCTGATTGTCCTTTTCCCTGGGTTTTCGTATGGCCAGGCTGCAAACTGCACGTTTGGCCTGAGACACCGATCATGATAAAAGAGGTGGACCTGGGAGGGTCCGGGGTGACTACCCAGGAAGCTGCATGCTGGGCGTGGCAACAGGCACAGACCTTTCTCTTCTGGGACGATTCCTCCCAGCTGTTCACTCATCAGCCAAAAAAGCCCCTTCTGGCCTTGGCTCATCAAATCAGGCACCTGCAAAGGTGCGTGAGGTTTCCACCCCCCTTGGTTTAGGAAATGATGTGTTATTTTATCTGTAAGAATTTTTTCTCTCTTTTTCTTGTGCTTTAGAAGGTTAAAGTGCTTTTGATCTCAGAAACATTATTTGAGAGGCAATTAAATGTCTATAAATTGGTCTTCCTCACCTGGTATATTTCATCGGAAAAAAGCCTCAGGCATTATTAAAGTTTATACTAAGTGTATTGAATGCCGTTTCCTTCAGAAATTCAGTAATTTTATGGAGGGGTTTGTGGGATGGGTGGGGAGAAGGAAGTCAAGTCTTAGGCTAAAGCAGGTTCATCAGATTTTGTTCTGCGCCCAGAGTGGTTCTTCGGAGAGAAACTGAGAACATGGTTCAGCCTGCACTCCAGGGAGGAGGCACTGCTTCCACTCTAGCAGCAAAGGGCTCTGGGAACTCTGGCCTTTCTTTGTGTGTCTTTATTTCCTCACTCACAAGAAGAGTGTCACCTTTTGGAAGAAGGACAAGTGTGAATACGGAAGACAGCTCCTGATGGCCGTGTATTTATTAAGCGTCTTTTCTGTGTCTGGGACTTGGACAAGGCAAGGGAGGAGTCGCAAGAGGAAGACAAGGAAGGCACATCCTTGTGCTTGAGGGCATCTTGATGAGATGACTAGGGTATAAGTGCAGGGAACATATACTTAAAAATTAAATCTCATGGTTCAGACTTGGATATTTCACCATGAAATTTCTATTTTTTCTAAGTAAACCACCATGGAGCTGAATGACACTATATTCAATGTCGTGTAGTAACCTGTAATGAAAAAGAATATGAAAACGAATATATTGTGTGTATATGTATGACTGAAACATGATTCTGGGCACCAGAAACTGACACAACATTGTGAACTATGTTTAGCCAATTTTTAAAAAGTCTTAAAACTTTTTTATTGACTATACTTCAAGAAAAAAGAATGCCAAAAAAAAAAAAACCAAAAAAAATTTAAAGTCCAAATGCCTTGTGAGAAGCTGTTCCCTGCACCACCAGTTACACTTTGGTGACCTTGATGGGTCAGAGCAAGGATGGTGACAAGGGGAGGGGAAGGAAGACAAGGTGGTGGCGGTCACTTCCTTGGGAGGGAGGGTTGGCACCAAAGTGGGAAGACGGTGACAAGGAGGAGAGACCAGACGCACAAGGACCAACTATGTGTAAGAGACGCCACGGGGCAGAGAAGGGAGCCCAGGCAGCCTGCGGTCGGGGCAAACGCCAGGCTGGAGGCAGAGTCTGAGGCCCCAGCAGAGTGAGGTTGGGAAACGGCACGTGGGGGAGGGTGCGGATGGGACCTGGTGGCCTCGAACATTTGGGAAAGTGGAGGCCTGTTGTCTTGCCTTCGTGTGTGTAGATCAAAGAGGTCTGAAAGCCTAACTGATCCGTGGGTAACTCCCTACCTCTGAACAGGGCCAGCAGAGGCCCGAAAAGACCCCCCTGACTCAGCCCGAGGTACGGGATGGTACGTGGTCCCCTTTGGGATGTTGGGAGACCCCGCCCAGGTATACCTCCCTGGTGACCTTGCCAATAACCCTGCATGGGTTTCTTTTGGGGGTGGGCGTAATTAGCTTTTTATTTATTTACTGTTAGTGGAAGTCCTGGGGATTGAACCCAGGACCTTGTGCATGCTAGGCACACGCTGTACCACTGAGCTACATGCCCCCCCTTTCTTCTTCTCCTTCTCTTTCTCCTTCTCCTTCTCCTCCTCCTTCTTCTTCTTCATTCTTTGTTGTTGAAGTCTTGTCAGTTTCAGTGTCCTGCCGATTTCTGGTGTACAGCACGATCTTTGAGCGGCACATGTACCCGGCCCATCCTCCTAACACCAGTGTTTCCCAACACGTTGTTATTCACGAGGTACCGCTGGGTCAGGAAGCACACATTCTATGTTACGTTTTTTCATACCTCCCCGAAATTCTGTGGCTGCATCATGTCCTCTGTTCTGGGTTCTTTTCCTGGAGTCTTGCTGGGATTGGTTACTAAAGAATGAAGTTCATAAAAAGATGCAGGGTGGAACTTGGTACCTGAGAAGGAAATATGGAACCCCAAAGACACCCTTTGCCGACTTCTCAAATGGGTGCCTGCCCAAAGCCCAGTAGGGTGGCTTCAGATGGGCTCTGGTCCAATGGGGGAAGCAAAAATGGACCTGAAGGGTCTCATAGAACCGGGTGGAGGCATCCAGGTTGTTTGAGTAAAGTCTTGATTGTGGTGGGAAATCACACTGCCGATAATCCAGATGGAATTAACACCTTTTGTTGTTAACTTGACACTTTTTTCATAAATTAGTGAACGGCTTACAGTAAAACTAAGTCAGTAACTCGAGGGGCCTGGAAAAGCGTTGCTGACTCCCCTCAGCCCCACCCTCACCGCCCGGGGCCCGGAAGCCTCCGTGCTGGTCTTGCGCCAACCCTTCTGGAGTCGGCAAACATGGCTGTGCTGCAAAGTTGTGGAGTTCACCCCATTCATCCTTTAATTAGACTCAGCTTGGATTTCAAGGCTTCCGTGTGATTTGGAAAAATCCAATCTTTGGTCTCATACTGTTAAATCCTCCGAGAATTCGAAGTGCAAATACACAAATCATAACACAGTGTTCAGGTCTGTTCATCCTACGGGCATGTGAGTCACCTTAAACCTAGAGCCTTTCAAACTTAGTCATTTCCTTCATGTGAAATCCAACTTTCCAGCATGGAAGTGTTGACGGGCAAGGTGTTCCAGTGACCGGAGCCCCGAGTCTCCAGTGGGCAGGTTGTGCGAGGATTGCCGTGAAAAGATCGCTCATGTGACGGCGGGGTTTCACTGCAACTCTGATTAAAAATATTTGTTTTGCTTCACCTGAAATTTTTCTTCCTGTCAACTTTCTTCTCTATTTTTCCTTGTTTCTTTATTCTCCTTGCTGTTTAATTCTGCCGTGAGTTAATTTTCTCCGTGGACCGATGGGTTTCACATGAAGAAAGTGTCTGCACGTCTGAACACGGATGGGGCTTCGAACCCCCTCCTGTGTCGTGGTGATTAATGGGTGTGTGTTGAATGAGTGGATTTTAGAACAGCACACAATTTAAAAAAATAATAGAAATTCTCCCTTCTGAGCAGGTTAAAGCACTGACACTTCGCCATTGTAAGTGCAGCGGGGGTCACGAGCGCCTCACTGACAAGTGTAATATCTTGAATTTCCTTCCCTTTTTGTATGTAGAGATTTAAAATGTACTGCTTTTCTCTCGATCATGTCATTTGTTTCACAGAAGGATTGAGTGAGACGGGCAGAGCACCTGTATGTTAATTATACCTCAATTTAAAGAAAAATGGAAAAAAGGAGAAAAAAATAAGGGCCATGCAGTCATCATTGCCCTCATCCCACGTGGAAGAGAAAAACTGGCAAAACTCCTCAGGACCCTGGACGTGGCTGTGCTGTCTTGGACAGGACACCAAAAGCACCTGCCACAAAGCGCACACAGGCAAGTGGGACCACGCTAAAATTAAGAACTGGTTCATCACAGGACACGGTCAGCAGTGGAAAGGCGACCTACGGACTGTGTGAGAATATTTGAAAATCATGTATCAGAGGAGGGGTTATTATCAAGAATATAAAAACAATATACAGCTCAACAGGAAAAATGGAAAAACCTGATGAAAAACGGGCAAAGGGCTTGAACAGACATTTCTCCAAAGATGACACAGAAATGGCCAACAGGCACATGAAAAGTTACTTGGCATCACTAATCATCAGAAAAATGCAGATCAAAACCACAAAACCTCAATCCACCCGAAACCCAGAAAATAACAAGTGATGGCCGGAACGTGGAGAAGCGGGAACCCCGCGCACTGTCGGTGAGGCTGTAAAGTGGGGCGCAGGCTGCAGAGAGCGGCGCGGAGGGTCCTCAGATGTAGACCCGCTGTGTGATCCGGCAGTCCCACTTCTGGGAACACACGCGGAACACCGAAGGCAGGGTCTCAAAGGGATGCTTGCGCACCACGTTCCTAGCAGCATTATTTACGACAGCCAAGAGGTGGGGGCAACCCAAACGCCCATAAGTGGATAAGCTGATTAACAAAATGCGGTGTGTACATCCACTGGTTACTAGCCAGCTTTTAATAAGGAGGAAATCCCGTCACACAGACCACAACATGGATGAACCCTGAGGATATTATGCGAAGTGAAATAAACCAGCCACAAAAAGACAAGTGCCATGTGAGTGTGCTCATAGGCGGGACCGAGAATTGTCCAGTTCATAGAAGTAGGAAGAACGGTTGTGCCAGGGACCGAGGGGAAGGGGGGAAAGGGGGATATTTAATCCGTACTTTCAGTTTTGCAAGATGGACAAGTTGTGGAGATCTGGCTCACAGCAGTGTGAGTATGCCTAGCATCAAACAATGGACACTTAAAAACTGCTTAAGATGGTAAAGTGTGTTGTATGTTTTTTTTAGTCATAATAAAAATAAATAAAGCAAAAATGCACAAGGAAGCATCGCTACAGAAAAACAGGCTTCGATGACGCTGGCCGCCTCCCACTGTTCCAGGCAGTGCCGCTCACCTTGTTCTGTCTGCATTCACTCCTCACAGTTACCCTGAGACCCAGTGAAGCAGGAACCTGTCTCATTCCCATTTTACAGAGGGGCAAACTGAGGCAGACAGAGGCTGAGAACCTGGCCCAGGCGGGGCGTCCTGAGTCCGTGTTCTGAACCTCTCCATTTCGCTGGCTTTCTGCAGCTTCCTGGAGAATCTCTAAGTCAAGCAGGTAAAAACAACGTTCATTATGAGATATTTTCCATGATGATTAAATTGAGTTATTAGCTTCTTTTTGGTTCCCGTTAAGTATAGCCACGTATGCGCTTTAGCGGTATGACAAGAGATTCGTATCCCTCCCATGGGTTTCACCTTTGACCTTCTGCTTGGACTGTTTCTTACAGAAATAGGATGCAGTGTAGCAGTTAAGATCTATGTAGACTCAGGAAAACCTCAGAGTTCACTTGGGGAGTGAGTTTCACTTTCTGGGGCTTTGGTCAAGGACTCGCCCCTTCCTCCTGGGTCCCCAGAGGAAGGAGATTTCTGCCCTGAATAAACATTATCCTACAATTGTAAAACGTGTGCAAAGTTCCAGCATCAGGGGAGGTGGTGTCACGTTCCTTTAAAAGGTACACGTATCCACACACACTCAGGATCCCAGCACCCCCCCCCCCCCGTCTCCAGGACGACGAGGTGACTGTCACCTGGTTGTCAAAAGTCACACCCAGACTAGGTCACCACTGGGTGAGTCCGCTTTTATTGGCTCCTTGGAGGTTTACCGGTTGGGTCTAATTTCTTGTTTAAAAGAATCCTACGCTGTGTACCCAGTTCTCTGTTACGACTTTACAAGTGGAAGAGAAGGCAGGGTTATCCAAACAACGCTGTGCCGCGAGAGCTTCGGTTCACAACAGCAAAGCATGAAGTTCTCCCTTCCGCCCAGCTGGGGGCACCCCTGTCCTCTCCCAGATGTTTACTCAAGGTGACAAAAAGAAAAAAAACAAAACTACTTCCGTTTAAATGAGGCAAATTGGATGACAAGAGCCCTTGGCTCAGCTGATTTCTATCTGTATTTTGTGGTTTCATTTTTAGATCATATCAGTTCCACTCACTGGCTTTCAACGCTGCCTACACGTGCGACTCGTCCCCCCCGGCTGGTTTTAGAAAGCTCGGGCTCCCCAGGAGCTCTGGTTCACCTGCTCGGGGTGCTGCTGGCCGCAGTGGCTGGTGGAGGCACCCCTTGTGCTTGTGGGTGTCGGCAGGGGTGAGAGCCACCGCCAGGGTGCTGCTTACTTAGAAACAGCTTTGTCACGGAACGGACGCTGGAAATTGTTTTTCTGATTTTAATTAGTGTATGGTTCACTTGAGTGTTAAATAAGGCTCATAAATAGGTACCTTTGTCCTGGGTGAGTGGTGGGGCTCCCCAAGGCTTGGAAGGCTGTGGAAGCGCGGTCATTACTTATGAACTATCCCGACGTTGCCCTGGCCTGGCCGTCTGCCCTCACTCCATCCTTCCTGCCGCCCCTTCAGGTACCGCCGTCCTCCTGGGCATGTCCCGGGGCCTTGGTCTGAATCCACGGCGCTCCTGTCCCCTCCCTCCAGAGACTTCGCAGTGCTCACCGGGGCTGTTTCCTGCTCCCTCTGGCTCTGCTGCCCTGGGGGCCTAGTGCACCCCTTCCTCCCAGAGGCCCCAGGCCCCTGCTGACCAGGGCAGGTGCTGGCACCACTCTCCCCGGTGTGACTCCATCAGCCACTGGCCCCTTCCCTCCTCCGGTCACTGCACCTCACTAAGTAGCAGGCAGACTGTGTCCTTGGGCCTTGGTATCAACTAGGAAGTGTGATCTTGGCCAAATACTGTGTCACTGTGGGTGCAGGCCCAAACCTTCCCGAAGTTGCCCCGGCAGCCTCTCAGGCAGTGCTCGTCTGTTCCCGTGTGGGTCAGCACCAGACCGTCGGAAACCTGTGCTCTGGGACGATTCTGGGACTGGGTGCACACGGCCGGGCAGCTGATGTCAGGGACGAAAGCATGTGGCGGCCGGTGGCTGCAGGGACTTACACAGAAACCAGGGCAGCGGAAATGAGCTGTCGCTACTATTAGGAGTGACACGTAGCATCCGTGGCTTCCAGGCCCAGCTCTGCTGCTGGCTGTGTGACCTTGGGCAAGTCCAGTCCTCTCTGGGCATCAATTTCCGGCCTGTAAGTGAAGCAGTGACCTGTGCGTGCGGGAAGCTGCGGGTGGCAATCGATGTGGCTTCTGAGTCCACCTCCCTCAACACTAGGCCTTGCCACTGTTCCTTGTCCACGGAGCAGCGAGAGTCCCGATAACCACTTAGGACCCCAGGACCCTGTAGGTGACCTCCGAGAGCGTCTTCCGTCCTCAGTCCCTTGACCAGCTCGCCTCCTCCCTCCCAGCCCCCGCCCAGCCACTCCGATCCCAGAAGGAAGAAGCCTTCGGATGTGGGCTTCGCGAAGCTGCCTTTCACACTCTGCTCGCAGGCGTGGTCTTCCCGCCCCTGGTCTTCCGTCTCCCCACGCCTTCTCCACTGCTCCCGATTCCCGAGTGATGCCCTCTCTTCCCTTTGGCTGATGTGGATCCTGGCGCGGCTTCTATTCCTTCTGTTCCAGACAAGGGGGACCCCTGCCCCTCCCAAGCCAGCAGTACTTGTCGGGGGTGCAGAGTATCGTCCCCCGGACTCAGCACCAACTTCACGGTGGGAAACTGAAGTGTGCGGAAATTAACAAGCCACCTCCAGACAGTCTTCCTGGTTTATTCTTCCTCCCATTAAATGTGGTGAATCTTTGGTGAGCGGCTCATTCCTTACATAAAAGCACCTCAGAAGGTAATTTTTAAAAAAGACCGTTGAATTTCAACACAGCTTATTGATAATTTTTAACATAACTGTTATATTGAGGATTTAATTCAATGGAGGTCTTGTGGGGCCTTAAATTGATGCAGTTTGGGGATCTTTTTCTTGCAGGAAAGAGTTCAAAATTCTGAACACAACAGCTGCGGGCTGTCTGGGCGGGGACCAGGGGCTCCGCGGTTTGGAGGGAAGGACCTGCAGTGCTGGTCCCGCGCATCCTCGGTGCTGGAACTCCGCGGCACCGCAAGGTGGCAGCAGAGCGTCGCGTGGGGAGACACGAGGCGCGTCTCAGGGGACCTTTGTCACCTATGCTGACTTGCAAGCTGTGCCCACAGCTGCTTGAGGCTCCATGTGTGACTTTTCTCTTGGCAGAACCATCTGATTTCCTCCCCCGAAACTCTGAAGGATTCCAGAGACCTTCAGGGCCATCAGCGCAGGTGAAGGAACTGTCACGGTGACAAGGTTTGCCCTTATCCATTTCCCCTCCGTTTTATGGTATTTTCAAATTGCATATATTATAAAGCGAAAAGAAAGTGTTTCACATAGCTTCTCCCACAAGTAATTTTAATAAGCGTTGGCTTTTCTCATGGTTTTAACCACATGAGACTTTATGGACATTCATCTCCCAGCCACAGAGTAGGCCTGTCCCTTGCTTTTCCCATCCCTCAAACCGATTTGTTTTTGTTTCTAAATCCCATGAATAGATACCATTTGGGTGTTGGCAACCTGGCAACTTAAGCGTTAGCTTTCAAGGCACACAACCAGCCCCTGCGCTCTGAGATCAGTCACTACAGTCAGTCCCTATGAGCACAGGGGCCACAGGCCCCGGCTGTCCCCCTGCGGGCGGGCCTCAGGATGCTGGGGAGGTTTTCCGGTGAAGCTTTTTGCTTATATTGAACACATTTAATAGCCGTTTTGTAAAGGTTATCAAAAGCGGCATTTTACAAGGATATAATGAAGAAATAAAGGGAAAAAGCTCCACTTAAAAAAGAAATGTAGGCACTGGGGACTGAGCCCAGGCCCCCACGCACGCTAAGCATGTGCTCCACGGATGGGCTGCCCCCTCCCCCCAGGGAGACAGCTTCAAAGTTGAACATAAGTCCCAAAGCAGGAAGCCAAGTGCAGCTAGTCTCTAACTCTCTCTCCATCTCACATATGTGCAAGGACTACGGGAACTGCCCTCGAAGTTCTTCCTTATAACCGAAAATGCCGTTCATGGACACTACAGTACCTGCGAGTCACCACATGGGTTCGACTCAGGCCACTCCTTGGTTCCCAAGTTACAAAGCAGTCATCCTTTAATGAATAAACTCTCAGAAGGTGCAGATTTTTCCAGTGGCTCTGACTTTAAAAAACATAGTCGGCATGATAACTAACGTCGGGGTTCTTCCTGCATATCTACCTCGAAAAATCCAATTAACCCCACGAATGACTCTGCGAGGGACTTGCAAAATGTTTCTACCAAGAAACTCCTCTTAAAAGCCTCTTACATGAGAAAGATCGGTCAAAGAAGTAGTTTCCATCCTCTCAACAAAAATAAAAAAAATTTAAAGCACTAAATATTCCTATTAGGAAAAGTAAAGAGAACAAACTTCTTAGCAGGACGCTGTGAACCGGACCCCACCCACCCCACCATGTTGGATGCCGCCATCATTAGCAGGGTAACTGCCCATTTCTTATCTTGATTGACAGGTTAATAAGGGACCCGGGGCTATCTTTTCAGTAGGAACACACAACCTCACCAATTACTTTTAAATTATTGCTCATCTGTCAGAAAATACCAAGCGTGAGGAAGAAAAATATCTGAAAAAGAGAAATGTCTGAAGCAGCTTTTACTTCCGGTGCTTTCAAAGTTCAGTCCAGAAAACTGGCCAGAATGTAGTCAAAGAATTTAGGCACTGATGGCTTTTTTTTTTTAAAGGAAAACTTGTAGTTTATAATAGTTCATTGGTTCAATTAGGAGCGAGAAAGAAGGGAGTTTTGTAATGCAATTGTCCAGCAAAGGAAAACGCTTTAAATTGGGGATTAAGTGCGCAGACCACCTGTAGGGCATTCAGAGCCTTTTTCTATAATGTCTCAACCCATGCCTAGCTGCCTGCAGGCTGGCTAACAATGCCGGGAAAAGCTGTTTAAAAGGCTGTGCGCACTTGTGCCTCTGGTCTTCACGAACTGTTACAAGTCTTCCTCTCCCCCGCTCTCTCTCCTTTTTAAAGTAAAAGTCCCACAGCCCTTTAATGGAAGAACTTTAAGGCTCCGCGGTGGCCAATTGGTCTGCACCAAGAGGAGCCGGGCAGCAGGGAGAGACTTCAGACTATACGGCACATTTGGAGAGGAGAAAAGATCAAAGGTTTTCCAACTCAAAAGACCAAGTTCCCTACAGATTAACCCTATTCATTTGGCTCCTCTTAAAGGATGTGCTGAGCCACTGGGCAGACAGGTAAAAAGTTCAACAATTGCCAAAGCATTCTTCTGCTAATTCAACAGCCTTCTGCTCCAATAAATTAGCTTAGTCTTGACAGAGGAACAATAGCTTTTTCTCTAGGAAAAGAAGTGCATTGGACGACACAAGCCTGGAAGGTTATTAAGATGTTAACCCGTTAGTTTAATCCATGAAAGAACGCCTGGTCGGCTACCAGATTGTCAAGTGACTTACACCGTAACGTGTGATCGATGCTTTCAAACGTTAACCTCGACCCTTCAGTGTGCTCGGTCCTGCAAGAGCAGGTGCCTCCAAAATCACGGACGCCAGAAATGAACGTGGGGTTGGAAGCCTTTAGTGATATTACACAAGATAAATAACAAGGCCGGAGTGGAATTCCGGCCTTGTGGAAGGTCCCATTTACATACACTAAGGTGAGTGTTGTTCACCACGGATCAGAAAAGAGATGCCATGAAAAACACCACCTTTTCGGAAAGGTGCTAAAATCTCAATTTTGAGTGCAGTTCGACAGTGATACTCCGCTAACAACTTATGAACTAGTTTAACAGATCATTTTCTCCATGTCTAACGTCCGTGAACATAATGAGAAACCAGAAAATGTCCATGTTTCCAACGTGCCCTCCGCAAGCTCTTTAAAGGTAACAGTTTGGAAGAGGCAGGGGGAGGGGGCAATGTTTAAATCATTTATCAAAAGTCATTTTATTGACAAAATAGAATACTTATATTTGTTCTTACAGGGGTGGCCTCTAAACTTTTTACAAGAAAATGTACAGACTGTATATCTTTGGATATGTACATATTTTACACATTTTTACAATTAACAAATAATTATATAAATACATCCTCTAATGTAAAAAACCCGTATTTACTTGGGGTGTATAATTAAGACATTTCTTGCTTGTGTACTTAAGGCATTTGCCTGGTCATTAAGAATACCCGAACCGTGCCATCCCGTTAGGCCATGGTCATCCCTCTTCTAGGACATGTTAGACGTCAGAGTTTACGTGGGAGAATCGAGGGAGAAGACAAGGTCCCTCAGGTGAAATCTGTAGGTCTGGCTTCAATCTCAGCGAACGGCAACCAGCGAGGGCTCCAAACCCTGGGTCCTGGAAACGCGGCAGCGAAGTTCACGCTCCTCTGCCAACAGAAACGAACGCCTGCCGGGAGGAACCCCTCGGCCGTCGGTGGAGGAAAGGGGCCGGGTCTGGGAGCCTTCAATGCCAGGTACTTTGTTCTAAGCGAGTCCTCTAAGTCCCAGCTAATGGATACCATTAAGAGTTCATTATCATGCTAATAGCAATCAACACGGTGGAGGGGTGGGAACCTCTGCCTTCGAGTGTCCCCCTCGCAGCCTCGGTCGCCTCGCCCCTCCCCCTGCCTCCCGGGCGCCCCCTCCCCTCCGCTCAGACCTGGGACAAGGGCATCTGCTTTGGATACGACACGGAGCTGGCCGTGCCCGACCGCCACGTCAAGCCGGTGCTGACGTCGCTGTAGAGGGAGCCCGCCCCGCCGCCCGGCCCCCCACCCCCGCCGGGCCCCGCGCCGCCGCCCCCCGGGCCGCCCCCCGCCGCGCCCGCCGCGCCCGCGCCTTTGCTGGCCCAGCAGCAGCGGGTGCACAGCGCGCGCCACGACTCGAGCGTCTTGCCCGACCAGACCCACACGCCGGAGGTGATGCCCACCACCAGGCACATGAAGTACTTGAGCATGAAGACGGCGTAGTCGGGCCGGCGCGCCTGGTCCGGCTGCAGGTCCCGCAGGCACGGACAGTTGTGCGTGGCCTCCCAGCGCGGGCGGTTGTGCTGCTCGTAGAAGAGGCAAGCGACCACGACGGCGGCGGGCACGGTGTAGAGCACGGTGAAGAGGCCCAGGCGGATCATGAGCTTCTCCAGCTTGTGCGTCTTGGTAGGGCCGCCCTGCTGCTTGATGACCGAGCGGATGCGGAAGAGAGACACGAAGCCGGCCAGCAGGAACATGGTGCCGATGAAGAGGTAGATGACCAGCGGCGCCAGCACGAAGCCGCGCAGGTTGTCCAGGCTCTGGTTGCCAACGTAGCAGATGCCCGCCACCGGGTCGCCGTCCACCGAGCTGAGCGCCAGCACGGCGATGGACTTGACGCTGGGCACGAGCCACGCGGCCAGGTGGAAGTACTGCGAGTAGCCGGCGATGGCTTCGTTACCCCACTTCATGCCCGCCGCCAGGAACCACGTGAGCGACAGGATCACCCACCAGATGGAGCTGGCCATGCCGAAGAAGTAGACGAGCAGGAAGACCACGGTGCACAGAGCCGGCCCGGTGGTCTCGTAGCGCACGTGCTGCTCGACTGCGCCCAGCTCCTCGTACTCGCCGCGCCCGCCCGGGCCGCCTGCGCCCGCGCCCGCTGCGCCCGCGCCCGCCGCGGCCGCGCCGCTCGCGCCCCCCGCCCCGCCCGCGGGCCCCGCGCCACCGCTGCACGCCACCTTCTCGTGGCCCGCCACCAGGCGCACCAGGTAGCCGACGGACACGAAGAGGTAGCAGGCCGAGAGGAAGATGATGGGCCGCTCGGGGTACTTGAAGCGCTCCATGTCGATGAGGAAGGTGGACACGGTGGCGAAGGTGGACACGAAGCAGAGCACAGACCACAGGCCGATCCAGAAGACAGTGAAGGCGCGCTCGTCCTGGCTGAAAAACGGATTGTGGCAGGGCAGCGCGCAGTTGGCGATCTGGCCGGTCTTGACGCGGTTGTAGAGAGGGTGCCGCTCGCTGGACACGCTCACCATGGGCGCGCGGCACTGGCAGCCCGGCTCGCAGGGCGCCGCGCCGCCGCCAGGGGGCCGCGCCTTCCCGCCGCCGCCGCCGCCGCCGCCGCCGCGCGCTGGGGGTGCAGCCGCGTCCCCGCCGCCGCCCCGGCCGCGGGATGGGGGCCTGGCCCCGGGCGGGCGACCGTGGCCGCTGCCGGAGGGCGGCTGCTCGCCGGGCGGCGGCGGCGGCGGCGGGCGGCGCGGCGGGCTGGGCGCGGCCGTGGTGAGGTCCGTGCGGTTGTAGTCCATGCACAACGTGTCGGGGTTGCCCTGCTCGGGCAGCCGGTCGCAGCGCATGCGGTCGGGCCAGGCGAAGCCGTACTGCCGCATGAGGGGCGCGCAGCCGGCCTTGGCGCGCTCGCACACCGACCGGCAGGGAGGCAGGGGCTTCTTGTAGTCCTCCAGGCAGATGGGCGTGTACATGCTGCACAGGAAGAACTTGAGGTCGGGCGAGCACTGGATCTCCACCAGCGGCCAGAACTGGTGCACCTCCAGGCCCGCCTCGTCCTGCGTGTCGTGGTTGAACTGGTTGGGCATGTAGGTGTAGTTGTAGCCGATGCCCTTGCACAGAGGCACGGTGATCTCCTGGCACGCCAGCTCCTTAGCTGAGGCGGCCGCCGCGCCGCTAGAGCGCTGCAGCAGCGCCAGGGCGGCCAGCAACGAGGTCACTTCCAACAGGTAACCCCACTCCATGCTGCGAGCCTCGGTCCCGCGCCCTCCGGGCGGCGTGCGAGAGCGCCGGGGGAGGGAAGGCCGGGCGCCCAGCCGGGCTCTCTCCTGCCTCTCCCGGGAGAGGCTCTGCCGATAACCTCGACCCTTCTCGGGACGCGTCCGCACGGCGCTGCGGGAGCCGAAGGTGGCTGCCGAAAGGCACCCCTGTCCCCGGGTCCGCCCACACACGCCGGCCGGGCTCAGCCCTCGCGGGGCATAGTGGCCGGCCCCCAGCTCATCGTCCTTCCCTTGCTCGCTTTCTCCGCGCGCGCCGGTGACTTTGCCGGGCACCGAGGGCGGCGGCGCTGCAAGTTTCCTCTCGGGCCGCGGTGCGCAGTCAAGATGGCTGGGCCAGGCCGCTCCGCGCCAGGTCAGCCCCTGCGGCCCCCTTTCGGCGTCCCGGGGCTCATGCTCTCCCCCAAGGCCGCGCGGCTGCCGCCGGGGTTCGCGGCCCGCCTCCGCCGAGGCCGCCGCCCTCTGTCCTCCGTCGGTCCGCCGCCGGGATGACGGGCCCCGCCTCCGGTGGAAATCTGCGCCGCGCTCCGGCAGGCAGTCGGGCGAGGTGTCGACGCTCCCCTTCTCGCGGGACACTCGGAGCCAAATCCACGCCGGAAGGCGGAGCGGACACCTGAGCGGCGCGCCCGCGCCCCGCCGCCACCTCCTCCTCCTCCTCCTCCTCCTCGGCGGGAGCAGCGCCCCTCGCCAACTTCCCGCTCCGGCCCCGCTGCGCCCCGGCTGGCTCATGAATATTTATACGGCGAGGACTCGGTCTCCGCCCGCGGCCAGCGCGCCAATCCGGGGCGCGGGGCGGAGTCTGCGCGCTCCCCAGGCCCAGCCTTCCTGGGGCGGGCCTGGCTGTCCGCGCGGCCGTGCACGCTGTCTGCGGCCGGAGTTTGGGTAACCTTGGGGTTGACCGCAGAGACGGAGGCTTTGCCACTGCCGTCCCCGCGGCGCTCAGCGCGTCTGCGGTCGGGGTTCCATTTCCTCGAGTCTGCGCTTGGGTACTGGGGACGAGGCGTTATGCAGCGCGCGCTTTCCGAGGCCCGTTTTGATCAAGTCAAACCCCTGCTTTCCAGGCTCCCCGAAAGTGGGCGACCTGCTGGCGAGGGGGCCCCGCGCCCCTCCGAGAGCGGGGGTGTGCGCGGGAGCGTTTTGGGGGACCGAGAAGGGGTCCCCTTCTTAAGGTTCTCAGAACGATGGTCGTGGACGCTTGGTAATGTGGGAGGGGTGGAACGACTGCAGTTCACCCCGGCAGGTGGGGCAGGGCCGGGGGCGGCCCGCGAGGAGGTGCCCGGGAGCCCAGCTGCGGGCGCGCGAGGGGCGCGGGCACTCGGGCAGGCCCGGGGGCGGGTCTCCTCCCGCCTCCGCTGAGTGACTGGGGGAGCCTCAGTTTCCTCAACTGGAGAGTGGGGGCACAGTACAGATATTCAAAGGGGTTCTACTAATTAGGTGAGGTAAAACACATAAAGCATCCGGACACAGTGCTCCCTTATGAAACCTCATTCCCTTTCTTTAAAAGAGAAAAAGAGAGAGGAAGAAAAGGGAGAAAGAAAAACTTATAAATAGGACAGACTGGAAACTGCGGCTGGATCCTCTCTCTTCGCCTCGTGCTTTTGGAACACCAGGCGTCTCTCCCAAGTTGACTGTTTTTGCCAGCGCCTCCTCCTCCGCGGTGGGAGGCGGCGCCCAGCCCTGGCGCGGACGCGCGGACACGTCCCCGCGGTTGCCCGGGCCGGCGGCTGGGGACGCGGCCAGCGAGCGCCGCCCCCGCCAGCTCGCAGCCACCTTCGACGGGGAGGGGCCCGAGGGGCGGGCGGCCTGGCAGGTTCATTTACGCTTGTTAGGACGTCCCAGGGGGTTGTCTTTCTCTTAGAATGGAGTGTTTATTTTTTAATTGATGTGCTGTTTCATTTAGCGCTTGTATGGAACTCACGCTGGGGCTGTAATTACTGTAATCTCGGGAACAAGCATTTCAGTTAGCCAGGAGGGTGGCAACAGCCTCTCTCTCCCTCTCTCTTTTCCCCTCCCTTCCTTCCTCCTCCCTTTCTCCTACCTCTCCTCTGTTTCTTCTCTTTCACTCTGTTTCCAGATTTTCCCTGTTTGTCAGGTTTCATAGCAGGAACGAGTACGATTAGAAAGCTAAAGTTATTGAGGGCATGGGGACGGAGGCACTAAACGAAGGCATGTTTGAGGCCAGGCCAGTTTTTTGGGGGGGTGGGGGTGATCCGTTTGAAAGCAACTCTGGCCATGAAACAAGTAACTAGCAGAAGGGTAAACTGCATAGAACCTGTGTCCTCCTGCCCCTGGGCTCTCTAGCTTAGTTTAGCAACCGCATTCTAAAAAGCCAGGCAGAACCTCCCTCCGCCCCCAGCCCCGACCCTGGTTTGGGGCAAGTTCTGTATGTTCACCACAAATTCTAGGCATATCCACAAGGCTGTAGTTGTACCCCCATCATCTTTTTCTTTTTTTTTTTTCTTTTTAACGAAGTCTAGTTAGGACCTCTTCATACTGGGGAAAAAAACCCCAAAAAACCCAAAACACTTCCTTCCCACTTTTGTTTTGGAAAAACTAACTCCAAAGGAATCAGAAATTCAAAGGCTTCAGAAATATTAGCTGATACAGCAGAAAACGGTCTCTAGTTCTCAAAAATGCAAAGACTCGACCGTTACTTGGTCTTCTATGGGATTTGTTTCCCTTCTTCTAATTGGAATTCCGTGGTTTGTTGAATGTAGCAAGTCACCTCTCTTCTGTGGGTGCCTTGTCCATAGAGGACGATCCATCAGAATATTCAACTGCAGAGTGACATCAGGTAAAACCTGGAGACAGAGTTCTGAGCACAATAGTGGAGGCAAGTCCCCGTTCTGAGGACCAGCCTAGGCCCTGCCTCACTGAGACCACAGATAGAAGGGGCTCGCTTCCAAAAGCAACATCGAGGGTGGAAAGTTTCTTTTGATTTTCTTCAGCAGGAAATGTCAAATAGTGGAGTTTAGAATTCCACTGTATAAATTTCCTAGAATTGGGTAAAAACAAACTGACATTTGAAAATTGAGGCGGAAAAGAGTTGATTTTGGCTTTTCATTGGCATTGAAATTTTTTCTTTTTTCTCTTTTGAGACAAGATGAAAGCTTTGATGATGCGGACTGTGGCAAGTTTGGGGAAGTGTATTAAGCTTGCAGGAGAAAAGCAGACAAAAAGTTCAGAGCCTTCAAAAATCATGTTTTAAGCTCTTTGGGGTGAGATTAAAGCCATTTACATAAAATCATTAAACATTTACTTTTAATTGAGGGGAAATAAGAATAGCATTTACATTTTAGTATTAAATTAAATGGCAACTTGACAATCTTTGAGAGCAGAAGAGACTTAGGAAGCCAATTAGTCTGTAAAAGGCAATGATGGGTCAGCGAAAAGAAACCAGAATCATTTATCCATATTGCTGGCTAAATAATGATTTTTTCTTTTGTATGTAAAGCAGCTGTTTTTTAAGGGAGGGGAAATAGCTTAAGTGGTGACATAAATAATGCAGGAAACTTTCTAGAGGGATTTCTGAACAGATGTCTTGTTACTGAATAGCCCATGAGCACAATAATATAAACAAGTTGAAGGCGTGACTCTAACTCAAGGGAGGGGATATTTTGCCAAACATCGGATACCTAGCTGGATAGGAGACCATCGATATATTAAATGTCACCAACTTAAGAAACTTTGGGGAAATTATGTTTCAGTGGATTTTAATTTAAAAGTCTAACCTAAAATTCTTGATACAAGAGTGAGTCTATTTATTCATTTATTTTTAATGGAGGTGTTGTGGATGGAACCCAGGACCTCGTGCATGCTAAGCATGCACTCTACCACTGAGCTATGCCCACCCCATGAGTGGGTCTAACATGTACCAATAGAATGACGCTTTGCAGAGGTTAAACAGAGAACTCTTCAGTAACTAATACAATTTCTCGGGCATTAAATGAAAGCTTCTTTTGGGGAAACGATCAAAGTCTATATTGTTAGAGAATATAAAACTCTGTCGAGTAATATTGGAATTTCTTAGTGTTTTAGAATCTGTCTTTGGAAGAATTATGTCTTGAGTCACCCACCATAGATGGAAAGAAAGATAGAGGTTAACAGGTCTTGCTTCAATCTCTGTTAGAATTAAAATGCGGGAGATTATTTTTATATTCTTCCATATTAATATTCAGCTCCACGAGAGGTCCTGCGTTTTCTCCACCAGTAGGAAGAGGCTCAGTCTGCGGTCACAAGGCGCGTGCTGGAGGGATGGAGGCACCTGCGCAGGTCTGTGCCGCTGGCCGCTGGCCGGGAGGGATTCCCACCCTACGTGGAGCTGCCATTTTGGAAAATGGCAGCCTCGCTGTCATTTAACTTTATAACGATTGTGAAATATGTTTTTAAAAAAAAATCATTGATTTCCCCTACCTCATTGACACTGAAATATGGGCCAGATGCTGCAACTCTCACGACACAGGGTGCCTTGTGCATTGGTTCGGGAACCTTGAGGGGAATGAAGACCTCCCGCGGAAGACTGACTGAGCCAGGGAGGACACGCTGAGCTCGCGCGCCTGCGCAGCCGGGAGCGGAGGCCGCCTTCGGGTCCCTCCGCGCAGCGGCGTGAGGCCTGCAGGCCTGCTCTGGGCTCTCGGCTTCCCTTTGGGCTGCGTGGGGCCTCCCGCGGCTGGATCATCACGTTTCACAGGACAGCAGCCAAAGCAGGCGGAGTGGTGGGACCTCCCACTGGGCCGCTCGCCTCCTGGAGAAGAAAATCCTTGCCCTCGGGTCACACTGGTCTGGACCTGTCACACCCCAGCTGCAGGGTCAGCTGGCGGGTGAGGCTCTGACGGGAGCTGAGATGGGCGGTGGGCGGTCCGGGCGCCGCGGCGCGCGGGGCAGACACGCAGCAGTCGGCGGTACGTTAACAGTTTGAGATTAACTTTCAAACGGCGTCATTTACCAACATGCCTCGTCTTCCAGAGTATTTTGTTCAGGGCTATGAATTAAGTATGATCTAGATCCAAGAAAACCTTGATATCCGCATTTTCCCTCCTTTTGAAGTTCTCTGTACAGTGGTGTGAATTAAATGTCGAACAGTTTACGACTTGTTTTATTTATAATGTGTGTAAACTGTGTAGTGTAACTCCTTTCCTTTTTGTTAAGCCCCTCCCCGCCCTTTTGGAGACTTCCTTAAAGACATCGATACGATTCTGGAGCTTGAGGATTTTTTTCTTTCTTTCTTCTTTTTAGTCTTATATCGTGTAACTTTTTTGGGTATTGACACACTTAAATACAATGGAGGAGAAACTGTATTGAACCTCATCTCTGAAGGGCTTATTGATGCGAAAGAAGCTTTGTATCAAAAACATTTCGGTGCCAGGGTTGACTTCTGGTAACACTGATCCATTTCAGATGGTGGTCTGAAACGATAATCAAATTTACATTAGTGATACAGATAATAATTACCAGGGTGCTGAGGGCATGGAGGTGGCGAAGATGACAGTGACACGTCTTTCCACTTTGTCTTTGACCAGATCCAGGTGAACGGATGTAATTTTTATTCAACTGGTGACAGCACTTGACTTATTTTTCTGGTGCGTGTCTTGCTTGCTCTCAGGAACAAGTGTACTTATGTAGGCGTAACCTTACAGTTTATAATATGTATAATAATTCATACAATAAAATAAGAGACAATGGATGCGTTAATGTGTCTTTTGGAATAATATCACATCATTAATCTGAATGCCTGATCTGCTTTTTCAAAATACAGTCCAGTAGAGTGCAGTTTGAAAAACCCTGTTCTAGAATGTGTTCAACACACACTATTAAGTGAAACAAAGCAGGCTATGAAACTGTATGGTGTGAGCCCAGCTGTTATTATGCATGAATAGAAAAAAGACTAGAAGGAAGTGCGTCAGAATGTTGCCTAGAGTTATGTCTGAGTTGAAGTGAGTAGGAGTGATTTTGCTTTTCTTTCTTTTTTATAATGATCTGAATTTTATACTGAGGAAAAAATTATCTTGAAACAACCCTGGATTTAGCATTTATTATGTGTCATTTTCTTCTGTTCTTTATTTTATGGATTTTGTCTTTTCTCCTTACATGGACCAAAATGACCGAAGAGCGAGGACCAGGCCTTTGCACTCTTTCCGCCACACAGATGGCCACAGTATGTCGGAGCTGATTCACAGATTGACTCATTGTCCTCACCTTTGGTTGGATCCTCTTAAAATCTGTCCCAGAGCTGTCCTGGTTGAGAATTGCGGTTTTGAAGGGGGTGAGGGAAGGAAGGGGGGGGGCTTTGTCATTAGAAGACTGCAGAATTAGCATGGGAGGTGGAGGCCCAGGTGTCACCAGTTTTGCCTGACCTGGGCACAGTGTCCAGTTTTGCCCTATGCTGATCCAATCTATTGCCCATGACACGAGGCCATCCCTGTGGTGTGTACTCTCCCTGGGTCCCTTTGCAAGCGCCCAGAAGGCTTTCCTGGAAGGGACTGCCTCTTACTCCTCATGGGTCACCACTGGGTCACAGGCCACATCACTGAGCCCTGGCCTGGCCAAGGAGGGGTCCCTTGAGCAAAACTGGGGCTCGGCCATCAAGGGAGAGGGCAGGGGAAAAGCCTCTGGGAGGCGAGCTAGGGTGTCTGCTCGAACCCGGAGGCCTTCTCAGCTGAAAACAGAGGCCCACATCTCTTTGAGATGAAGGTCTGTGCCCAAGGTCAAGGGCTGGGAGCCCAGCAGCCTCTGAAGAGGATGCTTATGCCCTTTGTGTGCTAATTATCAGCAAAGCAGGAGCCCTCCCTCCTCCTCCTTCCCCCAAAGCCACAGCAGGTGGGATCTGTTAATTAGGTTCCAGTTATTTATTTCCTGAGCAGCATATTTTGCTTGAGTCAAGCCTGTTCCGCATCAGAAACCCAGTTGCCTTTAGGGCCCGTCGCTGGCTGGGGAAGCAACTCCCCTGGCAGGACGAGCTGGGTGGCTTAGTGTTTGCTCACGTCCTGCTCTCGGGCAAACTCCCTGCAGGGTAATTACCTGAAGGACCAGCTTCCTACACGGATGGGAGCACGAGCCGAGAGGAGCCCTTGCTCCTCACCTGTGCGGTTTCCAGAGCCCCGTGGCCTGACTGGCTCCCAGGATCCTGCGGAGAACACGGCCTCCCAGGGCCGGCCGGCGTCTCGGGCTGTGGGGATGCTGACTCCCTGCCGCTGGGGCCCCCACCAAGCCTGTTTCTGGAGACTTGCACCCCCAGGAAGATTCGAGTTTCCATTCTTTATCTTTCCACTGGCACTTGGTGTCTTTGCTTGCTTTCGCTTTCTGGACCTAATTCTCTTGCCGTCACTCCACGTTCTCAGGGAGATGCTTGTGGTGTAAGGACCGAGTGGCTCCTGCACTGACCTTGCAGTTGCCTTTCTTCTGCAGATGCTGGCTCCGGGAGCTCCCTCCTCACCAAGTCCTGCCCACAAGCCTTTCAGTGGGACGTGGTTGCTGACCTGCCAGGACAGGCTGCTCTCCGGGAAGAAACGCACCAGACACCTCCCCACCTTGTCACACCACACGTTAGCCCACCCCGTCCGCAAGTCTGCCTCAGCCACTGCCGCTTCGGGAGGGGACCTCTCCTTCAGTCATGCTGGCTTTGTCACAATCTGCTACTTCGGGGCTAAAAAGGAAGGATTCCTGTTTTTACCTGTCGGCCTATTACCCTGTTGATGATTAAATCATTGTGTTTCCGATGGGATCCGTGTGGTCTCTGAATTAATTCGTATTTCAAAAATGTCTACATCAACTGTGGCACCGTGTCTTCATTTGTGACACCTTGTCCTCCGGTCTCAAAATAAACAGAACAGAAAGATTCACTTTATGTTTTATTACTCAAAAATCTGAAAGGGTTCATTTCCTGTTAGGATTCTATTGGAGCTTGATTGCTGTGTGGTAATAAAAGATCAAGGTTTCTGCTGGAAGATAATTCATTGAAATTAGACATCCTAATTTTTTTTTTTTGATTAGAATAAAAAACGTGGGTGTAACTAAACAGAGTGAATCCCAACCTACAATTCATAATTGCAGGATGGTGAATGCGAACCTTGTTCCTGAATCCCCAAGTGAGCCGTAAAAACTGTACTGAGAAGGCGAAGTTTGGATTCTATGCTAATAGTTACTACCGGGAGTAGTCCGTTCACTTAAGAATGGAAGTGACCGGAACAAGGATGGAAAGTAGTTTGATCTGTGTTGCGTCGGTGATGTGCAGAGGGGTGGTGAGGAGACTGGGCGGGCCAGGCCAGAGTGGAGTAACAATGGTAAGTACTGGTTTCTGCATGCCTCTGGTGTGTGGCTCAGGGCTTGACCCTCATCATGTTGGACGTTGTGGCAACTAGCAGCCATTAACCCAACTCAGACTGGCTCGTGCGAGATGGAGATTTGTTGTCTCACACAGCAGGTGGTCCTGAGGTAGGGGGATTCCCAAGTTGGTTGGCACAGGGCTCAGGTTCTTTCTGTTTCCATCCTGCCTCCCTTAGGGTGTGGCGCTGGTGACCTCAGGGTCAGTGGATGGCTGCACATCCAGAGACAGTGTCCCGAGGAGGGACGGCGAACAAACGACGGGGTATGTCGCTCCTTTTCTCTTTCCTAGGTGAAGGACGCGCTCCCAGACTCTCCTGGAAGGCTTCATTGGTTAGGTTATACTGGGATGAATCCCCATTCTTAAACCATTGATGAAAGGATTACCACACTTGACTTAAAGAAATCAGGTTGCCCTATCTTCTGGAGCTGAGAAAGTACCTGGCCAGGTGGAGGAGGGCAAATAACTGAAAAAAATTAGGGTTATGAGAAAGGAAGAAGGAAGGGGAGATGGGTGTTGGTAAGGCAACCAACACTCTGCCACACGACTGTATCCATCTCTGCCTTCCTCCTGTCTAAGCCTCAAGGAAAATCTGCAAGATAGAGACTAGAAGTCATGTTTTACAGATGACTGGATAAAGAAATGGAATACTGCTCAGCCATAAAAAGGAATGAAATCATGCCATTTGCAGCAACATGGATGGACCTGGAGATGATCATATTGAGTGAAGTAAGTCAGACAGAGAAAGACAAATATCATGTGATATCACTTATATGCGGAATCTAAAAAAAAGGTTACAAATTCTATTTACAAACCAAAATCAGACTCCCGGACATATAGAAAGTAAACTATGGTTACCAAAGGGGAATGGGTGGTGAGGAATAAATCAGGAGTTGAGGAGGAGGGAAGGTATAGCTCAGTGGTAGAGTGAGTGGTTGGCATGCACCAGCACCGCTATTAAAAACAAACAAAGAAACCTAATTACCTCCCCCATCCAAAAACAAATGAAAAATTAGGGGCTGGAGATTAACAGACACACATCACTGTATATAAAATAGATAAGCAACAAGGACCTACTATACAGCACCATAATCCATATGGTGTTTATTTTTGTGATCTGTGTTTAGTAGGTTTCTAATTTTGCTTCTTCCCATATGCATTGCCAGTTAAGATGTTCGGTGTGAAATAGTCCATTCTCTCTCTGCATTTTAACACCATTTCTTCTGTGTTCCTACGTTTACTTCCGGTTCTAGCCAGCTACATGGATTAGTTTTCTTTCTCTGCGTTAATAACATATTTAATTGCTATGGTTTTATACACCTTAGTTTCTAGTAGGTCCTCACCTTACTCTTCCTTTTCAAAACTGGTTTATTCGTGTCCATTTCTCTCTGAGAATTTCAGGACCACTTTATCAAAGGTTCTGTGAAAACCCTGTTGTATCTATGGTTTGATTTCCTTATTGTTCATAATTTGTAGCATTTGAATAGTTTCCTTAAATAATCTTGCCAGAAGTTTGTCCATTTTGTTTTAGTCTTTTCAAAGAATTTGTGTTTGGTTTTGTTGAATCCTTCTAATTTTTCTTATAATTTCTTTTTTGAACCAAGAATTATTCAGAAATGCTTTTTAAAAATTACACTTTGGTCAGAGAACATGTTCTGTAAGATGTAGAATCTTTTTTTCCTTGAGATTTATTTTGTGGCTCAGTTGACTGTCAATTTTTGTAAATGTTCCATGTGTGCTTGAAAAGAATATGGGTTCTCTGTTGTCTTCAGGGTTCTATCAGTGACCCTGTAATCAGTCATTGAGAACTGTGAGTTAAAATCAATCCCCTGCTAAAATCGTGAATATCTAGTTTCTTTCCTGTAACATCGTGTGTGTCTGTTTGAGGCTGTGTTTCTAGCTGTATGAAGGTTCACAGTTGTTGTATTTTCCTGGTGGGTTGTTCCTTCCCTTATTGGGCAGTAAGCCGCTGTGTCCCTCTTTCTTCCTCCCTCTCAAAGTCAGTTTTGCTGATGCTTATGTGAAGCTTTGCTGCTGTTATTGTTAGTAGTTTTCAGATACTTCCTCCCCCTCAATTCTTTTACTTTCAATTTCTCTGTGTCACTGTTTTTTGGGTGAGTCTCTTGTTAACAACATATAACTAGAATTTCAAAATACAATCTGTAAGTCTCTGTATTTTATTTGGGGAGTCTAGTTTCTTTACATTTATTATGATTACCATTATACAGTACTTCATCAATTCTAAGCTGCCATTGATTTTAAGATGCAATGCTATTTTAGTTGCCATTAAGAAACAGAAAAAATATTGCAATTAAAGTGACACCATGCTTACTTTGAACTTATTAAAAAAGGTATTTTAGAATTAATTATGAATTCTTAAAAATCATGTGTTAATCTTATGCATAAATTTAAGTGAAATAAATCAATAGAGTTTTTTTCTAAATGTTGTCACGTTGTCTGACTCGTCTCAGTTAGTTTCTGGCTCAGGGTCACCAGTGTTTTTGCTTGTCCACGCCCTGTCCTCTCCATGCTATCAAAAGCAGCATTTCTCAAAAGAGCTGAAAGCCATTAGAATTGGCTGTTAAGCTGGCTTTGCAATTATGTGGAAGAAACATCTTTAGCAGTCTGGCTTTGGGAATGTCGTTGAACCTGTTTTATTCATCACCTTCTCACTTCCTCCCCATGACTCTTGGATCTGAAGAGTTACAGTACTGCTCCACTATTGTTTTCAGGAATTTCTTTCGAGACACTGACAACCATCCTGCAAGTTTGGCTCTTTTGATGTGTGTGCGGTCCTGGCGTCGACGTCGCACGTGCCACACGGCTGACGGGGGCTTTAAGCATCATCAGTTGAAACATGCTTTCTGATTTCTGAGATGCTAAGATGTGAACACATGTGCACTTTAGAACTGATGCAACGTTTTATACTTTATTTACATGAAGACACAGATGTTATTTTTATGCTTTATTCTGCTTTCTCTTTGACATACCTTTTTTCCTTTTTGTTCTGGAGCATTTTTACCTTCTTTCCTGCCTTCTATTGGACCAAGTTTTCTGTAGTTTTCTTTACTGGACTGGAAGTCATACATTTTTATTTTTATTCTTTTCAGTAAACTTCCGGTTTTTAGCATCCATGTTTGACTTGATAAAGTTAATCAATATCTCTATTCACCTCCTTAGTAATTCACTAAATGGACTGCTTTGACCCGACACCCTCCTCCTCTAATGTGTTACAGTTTTCTAGTATGAGAGTTTCAACTTGTTCTGGTTTGGTTTGGTTTTGGTAGGAGAGGCTATTAGACTTACTTATTTTTATTTTTCAGCAGAGTACTGGGGGTGGAACCCAGGACCTCGTGCATGCTGAGCACACGCTCTACCACAGAGCTCTACCCTCCCCCACCAGCTTGTTCTGGGCGTTTCCAGCCATCCACACTGGTCATCGTCTTTACTACTGTTGTGATTTTATTATGATCAGTGCTCACTCAGATTTGCACACACCTTGAGCAATGTCCTTCCTTATCTTTACTCTTTATTTTTATTTTTAAATTGAAGTGTAGTCAGTGACAGTGTGTCAGTGTCTGGTGTGCAGCCCTGTCCCCCAGTCCTGCATACATGTACGCATATTCGTTTTCACGTTCTTTTCCGTTACGGGTTAGTACAAGGTGCTGAACTTGGTTCCGTGTGCTGTATGACCCTTACCCTTTATGTCTGCTTCTTCCTTCTGAGTTCAGTGTCCTTCCTGAGATACACCGTTTAGTTTGAAATGTCTGTGTTCTGCCTTCACTCCTGAATGGTAGCTTAACTGGGTATTGAATTTTGGGGGGAGAAGGGTATGTGGTTTCTGGTATCAGGTGTGCTGTGTAAATGGGTTCTAATTCCAGCCATGCCCTCAGTTAATATTTTTTTTTGTTTGCTTTTGGGGTGTTTTTGGGGAGAGGAGGGGAGGAGAGGTAATTAGGTTTTTAATTAATTTGTTCACTTTTAATGGAGGTGCTGGGAATTGAAGCCAGGACCTCGTGCATGCGAAGCACGCACTCCACCCCTGAGCTGTGCCCTCCGCCCCAGCCCTCAGTATGGAAAACAGGCTCCGTCTGGCTGCCTCCTGCTCAGGTCAGCAGGCGGGGCTCGCTCACCCCCTCCACTGAGTGGAAGCCTTTCCGTCGCTCTGGCTAATTCCACGTGTCAGCCCCGCCGGACATGTGGCTTTGGCCCCTTCCTGGCCTTCCTCCCCTGCTCACACCTCCAGCCTTCAGGTCCCTCTTCACTGCTGGCTGTGGGGCATTTCTCGTCCTATCTTCTGAGTTCAGGTCTACATCACATTTTTGTCTTGTGTTTCTAGGTGTTTTATGGCAGGAATGTTTTGCATTAGCCCGGTCTGACTCTCCATGGACCTTCAGAGAATACTGTATTTTTCTTTTCACAATGTATTTTAAAAATATTTAAAATAGTTGACTATATTAAAAAGGGAAATTTGAGTACTCAGTTCAACTGCCAGTTCCATGGAACCGTGGCTTTAACCTCCTGCTCTACTGTATGACTTTGAAATCCATAGCTTAGTGACCGCCTGGGCATGAGCCCCCAGCCTGAAACTCAAGAGAACAGACTTCAGGCAGGATGTCTCCCCTCCGAGGTTTGCCAGCCTGTGGCGACACACGCCTGAGGTGTCAGAATGTCCCTCTCCATCGGGGCTCTGGGCTGTCACTCCCAGATTAGCCAGAGCACCTCTCCAAACGTCAGAGAGCCCAGATTAGAAAAGTTGATCTAAAAGGACAGGTCAGTTAACCATTATGCAAAAGGAAAAGAGAATACATTTTGGAATGTGTGTTGGTCAGCTGGTTTCCTTCCATGTGAAGGAAAGGACCTCACTGTTTGTCTGTGCTGTGAGATCAGGGAGATGGAAGCTGTCCTGGAGGCGTATGAAATGACGTAGCCAAATGGCTTCTGTCTCTTCCCATCAGTTAGCTTTTGGTGTGTAAGAGCTCATCCCCAAACAAGTGGTTTCAAAACAACAATCACGCTCCGTGTGGGCTCCCACCCTCCGGGAGGCTCGCCCAGGCTTCTTCTGACAGGCGGGTCAGCCTTCCAGACGGCAGCAGGGAGGAGGGCAGCCTGCCGCACAGGGACTTGTCGAGCCATTGCTTGTGCTGCGCTGGGTAATGTCCCGCGGGCCAAGCCGACCATGTGACCAGAGGAGCCGCAAGTCAGGCTGCAAGACAGTGAACGTGTAAGGATGGAGATGGCCTTTGGCCACTGGTGTACCACGATCCGGCCGTCACGTCAAATAAATACACTCTTTTTGGTGTCTGTGCCTGTTTGTTAGACCCAGGAGAGGGTGTTTCTCTCACTGTCTTTTTGAATGAGAGAGGAACACTGGAAAATACAGAAATGCATGTTATTGGAGGGTGGTAACAAAGACGCCTGTGTTTGGACACCACAACGCAGTTGCGCAGCAGACGGCAGAGCCGGGTATGCACTCCAAAAAAGACAGCTTCTTAAATGAAAGAAGTCAGTTACTGAACCATACGTACTTCATACCTCCCACCACGTACAAAGAGTAAATTCCTGCAGGGACCTCACGACACATCCCGCACACACACGACGCACTGTCACGCTCGAGCCTGGGGCCAGCAGTTACGTCTGCGGAGGGGGTGTGACTGAGCGGCGGGCAGCAGGAGTCTTGTTCCTTTTTGGGGGTATCATTTGGATTTTGTACAAAATGAAGGCCTTTACATATTGTGTATTTACCAGTGAATTTAGCTTTGAACTTAAACAAAGGCATAACTTGGTATGACTCCCACGAACTGGGCTTCTGTCTCCTCATCTGAGCAGCCCTGGACGAGCGGCGCACTTGCGCCCGGGCATTTCAAGGTCAGCAAACCAGATGAGCGTGAGTTTCTGGGACTTACTCGCTTCACAGCCCAGCTATAGAGCCCAGTCTCTATAGCGCCAAAGTGCCAAGCAGCCAGAATTCCTGTCTGTGTAAGTTTTGGGGTCTTGGCTGCAAATACTGTGCAAAATGTTATGGTACCATTTTTTTTCCTGAACAGTTTCAACATAGTCTGAAGTTCATTGCTAATTACTTTTTTGAAAAACATTCGTGTCTAGTGGATTACAATTTTGAGGCTGACACCAGGAGAGATTAAATTTTTGCTGTTTCCTGTTCATTCCAGTCAAAATCTTTATCTTCTAGAATTTCTGATGTTTCCGGAGTGTAGTGTGTAAAGCTGGTCCACTGTCCTCAGGGCGTGCTCTCCGTCTGCGCCGTCCCTTTGTGGCTCTGGGGGAGGTGCGTCACGCCAGGCAAAATGCCAAAGTTATCTCTTCGGCAATCCCACCCAATTTACACAACGAGGGCGAGGGTTGCCTTCATGTTACTGACCAGCTCGAACAGAAACGAAAGGAACCTGAGAGTGAAGACTCACAGGGCGCTCACCCCTGTGGCCCTGCCGTTGCTCCGCCTCTGGAGGGCTGCCCGGTCTCTGGGGCAATGTTACCCTCTGAGTTTTGGGCTGGCATCACAGAGCCCGTGACACTACTTGGATGTGGACACACCTCTGAATTGTGAGAAACGGCATGTAGGTGGTTTCCATAAAGCCTCTCGATTTTGGGGGTGTGCGGGGGGCCCTGTTTGGACTGTAGCTCTTAGGGCACCGTAAGTCCGTGTAAGCGCTGGCGTCCCTACGAGGCAAGATAATACTGCGACCAGTGCAGCTGTAAAGTACTTTGCTGTCAGCATTTAAAATGTCTTCCACACCAGATAAAATAATTGGTTAAAAATCAGAAAACTATTAAAACATTTCACAAATTAATTGTAAGTTGATGATGATTTACTGACAGCAACGGAAAGCGAAGCAATTGGTCTGACAAAGAACATTCTTGACAAGACAAGTCAAGAGAGTGGAGTTGTCCGAACGTTCCCCGCGTGCCAATGAAATATTAATATACACATGAAACTTTCCCTGTTAATAAATTCATTTATTGTTAAATATTTGGATGTTATAGTGAGAGTTCTGTAAATATTTAACTTGGAAGTTCACTCAATTTTCCTAAAAGTGAATGAGATTATTTTATAGCCACAATTTCAGTCCAGATAAATGAATACAGTTTAATGTTTATGTCAAATCCATCACTAAAAGTTTCAGTTAATACGGCCATGTTAGTTTCTGGGACGGTGTTTATTCTAAAGGTCCAAATTTTCATTCAGCAAAGATGACCCATCTGCTGGATTCTGGTTGACACTGGTTTCATGTTTAAAGTCTGTTTCGTCCAATAATACGACGTTGGAAGAGCATAGACTTGTGCCCGTAGGACACGCTGGTTTGACCTTCTCTGGACGCCTCCTCTGAATCCTGCATCCCTGATGCACAGCTCTGTCACGTGACGACCTCCAGCTCTCGGATTCCCCTCACTTCTGTCTTCTTCCTCCTGGGTTGACTTACACGCAGGCATGGCTGCTAATTAGCTTCCGGGAGGGAGGAGGGAGACTCGTACGTCCTCTTGTCCTCTTGGTGTGGTCCCAGGAAGAGCCGGTCCCCTGCCTGGAAGAACGTCAGCTTCCACTCATTACCTCCCGTGAACACAGCCTGTCCCTTCAGTGACCAGCTGCTGCTTCCACAGCTTCAGGGAGGAGCTGAGCAACTTGCCAAGTTAATCTTCACCCCGCCAGGGTCGCTCTCGGCGGGGTGACGCCCGCGTACAGACACTCTTACCTGGATGACTTCTTGAAGGTACACTTTGCAAGATGGAAAAGTTGACAGTGAAAAGGGACCATCTTTCCCACCCCTTGTGGCTGGTTTTTATAGTTTTTTGAAAATTGTGCTCTTGGGGTTACCTCATGGGACTGTTTTTTAAGACCTCTGGCCAATTTTGAATTTATTGAAAACAAGATATATTGGCTTGTTTACATTTGAGGATTTTATTCTTGTTTGTTTTTTTGGGGGGAGGTTATTTGGTTTGTTTACTTAGTTATTAACCTATTATTATTATTTTATTCATGGAGGTACTGGGGATTGAACCCTGGACCCCGTGCACGCTAAGCATGTGTTTTACCGCTGAGCTCTACCCTGCCCCCTGCACTTGGGGGTTCTATATGGTCACCTGGTTGTAATGAGGAAGTAGGTTCTGAAAACATTCTTTCCAGGCGTTTCCAGGGAGAACGGCTTTCCCACCGCCATGCTCCCTCTCTCACGGCGTCTGGGTGCCTTTCTGTCCAGACCGAGATCTCTCGGCTGTGGCGTCTAGGTGTTCCTATTTAATTCTTTCTTCCCCTCCAGCAAAACATGATGGATTTTCCTGGAAGCCAGTGTTGACTAGGTGAGACTGTGTGTCGACATGAGCTTCCGGGGAAGGTTGACACACGGGGCGCCTGAAATCTCTGAGGGCAGACACAGGAATTTCACTCAGACTTCCTTCCACACACGACACCAAGAAGTATGGAAATGAAGGCTGTGGGTCTCACGTCTGATGGAACAATATGCTGTCTAAATTCAGCTAATTGTAAGGCATTTAGTGTTGAAAGACAAAGATATGCTAATCTTATTAAAATGTGCCTGGTTAAATTTAGCTATAAATTCCATTCAGTGTCCTGCTTTATGCATTCTTCCAAGTCAGAATGTCTGGAAAGAAACCACCCACCGTGCAGGATACAGCGTCAGTAATTTGGAAAGGTGAAAAGTTTAATTATGAGTCTATCTTCTGGGAAAAATGAAACAAGGCTGAATTCTTAATTTTTTTTGTTTGTTTAGATTAAACCAACCGAAGGGCTCTTTCCCGTTGTTTACACTGACGTTACTCTGACAGTCAGAAAGGCTTTTAGCATTTTTTTCTGTTTCATTTGAATTGAAGTTGTTTTTAATATATACAAATGAGGGAAAGCGCCTTAGCTAGAGCAGAGTTCAGCGCTGTTTAGACAGACGTGAGCAGTTTTAATTTTCCAGATAATGGAGGACCACAGCCGACTGAATCGTGGCCAGGGCTGCACCGCGGACTTAGAGGCCCAGGGTCTCGGCCCTGGCTTCTCGCTCCTTTTGTGGAAACTGGCAGGCCTAGCGGAGCCTCCTGACAGCTCAGTTTTCCTGGTGTGTCTCCCGGGATGAAATAAGCTGCGCCGGCTTCCTCGCCCTGGGGAAGCAGAGCGTCCCGTGAAGGCTGCGGCGATGTGTAAATCGAGAGGCAGCTTCCAGAGGACACATCTTGCTAAGAAATGCACAGAGCAAACGGAGCTCAAGCACAGATGCCTCGGGCCAAGCTCGCAGCTCCGGTGGCTCAAGGCTGAGCTGCAGAGAGTGGGTCCGGGGATGCAGGCTGGCAAGGCTGCGCTCAGTGCCTCGCTGACAGCCGGACACTGTTTTTAAGTTTTGCCTTTTTTCCTAAAGGTGAAAATCCCCCTTGGATTTCTTTTGGTTAGCAAAACCCAGTACTAGTGTAGGTTTTTTTTAAAAACTGAAGTGCAGTCAGTTACAATGTGTCAGTTTCTGGTGTCCAGCATCATGTTTCAGTCATGCATAGTATAGGTTTTTTTGTAAAAGCAAAGTGGCATAAGGTGAACTTTCGAAAAGCAGGGGATACCTGTGTTTAAAAAGGGCTTTTATTTTATTCTTGTAAAATAAAATATATATTCTTTATGGAGTATTTATAAGCATTCATATGTAACATTTATAAAATTTGGATAAACACAAATATATATATTTATTTACACACACACACACACACACACACAAAACACTACTATCCACAATCAACCACTCAAATATAATCTCCATTCTGTTTTGGTTAGATTCCAACCACTTAGCCATCCGTCTGTGTGTGCGTTAACGAATATTAGATCACACAGCGCCTATTTTTATAAATGTATAATTTTTATACATACCATTATTACACCATCTTTCATATCATGAAAATAATTTTATTTTTGAAAATCCACTCATAATTTATGGAACCAGGACCATATTGGGCATTTGGCTAGTTCTGTTTTTTTAATCATTATAAGCAGCGCTTCAGTGAAGAGTCTCCAGGCACATCGACGATTGTTTACTTGTCTGATTTAAATGTATTGTGATAATGTATTTAAAGACGGTATGTCTGTCTCACATGAGTGGATTCTCACGGCATTGCAAGAAAGATAATATCCAGAAAGCTTTGATTTCTGATTCTTTTTGCTATTTGAAAATGATAATAGTTTAGACCTGTTTAAAAATACACAGTATTCAAATATTTACATTTGTCCTGGAAGATCTGCTTGGCACCAGTGGTTATGAGTTGGTGGTGAAAGCAAGAGAAATTAGAAGGATAGAGTCCTCTCTAATGATGTCATAAACGGCCGAATCTGTTTTCTAAATTTCTGTTGTAGAAGAAAGATTTTGGAATTAGGTATTTTGAATGTGCTATGTCTGCTTCACTAAGTTATTCATTTTCTTTACATTACAATGTCCCCATGAGAAAAATGGCTACAGGGTCCCTTACTTGGGTTGTTTGGAAGACGAAGTGAGACCTTACTTGGGTAACGCTTGGCGGTGACAGTGGCGGAAGCTTGGCTGGTGCTGTGTGATGTGGCCGGTCCGTGGTAGCTACCGGGTCTCACCTTCCTGAGCCAAGTGTCAGCCCAGCCCTGCCGAGTCCACCACGTGTGTGTCCCGTCGTCTTTGTCCCTTCATCTGTCGCCGGCTGCTGGGATTGCTTTCAGTTCTTGGCTCTCATAAATAATGCTGCTATAAACACAGGGGTGCGTGTATCTTTTTGAATTAGTGTTTTTACTTCCTTCAGGTAAACGCCCAGTGGTGGCATTGATGGATCATGTGGCAGTTCTGTTTTTAATTCCTTGAGGAACCTCCATACTGCTCTCCACAGTGGCCGCGCCAGTCAACACGCCCACCAACAGGGCGCGAGGGCCCCTTTTCTCGCCAACGTTGGTTATTTGTTGTCTTTTTGGTAACAGCCATGCTAACAGCTGTGAGGCGGTGTCTCACTGGGTTTTGATTTGCACGCCCCTGATGACGCGGGAGGCTGAGCACCTTTCCCTCTGTCTGGCGTCTTCTGTGAAGAAATACCCATTTGAGTCCTGCCCGTTTTTTAACTAGATTGCTGTTTTTGGACACCGAATTGCTGAGCTATTTACATTTGGATACTAACCCCTGATCAGATACATAATTTGCAAACATTGTCTCCCGTTCAGCAGGTTGCCTTTTGTTTCGTTGACAGTTTCCTTCAGTGTGCAAACATTTTTATTTAATGTTGCCTCCTTTGCTTATTTCTGCTGCTGTTGCCCTTAAGGAGACATACACAGAAAAAATTACTGACACCACGTGAGCAGCTTTCCTCCTGTTTCCTTCTAGAGTCTGACAGCTACATCTGTTGTACTGCAGTTTCATTCCGGTTTTCTGTTCTTCCGCTCTGACCGGCTCTTTGCGGTGTTTTCTGTCTCGGGCGCAGCCCTCACTCTGCCCTCCGTTCTTCTCCTGAGTTCAGGGAGCATCTTCACGACCGCTGCCTCGGACTCTTTACCTGGAGGCTTGCTTATCTCCGTTTGGCTTGGTTCTTTTTCTGAGGCTTTTTCTGGTTCTTTGTCTGGGACACACCCCTCTGCCTCCTCGCTCAGTCTGACTCTCTGTGTGTGTTTCTCTGTGTCGGGGGGGCAGCTGCATCTCCGGCCTTGGAGGAGGGGCTTCTGTTGAAGGTGTCCTGCGGGCTCGGTAGTGCAGTCCTCCCTGGCCACCAGAGTCTGGTCGCTCCACAGGAGTGTCCCCTGTGTGGGCTGTGTGCTCCCCCTGTAGTGACTGGGGGCGATTCCTGCAGGCCTCCTAGCGTGTGGGGCTGGCCCTGGCCCAGAGGCTACCGGGCTTCGCCGCGACTGTTGCAGGTGCTCTAGTGTTTGGGGCTGGCCCCCCAGGGTGGGAGCTGCTTTGGGGGAGATACTGGCCCTGGCTGAGGACACCCACAAGTTGTAGGGCAGGGGCTACTTTGGAGGGCCTCCAGCACCGGCCAAGGGCATCCACTGGGTCTGGGGGCCATGGGGCCATTTTGGTGGGGCTTTGGTGTCAGCTGAAGGCACCCACCAGGTCTTGGGGCAGGAAGCCACCTTGGGGGAGTGCTGGCCAGAGTGGGTTCACAGGTGAATCTGGGATGGGGTGAGCAGTGCTAGTAAGGCAGACGGGAGAGTCAGAAATGGCACCCCCAGTGCCAGGGTAGCTAGAAGATGAGCAAAAAACTGCCCCCCAAAAGTGGTGTCCATCAGCAATTCTGTACCCTCACAGATCCACTCCTCTTGGGCACATACCCAAAAATTAGCCCATGAGTTCCCCTTCACGCACCACCCAGGCACTTTACAAACCGCTGCCTCGGTGCCAGGACTCAGAGCAACTGAGGTTTTGCACGCAGACTTGGAGAGCGAAGTCTCAGTTTCCTACAGCCCTCCCGCTCTCCTAGACGTGAGCCCCGCCGGTTCCCAAAGCTGGACGTTAGGGGCCTCGTCCTCTGGCGCAGGTCCTCGGGCTGGGGAGCCTGACGTGGCGCTTGGACGCCTTGCTCCTTGGGGAGGCTGCACGCAGCTGTGATGCGCCCCCCGCCTGTGGGTCCCTGCGCTGGGGAGGGGGACTGGCCAGACTACCTCTCTGCACCCCCACCTCAATGTGGCTTTTTCTTCTTATCCTTTATGTTGGAAAATCTTTTCTGTTAGTCTTCTGGTCTTTCTCAGAGATGTTCACTCTGTCTGGAGTTGCAGTTCTGGGGTGTCCGTGGGAGGAGGCGAGGCTCAACCAGGTTTGTGCGGGTGTCATCGAATGATGTCATCACCTCAGCACCTGACTCCCTCCTCCTTTAGTCGGAGCATCCCGGGGCAGGTGCCCAACCACCCTGGTACCCTTCCCCTGCCCCCGCGATGAGAAGGAGCCTGGGCCAGTCCACTGGAGGGAAGCGGAGACCACCCAGGAATAGCCAGCCCCCAGTCAATCCATCCTTTTTTTTAAATTGAAGTACAGTCAGTTACAATGTGCCAATGTCTGGTGTCCAGCATCTTGTTCCAGTCATGCACATACAGACTTTTCATATTCTTTTTTCTTTATAGGTTACTACAAGATATTGAATATGGTTTCCTGTGCTCTACAGAAGAAATTTGTTTTTCTATCCATTTTAAGTACAGTAGTTAGTATCTGCACATCTCGAACCCCCCATGTGTCCCTCCCCACCGCTTCCCCCCAGTGACCACGTTTGTCTGCCGTGTCAGAGCGCAGACCCTGCGGTGATGCAGCAGAACCGCCCGGCCCGCCTCTGACTTGTGGGTGGAGTGGACGCTTCCTTTTGTCGGCCACTGATGCTTGTGATTTTTTATTATGCAGCGTTTTTGTGGCAACAGATAACTGAAAAAAACACATTCCTACATCATAGGCTCAGACAGAACAGTCATGCTGCTGTAAAACAGGTAGCAAAGCACCATAAGTTGGAATAAATTTCTTTGTAGGTGGCTGTTTTCTTCATAGGTAGGCTGTGGAGACTAATATTTTAATATAAGTTGGTACAAGCAAACAACAAGATAAGATTGAAGGAATTCCAATGTCACTTTGAAGGATGCTCAAAAACATAGGGATTGAATAACAGTTTGTAACTGACAGTAGGAAAAACTTTTAATTTACATAGAAACTAGAATTTTTGTTATGATTACAGTGACTGAGAAAGCAAAAGTGCACAGCTTTTTTTTTTTTTTAACTTCTCTCCTTTCTCAAAATTTAGAGAATCATCATTTTCAAAGTTAAGTCACTCTCCCTTGTGACTTGCTGGCATGCACTGCAGCAGAAAGCGTCATCTTTGTTTCCTATCATTACTACGTTCAGACACTCATGTGCAGACAAATGATGCACGATCCTTTATTACCAGCCCTGTTAAAGTATTGATATTAGAGCAGGCATCGCACTCCTGGACCCACAACACTTGGGAGGGGGGGAAAATGATACAAAGGAAAGTAAATATTACAAAGGAAACTGAAAGAGATCGGTCAGGGATGCAGGAAGGCAGCCGAAGGAGGAGAAAATTCCTAGAAGAGTGGTCAGCAGGGGTCAGTGCTGCTGGAAGGTTAGGAGGATTCTTCTGGAGAACACCTGCTCAGTTGACAAGGTGCCATCAGGGGTGGTAGCGGGGAGGCTGATGGTGTGTGGGAGGATGTCACGCTGCCCTCGGATGCACAGACCAGGCGCAGGGTGCCAGCGCATGCATGCAGGTGTCCCTCTGAAGAGCCTGGCTCTGAGAGATGGTAAGAAGGGGTTGTAGCCAGGAGACACAGCACCAGGTGTGCTCTTCTTTTGTATTTCACGACGGAAATATCTGAAGACTATTTATGTTCATGGTGAAGGATCAGTAGAGAGACCAGTGCGGTGAGAACAGAAAATGAGCGTGCTTAAGAAAAGACTGCTGTGGGGAGGGAGTGATTCACCGCAGTTGAAGGTCTTAGAAACGATTCCGTTGTGGGAAACTGAGACCGACGTGCGATCACAGGAGGGGTGCTGTCAGATTTAGGACGGTTGAAGCGTGTTGGCTGGGCTCTCCTGGGACTTTGAAGGACATTGTCACTGACGTGGAATTGTAAGTGGACAGAACTTTCTTTAAGCACATTGCAGACGTCATTGCACCGTTCTGCATTGTTTTCGTCCGAGTTCCAGCAATTTGATCATGAAGCGCCTCTGCGCGTTTTGTTTCTTCTTCTTTTGTTTAAGTCCTGCTTGGGTTTGCTCATCTTGGGTCATGAATTTTGAAACCAATTCTGGCTGCTGTGTATTCTGTCCATCCTCGCTCGTCTCTCTTTCTGGGACTCCAGTTACCTGTGTTACAGAGTTATTCCAGAGCCTCTTATGCTCTGTCCAGTTTTTTTCATTTTTCAGTGTTTTGACTTGGAAATGTTCAGTGTGTCCGTCTTTGAGTTCAGAGATCCTTTCTTACGTGGTGTCAGTCTGCTCTCAGCTCACCCACTGACTTCTTCATCTCAGAGCACAGGTCCCAGAAAGACAGGAGGGAGCCTCCTCAGGAGAAGCAGAAGGAGCAGAGATTCATTTCAGACTCTCGTTTTCATCTCTTACTTGGAGCACGAGGAAGAAACCAGCCACCTGCCGGTGGAGACGGGAGAACCGTCGTCTTCTTACCTGGCTTAACGTGAAGCGGGAGGGATCCCTAGGTCACGGCTCTAACTCCTCTTTGATAAATAACCTGTGTGGAGAAAGCTGCCGCCCAGAGGTTCCTAAATGCCACCAGCCTCCTTGTAAGTAGAAGCTTTATTCACAGGGAAACGGCTGCAGAGGAAGTGGCCAGCGTAGGGCCCCACCGCCAACGTGGCAGCGAACTCACAGGCGAAGGGTCAGGGACAGTGTGCCAGCACGGCCAGCGCGCAGGCCCGGGGCGGTCCCTGAGCACTGCACAGTCCGGCAGTGCTCACACTTTTATCAGCATCACCTATTGGGAAATGCAGTATCTTCACCTCCTTTAATCCACATGCCTTCTCTTCAGTGAGAGTTTTGTTGAAGAAAAGTGAATTAAGAAAAAGTTGTTTTGTGTTGATCATGATTTCCCAAAGATCTCAGTTTAGGAAATCACACGTTCAGACCAGGAACTGTCTTCAGGCCGTGGCTGTCCTTATTTTCAGCGCTTAACGCAGCACCTGGCATATCGTCCGGGCTTAACAAACGCATCTAACATAAACTGGATGCCATTTCCCCGCTTGCTCCTGACGCTGTCTGGTTTAAAGTCGAGATGTTTAAAGCAGACCTAAACTTTGCAGCATTAGACGTATATACACGTCACCATTAGCCGAGAAAGCAAGCGCACATAGACTGCCCTTAGCGTAAGCCTCACGGAGCCACCCCTCCCTAGACGGGATTGACGCATCTCACCAATGAAGTTAGACAACGGTGATCGTTTTCCACACCGGCTGAACATAGCATAGGTGAATTTTCCTAGGATGAAATCTTTCTCATGAATTTAGAACCAATTTTTGACATTAGTTACTGCCTGGAGAGCCCAGCTCTATATTATAGACTGGATTAAAATGCTCTTGCCTTCGCCTTGGTCCACCGTGTAAAATACACGCTTTACCTTGAACTCCGTAGGTGCCGCCACCGCAGAAACAGCGCCGTTTGCGGGACCCTCTGCGCTGAGTCTCGCGCAGACGCCAGTTCATGGTGCGAAGACCTGGGCAGCTACATGAGTTGGGCCCGAACCGCACCTGCCTGAAGTAGCACATCAAAAGCGGAAGGCGGGTTTCCCTTCTGTCATCAGGGTGGCCGCTCTTGCCTTTCCTTTGCGTGCGCAGACAAAGAATACTCGAGAGATGGAAGTGCCACTCCCCCGTGTGCACGGTGGGGCAAGGGGGCCCTGCCTGCGACAAGCCGGGGGCATCTCTGGGTCAGGCCGTGATGTGGCAGTTGTGTCTGCTCAGCAGCAGCAGCAGCAGCAACAGCAGCCACAGCTGTGCCTTTAAAGTCACATCCGCGGTGTGGACCACAAAGCTGGTAGGCGTCCTCATTTGTAAACAGTTCCCCTTTGGCTTTGGGGCAGGGGCGGTGCTGTCCGATGCACCCACTGCTGCCGGGGGCGGGGCCTCCACATCTCCGCGTTCCAGACTCTCATAACTTTGGGGCGTGTGGAAGGGCTGGCTTCCCGCTCTCACTCCTGGCACACCAATAGGTGCCAGTGGTTTTAGAATTCTAAATGCAGGATAATTTGAATTTACAACGTTCTGAATCTAGACAAATCCCAGTCGTGTTACGACTGCTCTGATGGAGAATGACACTGTGAACTTCGGCACTTTTGAGGTTGGAGAATAGTTATGATTTCATTTTTTAAAAGTTAATGAACTTTGTTGTTTAACACTTCAATTTTTAGATTAGTTTTAGGTTCACAGCAAAACTGAACAGAAGTTCACACAGGCCACTCATTCCGTTTCTGCATCAGCTTCCAAACTCTGTGCTCTAAATCTCTGCATCGGCTCTTACCCGACTCCGGCCGCCCACCTAGCCCACTCCGTCTCCCTGCGGCGGGCCCCGTCCGCGGGCTTCTGGGGCTGCGGAGGCTGCCCGCCACTCCCCCAGAGTCACTCCACAGCGCCTCTCCGGGGGGCAAATTCACAATGGGGATCCAGGCTTGACCGTGGGTCCTGTCCTAGGTCTGCGCTCTCACCCTGAGCCAGGACTCTCCTGTGTCCACTCACAAACCACTTAGCCTGTTAAAGAACCCTGCTTCTTACTATCTGCTTTTGCACCACAGTTGCGTTTGCTGTGCTGATTCACTTGTGCATGGGTTCGTCTAGTCCTGAGGTATCTGTTAAGCTCCAGCCAGGTACACAAAGCCCTGCTGAATGCCGCCCCTCCCGGGGGGGGGGGGAGGGAGGCCAGTCGCAGAGGGAGGGCGAGAACTTATCCTGCCTTTCTTCAAGGAATTTGCAGTCTAGACGGAGACCCAGGGCTTTATTTGCAGAAAGGTTGAGACTGCGTGTGATTAAGGGACAAACGTTTGGTACGAGTTGGTACAAGCACTGTGTGATCTCGGATGTCGGACGTGGGAAGAGAGGAGAGTTTCCTTTGATGGGAGGATGGCTTCAGAGGGAGGTGTGTAGGGAGGCGGCCTTGGAGTGAGGATAAAATCTGAGAGGCGGGGAGGGTGAGAAAAGCCGAGAGGGGAGGGAGCGGGCGTGGTGTGCGGAGCCTGGGCTGGGGGGGGGGGCACCTGCCGGCCCTTCTTTCACTGTCTGCAGCAAGATTTTTATTTATGTATTTAACACCTTTACGGCGCTAAGGCTCTTGCACAGTGGACTACACATGTTTCAGACGTGCAACCTGACGAGTTTTGACAGATGTGTAACTGCAGCAGGATTTTTAACCGAGACACAGAGGCAGAAGCTGCCTCTTCTGCCTCTGGATAAATGCTAAGACATTTAACATGGATACACCCGCAGTTTTCTGTGATTCTGAAGAGGTATTTAAGTCTCCACAAAAACACTGTCCCCTCCTTTGGGCTTGTCTGCCTTGAAAAGGGCCCTGGAGGTTTGTAAGAGTCTGACCCTGAGTTGGTCTCTCACATCCCCGAGATGTGTCGTTTATACACACGGGCGGTCTTGAGACTTGTCCCGGAAAAAAGGGCTTGTTTCCACCCCCCCCCCCATGCCAGTGGTACACAAAGTACAGTTCTCAGAGTTAGCTGAGGCTTGAAGACGATTCAGTCTGTTGGTCCTAGAGCCTGACCCTCACGCCCCTCTGTCTGTCTGTGGGCTGCCATCTTTCTTTCTCCCTCCTTCTTCAGTCTCTGTTCCATCTCTCCACCTCTCCTCCAACCCTGCATGTATGTTTGTAAACATATAAAAACCATATCCTGATTTTTAGGGAAAATTGAATCAAAATAGCACTTTTTACCAGACTAATGATGAAGTAACCTTAATTGAAATACATGAGAACAAAACACTATGTGCCAAGAAAACAGAGAGCAGCAGAGCCTACAGAGAGTTTCAGAATAATTGCAATTTAAAGAGTCTTGGAATTATTTCCACATTCAAAATCCAATTTTTTTTTATTTGAAAAGTTTTGGTCGAGGGAAAATTACTCCTTTCCCCGCTGAGTTGTAGTTAGAGTTATCCCTTCTTTGGCCGTTTGCCACACATCTTGGCAAATAAACCATGGATTCTAATGAACATCAAATTCCATGAGTTGAGGAGTATTAACGCAACTCGCGATTTTGCTTAAATCAGGCAAATCACCACGTACACGGAGAGTGAGACAAGGATGGTCTTACAGAGTGTGCCCCTGGGCTCTGTGCTCTCTGCAAACGCTGACTTGCCGTGGGTTTTACGTGCCGTCCACAGCACCCACAGTTTGGGGCTCACTCTGCTTCCTGAATGGTACGTGCTTCTCTGCACCCACCCTGATGCTGGATCCCCAAAGCCTTCATCCAGCCTCTCCCCCCCCCTTACCTCCCAACCGCCCCCATCGCCTTGTGCTGAAACGACGTCAAGTAAGTACCCATACTTTTAAACAGAAAAGACCATTCTGCTTCCTGGGGTCAAGTGACTGGTTTTCGTCTTTCCCCTGGAGAGCTCTGGTTCGCCTGGAGTGCTGGGAGCTATAGGGAGGGTCACCAGAAGGCACACGCAGTCAGCAGATTGGCCAATGAGTAGAGCAGCTAGTCAGCAGACAAAGGACAGGGCTCCGGGCCCACAAGGCTGGATGGGACTGTTCATGCCGTCCTGGGCCCCCGACGTGGACACGGACACGCCAGCCCACTGGGCGGGCTCAGAAGAGTAAGTTTGTCTTTTTGCTAAACCAGGTCTTTCTTTAGCTGGTGTGGTCTGTCTTTACTCAAACACCAGACAGGTGCCTGAGCATCGTGCCGCCGGACGCCACGCGTTTCCTCACCTCATCTCAGCTGCCGTCCACTTTCTTCCCTCCCCCTGTGCAAATAAACCCCCAAGACACACACAACCGAACAGCAAGAACCAGCCCCAAAGCAACCAATCCACCAACCAGCCCTCAACAGTGAAAAGGGAGAAAAGAAAGCACAGTGCAGGTTTAGTGACGCGGATCTGCAGTCAGGGACCTCCGCCGTCCCCGCTGCCACCAGGAAGTGAATGGAGGGGGAGGCCAGCACCGTTACCCGCCCATCAGGAAGTGGCCTTTATTCTCTGCATGGAGGTGCCCTAAGTACATGCAAATCCATGCAGATAAGCATCGGAATCTTAAAGTGTTGCAGGCTGCAAGTGACCTCAGTTGCGGTGTTTCCGGCGAGAAGTCTCGTCAAATTCCTTTGCGGCTTCGGATGCAAGAGTTAACCCATCAGAATAAGGTTGCCTTTTCTGGACGACGCGGATGTGGTGCCCTGGCATTGTGAGGCTTACCCACGGACTCCTGTGATACGCTGCAAACGCGAAGTGGTGATTATTAAGAAAATGAATTTATCAGTAACACCGTGCCCGGGGGCAGTTCTGAGCTCAAGCAAACAGTTCCTCAAACAGAATGACGCCTCTTCCCCCAAGGAAAGCATGCATTTGGCATAAAGAAGGCACGGTCACATTTGCTTTTTAAAAACGGAACTAGCTTAATAGTTAACTTATTTCCTGAGTGGAGTGCAGGCCTGGAAAGAAGGCTGGGGTTTTCTCCTCTCCCCGAACCCGTGTGCTGTTTCACCTTCTTGGGATGCATGTTGGAAACAAAGGAATGTTTAAAAATGATTCTCTCAGGCCTTGTGTTAGAGATGCAGCTCTTTTTGAATAATTAGCTGCATTTGTTAAATATTTGAAACCCTCTTTACTCTGAGGTAAAGAATGGCCTCGCGGAAGATGGGTGAGCGACGCGGGTGTTTCAGAAGAACACTTCTTATCAGTCAATGAGGAGAGGCCTGTGCTACCTCCGTTTCCTCTTATTTGGAGCTTCTTCTCTAAAGAAATACTATTTTTTCTTCAAACATTCCCGTTTCCTGTTTCCTGAGTGACATTGTTTCAGAGATTGGCACCCACAGCAGGAGGCGGGAGGTGGTGTCACTTCGAGCCTGCGTGAATCACGGGCACAGCCCCGAGAGCCATGCCCGGGGCCTCAGTCCCCCCCCCCCCCCCCGGGCAGAGTGGCCTTTTAACTGCGCTTTTTTTGGACTTTTTTGGACCCACAGGGAACCTATTTCAAGTGTTACTCGTGTCTCGGAATTCACCTGGGACTTAGGGCCAGGAGAGCAGGCCTCAGGTTTGCTGCTGCTGCCTCGGTTGGGTGCGCGTGGCATCCTTAGCAGCTGGTAAAGCTTGTGAAAGGCCTTCCTTTCTGACCACTTTTTCCTCATCGTCCTGATTTGCCTAATTGCCGACAGTCTACCTTGTTTCCTGGTGGATAAGGCTCCTTCATCTCCTGGGGACTGTTTTAATTACCTCGGCCTTTCCCACAGCCCGTCCTCTTCCTGCATCTGTGGACGCTCTCGGCTGGACCGGGTTTTAGCACAGAGCAGCATAAGGAGCGGCAAGTGGGGCCCGGGCGAGAGTGGCAGGCAGTGCCGCCTGCACCACATGACGTGATCAAAGTCTTCCGTTCCAGTCCGTGTCAGATTTTTTTGCCTTTAACTCTCACACCACCTGGTGATATTCTTATATTTTACTCATGTGGAAACCAGGACTTGTCATGGAATTAGTAAGAGCCAGGTCCAAGCTCAAGGTCTTCTCGACTCCAAGGGACCTGCTCTCAACCTTCCCTGTAGAGAAGTCTGGTCCCTGATCCCAAAGGTCCTCCAGCTTGACGTCCCAGGGTCCTACACTGGGTGATCACCCTCCAGATATCACAGTCACCTTCTGTTTTAGAAGAAGTATAATTTTAAGAAATTGGAATTTTGTTAAATTCTTAGTTGAATGACCTCGGAGTAAGCGTAGCAAAGCTCCTCACTTATTCGTGAGGGGGGCCATTGCCCTGAAGTCTCCAAGCGCAGGAAGCACGCAGGGCGAGACCGACGGCTTTGGCTGACAGGTGGCCACCCTCTGCGTATGGCTTTTTGGGTTGCCAAGGGCCTCCCGCCACGTCCAAAATAACTGCTTCACCAGGCTGCCATGTTATTAGCCATTCCCACCCCTACGCATTCATCTCTTTGGCTTAAAAATTGTCTCTAGAACTCCCTTGATAACCTACCAGTGATAGGAGACTGATTGAAATAAGGCACATAAGCTTTAGCCTGAATGATCTGATGGCATTAGAAAAACTTTGAAATAATAGGAAAAAGATAAATTATAAAGTATTTTATTTAAACATATTTAATAGTGTCTAGTATCTCGTGAAAAAAACCCCAAAAAACCAAGCACTGTTAAATGAGTGAAAACAAGGGACAGGGGTTTGGAAAGGCCGGGTAAGCAGACTTGAGGTGTAGCCGGGGTGGTGACCGGCAGGGAGCAGGCTCAGTGTGGGTGGTGGGCGAGAGAGAGCGGGACGGATCCGGTCACGGGGGTGGTGGTGGGGCAAGTGCAGCTGGTGCCTTCCCTCCGTCACCAGATCAGAAATCAGGCAGACATTTGCCCACGACCTGCTCTCCAGGCACTTCCTGGTTCCACTGTCTTGGGCCATGGTTTTACGTCTTCTGTTGAAACGTACATATTTCAAACACGATGATCACACACCCAGAGAAGCTAAAGAAAGAAACAGATGTGACACTAAGACAGAGGGACAAGCGTTCTAGGCTTCTGCCTTTGCGGGGCATGGAAGCCGGAAGGCTGCGAACTCAAATCCTGGGGAACCGGCTGCAGCGGGTCGTGCAGACAGTGTGAAATTTATGGGCCCCGCACGCAGACGGTTATTCGGCCTCTTGTACTTCCTGTTCCCAAATCCTGTTTTAAGTTGAAAATGGTAGAAAGAATAAATTATGTGATAATGAAAACTTCCTTCCTCTTTTATTTGTGATCAGGAACTACCGTTTGCCTGTGTGTCACGGGGCTGCGGCGGCGGCAGAGCAGGCGTGGGCTCACACGCCTGAAGAGCCAGAGCAAGCAGGGCCAGGCCAACGGGCAGCGGCTGCAGGAGGAGCCAAAGGAGCGGGCTGGGCCCTGGGCTTTTGCAAAATGAGCCCCTTCGGGGCCGAGCACGTGATGGCTCCTGCACATGATGGAGGCTGATGAACAGGCAAGGGCCTCCTGCCTGTGATGGAGGCTCTGGGCCTGGACCCGCTGGGGCTAAAGCAGACCCGCTGCCTGGGAGCCGTGCACCGGCTAGAGTTCCCGAGATGTTGGTCGCCAAGGTGGAAGGGTCACAGCGGCCAGCTGGCAATTCATGTGTGTATATGCCTGACTGGGACAGGATGGCAGACACCAGAAATGGACACACTGTAACTGAGTGTGCTTCAATTAAAAAAAAAAAAAGATCCATTTGGTGATGGACTGGATTCCAAATAGGAAGTGGAGTCCAAATTTGGACCAGATGATGAAATGTGGCCCCTACCTTCTGACAGGCAAGGCCAGGGGTGGGGTGTGGGTGTGTGTGGGGTGTGGGACCCTCCCCTCCTCCTCGGGAGCTGGCGATGTCTATCCCTGAGGCTCGGCTAGCGGCTCCCACAGCAAACACGTGCCGGCACCCAGTCAGCCCCAGCTGTACGCACGTCACCAGGCGTCCGGCTTGTCCCTCCATGCCTGGAGACGGGCCTTTCAGGAACCACCACCTGAGAGCAGGGAACAGAACCCACGTGTCTCTGCCTGCTTACTTTCACTTTAATAAGTGGCTCTGAGAGCCAAGCGGCTTGCCTAACTATTTATTTTTCAGCTAATACCAGGAACCGACTAGAAATACATTCACAAGGAAAACACAGTAATTAATTTGTCACTGAAACCTGAGGGGTCCGGCTCCACTTACAGGTGATAATGAATGTTTTGCATGTAATTAGCAAGAATAATTAGCACCTTCCTGGTAACAAACAGACTGCCTGGTGCTCTGCAAACAAAATTAATTGTCGTCCTAACAGAGGCAATTGTGTCTCTGCTGTCTGACAACGTCCCATATTTGCGCCAACAGCTCCCTGAGACCGCCTGGCTTTGTGAGGGTAGGAAGGGAATCTATGAATTGCACCTCTTCCATCTGCTTCCCAGAAATTTCGGGACCACCAGGGGACTTGTTTGTCAAAACCTGCTAAACAATTTGTAATCTTTGACATGTGTTTCACTGTATTAACGGATGAACTGTTCACATCAACTTACCGGTCAAGCCAGGAGAGCTCCTCTAATCAGTCAAAGGCTGACATTTGAAAACTCCGGCAACTTTTCCCCCCTATTTTCCCTGGGAAAGGAATAGATAAAATGCTGAAGTGGAAATGAGGGGGGCAAACTCCAAGCTGGGTTCTCCTGAAGCCTCCTGAGAGGTCTCTGCCCCTGGAGGGAGGGGTCTGCACGTGGACACCTGCCCATGCTTGTGGGGCTGCATTTTCCAGTCCTTTGAACCATTTCAAATGACATAAAACTTGCACACACACTGGGTTCCTTTCTCCCTAACTTGGAACCATGTGTTTTAAACTCCTAGAGCTTGCAGTTTGGGAACATCATTTTCACGACCGCGAATATTCTCGCGAGGCCCGGGGTGTTCACAGCAGCTGAGAAAGCCTCACTTTAAAGAGGACCCTCCGACAGACTGCGTCCCGAGGGGGCTCGGGGAACGAGGCACCGCACAGCCTGGATGGAACTGGGTGTGGAAGCACAGGCTGTCTTCAGACCCCGTCCCGGGGAGTGGCCCCACTCTTGCTGGGGGCACGGGGGTTCATGTGGGTGCCACGTGGAGACCCCGGGGGGTTCCTCCCGTGCGACTTCTCCTGGAAAGCGTCTGTCTGCCTTCCTGAGACTCGGTTCTCCCGGGGCTGCCCTGGCATCACCTCCAGCCTTCCCACTTCTGCCCTCGTGCTGGACCTGGCCCTCCAGCTGTCCTCCACCCCCTGCCCTTGGCCCCCACCTTCAGGGCACAAAGGCCATCGTGTCAGAGCTTGGCTTCCATCTCTGTCTCAGGTTTCCAGCTCCTGGTTGGTGACTTCAATCCATGCATCACTTTCCTCCAAATGCCACACACTGACCTGGGAGAGACTTGATTCTCCTCAGATGTCTGTTCACGAACCGCCCCCCTACCCCGGAAGCCTGCCATCTCTGGGTGACCTCTGTGTCCTCCGCCCCACCCGGTCTCTAGCCCGAGCCAGCATTTCTGGGTAATGCGTCTTCTCTCTGTTCCTCTTCCTTCCACCTGCCCGGCCATGCTCACGCCCTCCTTGGGACAGTGCTGCCTCCCCACTGGCTTTCCTGTTGTGGGCAAACTGCTTCCCTAGTGCTTTGGTCCAAAACCCGAACTCCTTCACTGAGATTCAGAATTCTCCATATCTTAGCCCCGAGGCGCCCAGACACATCTGGCATGCTGTGGCTCCAGGAAGCCCCCCGGCCAGCCCCGCCCTCCTGCCGCCTATCTCTTCGAAGTCTATTGGCCCCCAGCACCTGGCCTACTTTTCCTTCCCTGCAGAAGCCCCCCCCCCCCCCCACTGGAAGCCCTGGAAACAGTCTTGTCTGCGCCTGGTCTGCTCGCTCGGGGCAGAGCCAGCACCTCCCTGCGTTCACCCTCTGTGCCTGTGATGCTTGTCTCTCAGTCACATTTCTCAGGGCCCAGGACTGCGGCAGATCTTAAAAGTTGCTGATGATTCAGTTTTGTATCAATCATATTTAAAAAAAATTTTTCTTTTCAATCGTTTACTTATTTGCCTTTTTTGGCAGCGCAGCTGATTTGCAGCATGCCCGTTTCCGGTGCACAGCGCAGTGGCTCAGCCGCGTGTGTGGGCTCTTCGCCACTACAGGTCGCCCCACGGTACTGGGCTGCGCGGGAGGGCTGCGCTGTTTATCTAGTCGACGCACAGTGGTGTGTGTCTGCTCACTCCCAGCTCCGGGAGTAGCCCTCCCCCCCGACCTGCCCCTTTGCTGACCGCACATTTGTGTTCTGTGTCTGCGAGTCTCTTTCTGTATTGTAAATGAGCTCATTTGTATTATTTTTTAGATTCCACGTACAAGTGTCACCTGACACTTGTCTTTGACTTACTTCACTTAGTATGATCGTCTCTAATCACGTTTTACTTTCACTTCAAAACAATTTTATCAGCAGAACTGTCTTTTAAGATCATTTCCCCTGTTTGGGGCTCAGCCTGAGGCTCTGGGCCTTCCACTTCCTGGGCTTCGGCGCCTGCTCCTCCCGATGCTGGGCGCCCTGGAGCGAGGATGCTAACTCACGCAGGGGAAAGGGCATGTGCCCAAGGCCGTGCCTCTGGTGCTGCTGTGGACACAGGGGTCATCTGTCAGAGAGTGAACGGAGCTGTCGGGTGGCTGCAGGATTTCCCAGGTCACACGGCTGGAGAGCGGAGAGCTGACTGCAGGTCAGGGAACAGGCTCTAGCCCTTGCCTGCTGCTGACTTGACTGGCTGTGTGACTGAGAAAACTGCTTGCCTCTCTGAGCCTTGCTTTCACACCAGCAAAATCCCCCCATCCTTTCATTCACTGGGTACTCGCTAAGCTCCTACTGAGCAATTTTGACCAGAGGATCCTCACGTAACGGTGCTTGTCTAAGGCGCAGGTCATCCCTGTATGACAACTCACATCACACTGCCCTAAGATTAACTCCACATTTGTCCTCCTCAGACTAAAGGCCTCCGTGGGAGAGGCCACGCCCACTGCCTCCATACTTCCCAGCACCCAGCACAGTGCCCTTGGGGCAGGAAGCGTTCGGCCAATCATTCCCAAGTGACTGAGTGTAGCTGTTAAAGGACAGTTATTTTCCTTCGAGTCTCTGTATAGGATCCGGTCTTTGAGCGCTTCCTTCGGGGAGGTGAAACACATACTCGGTGGAGACTTCCAGCTCTGGTCAGTTGCCTACCAACTGTAAACAGATTGAGTTGTAGCTAATATTCTGGCCCTGAGGCACCTCTGTTGTGTGAATGCACCCTCAGAACTTCGCAGCTGGGTCTCAGTTTGACCACATCTTACATGGATGCCACATCTGTATCTCACTGATCGGGCTGAAACGGTGACATGAGTTTTTGGTTAAAGTCGACTGCGGTGGGGTTTACGTTCCTCGGCACTTGGGAGGAGAAAGGTGCCCCACAAGGGGGAAGACTGCAAATGCCAGAAACGTGGCAAGTGGGGAGAGATGAACCCACGATCCCCCTCCTCCAGTAGACAAAGCTGGGTTTAGCTTCCAGCTGCGTCTGTGCCTGCCAGGCCGAAGTGGCTGCTTGTTTTCTGGCACAGCTAGAATTTGCATGTCCTGTTGATCTTGTTTGCCATCCTTCTGAACTGAGAATGTGGCATTGACTGAATTCTTAAAGTGAATATGGAGATTTTATTAGGCTAAAAAATTACTTTTTTGGGGTGTTGACTTTTTAAAATTGAAGTACAGTTACCATGTGTCAACTTCTGGTGTACAGCACAATGTCCCAGTCATCATGTGCATACATACATTCATAAAAATTACTTCAAAGTATTTTCCTTTCAGTGTTCAGTAAAGATGAGTGAATCAAGAAAGCTTTCTTTTTCTTGGGAATAATCCCAAGCTGGGCTTCCATCAGGTGTTCAGGAAAAGAAAATAAACGTCTGGTTAGATTTTTTTCGTATAAGCACTAAGAACTGTAAGTGTTTGGAAGACCTATGATGCTACAGTAGGATCCGGCACTTTCAGAGTCCCAGGTAAAATGGTAAGTTAGAAGGCTCCCAGGTTGCCTTCTCCCTCACCACGTCCGTGCGACCTGGCTCTGGGAATGGACTTTTTCCTCTTGCTTATGGGGCCACTCCTGTCATTTCCCGTCCTGTGTCAGGGGACGGGACAGGGACCATTGGTAGCCGTCTCGAAAGAGATGCTGTTTCTGGCTGCTGTGAGCTGCTGGGGCAGCTGGGGGGCTGTTTCCTAGCTGGGAGTTTTGCACAAGTGCAGCAGGAAGCCTTGCCACACGTCAGTGGAAACGGACAAGTTCATTTGATGAGTAATCAGACTCTATGGAATTCGTCATTTGAGAAGAGTGTGTTCAAGAGTATGTGAGTCCTGCCCGTCAGAACCGGAACGTCTTTCAGTCGGGGTTTCTGGAAGCACATGCATTAACCAGACCATCCTTAATCTGCATGCGTTTTGTTTTTTCATGTGCATTCAGACTTTGACTAAGAGCTCACAATGAATGACTAGTAGAAGGAAACTAGGTGCAGCGGGTACAGAAGCCAGGAGGTGGACACACTTAGTCTTTGTTATTTTCTGGAAGCAGAGAGTCACATCTGCATGCTTGTTTTCGTACAGTTTTTGGTGCAAGTGATACCTAAAATGTCCATCTTAACTGTATTATAGTCTCCATGTGGGAAACAGTCATAAACACATAACATTTGAAACCCAAATTCTAAAGCTTCCTCATAGTAAAGCTAAAAATCAGCTAAGGAATAGTGAATGACTAGTGGGACAATACAATTAAGTTTTATTTTCCTGAACAGAATCAAGCTGTTTTTCTTGTGGGAATGCTATTACATGACAGAGAACTGGGAGGCTACACCAGACGTTTGGTTAAAGCTCTATTTAGCTTTTAAGCCTTGACTTTCTGAACTTTCAACTTAGGAGTCGAACATTTCCCCGTGTTTCTTTAGCATATTTAAATGAATTCCTCAAGACTCCTGAACTTAACATTGTGTCAACTTACAATAATAAATGGATGTGAAAAGCAGTCAGTGTAAAATCAATCTCTATTTACTTTCCAAAAAAAAAAAAAAAAAATGGATGCACATATGTGCTGTTCTGGAAATTTGTGGCTGCCGGTCTAAGAAGTTAGAAACAGTGGCTGACTTGAATTTGAATCAAAGAGGCTGCTGTTTTAATATCAGAATCCCTGTCCTACCGGAAAGTTCTTCGTGGCAAAATTTTCGATGAGTTTACTTTCAGCGAGAGCATTTTCAGTAGCTTGTACCTGATTCATTGAGCACATGGGGAAGGTTCATCCTCCCCTCCTGATTTCTGTATGAACGTCGTTTTTTAGTATATGAACTCCTTGTGGCAGTGGGATGGGGCCAGCGTGCTCTTGGGTTCCGGACGTAACCACGGCCCCTCCCGTCCCCCAGCCCACACAGTCTTGAACTCAACTTCGTAGTTTGATTTTCCCTGAACCACAGCAATGAACTCAGAAAATGACTTTAAGGTTGAGTAATTATGTCTCCAGGTGTCCGACATTTAAACCTTGACACTGAAACAGGAGTCTGGTCTCTGGATTCACTTATGATGAATGTCCTTGAAATATTCCACTCCGTTCTGCTGCAGGCTGTGCTTCAACTGTGGACATCATTAGGGGATGGAAAAAGGAGTCTTTACTCCTTAATAATTGGGAGGCAGGCGTTGCTGAAAGTGGAAAGGCTTCCCCTTGAGCTGGCGCGGTTGGATCCTTCCCCTTCCACGCCTCTCCCCCAGCCGCTGTCTCCAGGGGACACTGGGGGCCCCCGGTGGTGGTGACTTTCCTTGCCGAAGTTGTGCGCATGTTTATTTACCGTCACAGTAAGCTTCCAAGAGTAGGCCTCCGGGAGCCTTCTCAGTATCCCAAAGGGGTAGGTCAAATCGCCGCAACTCTCAGACTCCAAACGCAGTCACACGAGTGGGCAGCACGCGACCTAGACCATCCACGAGCCAGGCTGAAGTAAATACCACAGCGGTGATGAGGCTGATGCCAGAGGGTGTCCGTCCTTTGCCTCTGGAAGTCTCTGCGTAATGATCTGCTGTGACTGGGGAGACTCGCTGTGTACTTGGATAACTGTTTAGTGGAATAAACTTTCCAGTGGAGTCCCTTTCTTATTGCTACGGTAATCCTCTCCCAAGGAGAAACATTTTGTTGTCTCAGGGATGTCCGATATCTCCTCTGTGTCTGGGCCACAGCTGGGCCACTTCTGCCTCCATTATGTCAAGCACGAGGCTTTGTCTGAGAATCGGTGCTCGTTAGCTGACCTGATGGACCATCTGAAGGACGGGGGATGAGGCAGAACTGGAAGAAGTAAATGAAGTGCTCCAAAAGCAGTTTAGAAAAAAGAATTAGTTCAGACGTCAGAGAAGTCTTTAGCAACAGAATCAAGCGCCACATCTACAGACGGGGCTGGAGGCGTCCCAGGGCCCCATTATCTCACGTCTGTGAACCTTTAAAGGAGCCTCCTGGCGTTCAGGAGTGAGTGTGAGCCCCTGGACCACTCGGCCTGCTTACACTGGACAGATGCCACTGCCAAACTGAAGACCCTTTTCAGTCTCTTCTTCCATCCTCAGGCGACAGTGGCATCCCAGGATGACAACATGCGCATCAGCCACCGCCACTGGCTCAGCCCTTGGCAGCTGCGCCCCAGTATCTGTGCGCTAACGACCCCCTCCCTCAACCAACCCCTCCCTCAACCAACCCACCCAGAGCAGCCCCAGGCGTGGCGCAGTAATTGGCACCAAGTAGGCGATGAATGTGCATTTTCATTTGATGCTCACAAACCCAAAATAAATGGTGCAGAGATGAAGAAACCAGGACCCAGAGAGGGGGGTGCGTTGCCACAGCCTCCATAGGGTGCGTAAGGCACATTTCAAGCCACTGCTGGCCTTTAGTTTCCACGGTGGACTGAACAACCGCACGGGAGGCCCCAAAAGCCCGTCCGTTACTCTCTGGTGTCCCGTCCTCAGTGATCCAGCGTGGAGACCGCACGCGCTGACGGCAGCCCGCCAAGCGCCGTGTTCTAAGGGGAGCTTGCTGCATCTGTACTGGTGGGTTCTGCAGCGACCCGGGAGAGCCACACAGCCATCAGACAAGGAGCGGAGGCACATAGGGAGAATTGACAGCCCAGTTTTCTCAACCAGGAGGTAGCAGGGCTGGGGGGTGGCCTCAGGTGGCTGGAACCCGTGCAGCCACATCTGGGGGTTCTTGCCCTCAGCTGCAGGGTCCAGCGAGGCCAGCTTCTGCGCATGCTCTTCCAGATGCCCGTTCTTACCAGGAATTCACCCCATGGTTAAGGCTTTCCTAGGGGAGGCCTGGCCTAGCTGGAAGTGTTGCAGGAAAATGGGACAGTAATCTGCCTCTGGGCAAGGAATGAAGCAGCACTCTGAGAGCCGGAGAACTTAGGATTTATCACACCAGTGGGGCCAAAAGAGTTAACACCTCAAGGTCTGGACCCAGCCGTATGTTTACACAGGCTTTTATAGGCTGCCAGTTTACACTTTGCAACATCGTATGCAAATGAAGTATAACGAAAGTTGGCTAATTAGGAACAAGCTTTGTAGAAATGGACCAATCAGAAGTGAGCTCCATGCAAATGAAGTGCTACAACTGGACCAATCAGAAGTTAGGGAAATGGACCAATCAGGGGTGAGAGAAACAACCAATCAGGAGTGAGCTCAGGGAACCAATAGAATTTTAGGGGTAAGTAAGCCGTTTCAGAGGCAAAAAGTGAGCTAGAGCCCCTGGGCCAGGGAACCCAATGGTGCTGGCAGGAGAGTAGTGGCCCTGCCTGGGGGTCCTGCCGGTCTTTTTATGGGGCTTTCTGCCTCAGGGGCTCCACCAGGCTGTGTTCCCCACTCCGTCACCCACGCCCCCGCCTCCAGTGTGCAAATCCGACCTCATAGGGCCGCGCACGAAAACATCGACTTTGTGGGACCCCCGGAGAGGAACCGGGCCTCGCGTCTGCGCATCCCGGCCACACTACGGGGTCGGCTGCCCCAGGCCGCCCCGGCACGTGGGTCGGGCTCCGCTTGTGTCTCCGCGTCCATTTTGAGCTGTGGACACGAAACCCGGACACAATGCGTTTGGCAGTCAGTCCGCCTCAGCTAGCTAGAACCTGGGCCACCCCCACACTGGCCTGTCATTCGCCTCTCATCACATCTGGGGCCAGGCCTGCTTTCCAGAAGCCGTGGTCCTACCGTGGGGTGGGCATTGTCACTCCCGGGTCCTGCCTGTCATGTTAGTGTCGCCTTCTTTAAGGATGTGTTTAACCTCCAGATTTGATGACTTGCCTTAAACTCTGGGACTTCCTTCTGTTTCTGATGAGCCATTATTCTTCGAATAACACTGTGAACATTTTGATAATACAAACCTCCTTTCATTAAAGGAAAGGCTTTTGACAAAAAATGCAACCCCAAATACACTTTGTAAATTATGTTCATTAGCAAGAAAACCAAAACACAAAATGCCAAGACTCTGCACTTTCTTTATGTAGCTGATTGTTGGAGTACACACACAGACACATGTACAGACACATGGAAACACACACACACAGGCAGACACACAGACACATACAGACACAAACACCTTTGAGAAAGTTTTCCCCCACAAAGTCCAGGGTCAATTCTAGCAAAGTCTATATGCAGCTTTGTTTTCCACCCCACTACCAAGGGAAGTGGTGAGAAGTCCAGCTTCATGACCGAGCTGGGACAATCCTAGAACAGATAGGGAATTGCTGTATCTTGGCAGGAGGACAAACGGCTCAGAAAGTTGCTGTGGTCTGTTCTGCAAGTGTTGGCTCCTTTGTGCCAAAGATTTCCTAGTCAAATCTCACAGTGTTCAATGGCCTACCCAGAGGTATGTTTTTTATTACATAGCTATCATTTGACCATATGTATAATAAAATAATGTAATAAAACAGTTCACTGTTTAGAGAGAGAATGTTATAAAATGATAATTGTCATGTTCTCAAGGCACGTAAATGAATTTATTACTCAGGACAGATGCAAATGTCGAATACTGTCTGAATAAGAGGAGCCCTTGTGACAACCCTTAATTATTCCTAAAATAAATTTAACATTGATCCGGCTTGTTTTCATGATTTAAAAACGGGAAAGAGTGCAAGGAGTATAAATATGGAATTAAAATAAAGCTCCGTGTAAGGACACTTGGTGGTTGTCAATTACTACGTTCTAATCATTGCTTTGCTAGTAGGTGTGTTTGAGCACGTGTGGTCTATGCACATGTGTGCACGTGTACCTGTGGATGGTGTGTGTGTGCATATACGCAGGTGATGTGTCCGTGTGCATGTCTAGGGCACGCACATGCCATATGCATGTGTGAATGCATGTGTGCACATGGCATGCAAACGTGTATGTGTTTGTGGGTGTGTACAGCATATGTGGTGTGTGTATGCATGGCATGTACATGCACACGTATGCACATGCATGCGTGTGCACACGCAAGTGTGTGAAAGACTGCATGCATTGTGAAGCCAGAAACAATGCAAGTCTGCATATGTGCTCTGGCAGCTGGCTCTGCCTTCCCAGATCTTGCTGTGTTTTGACATCGTCTGAAACAGAAGCTTTATTGCCCCAGGGCTACTAATTGCACAGACCACATTTTTCTCTCCGGATTTCTCATGACATTGTGGGTGACACACAACATTAACGTCCAAATGCTGAAAAAACTTTTTTAATGAGACGACAGCACACACAGCTGTTTTCAGATGCAGATGTTTTCTCATGGTAACCGCTGACTTCCAGCAAGACCTCCTGGAGGGACGGGAGAGGCCGAGGAAGTGGGATGCTCTGGGACCAGTTCCCCCAGCCAGCCCGCCGAGTCCCACCCAGGCCAGGTGCACCTCATCTTCCTAGTTTCATCTCTCTGGCTTTGCTCAGTTTTTCTGTTTTTGCTTTTCTTACTGTTTCACCTTCCCTAATTCTACCCCGTCAAATTCCAGGGTTTTCACAGGATGACACCTGCCACAGCCCCTCCCATTCATTTTTCCATTTCCATCCCACATGCAGGCACTGTGACAAGGACTTTTCATATTTTATCTTGTATGAGCCACACAATAACCCTGTGAAGTGGGCACTGGTCCTGTCTCAGTTCTACTGCCTTACAAAACAGTGCAGGATAAATGTTTGCCCAGGCTCGCTCAGGCGCCGGGCTCGCGCAGACAGACGCCAGGCAGAAGACTGAGGGGAAGCCCTGCTGCGTCTGCTGCCACCGCGTTACGCTGCCCGTCCCCCTCTTCCCGGCACACCTTTAGCCTCCAGACTAGTGATGCATATTCTGAGTTTTAATAAGAGGCCATCTGGTCTCCGGAACTTGCTTCCTTTGTTTCCTATGACTGATCCCATTTGACCAAAGAGGCTGTGATTGTGCTGTGTCTCTTAGCTGGTGAGTTTGTCTCTTGGTCTTTGGGTGTCTTCCTACCATTTTGTTTAGTTCTTGCTTGTCCTGCTTTTATTATAATCCATCCACCCCTTCCTTCTTGCTGTCTTTCCCACACCCCATCCCTTTCATTTCATCTCCTGCTGTGTGGAAATTAAATTTTGTTTCTATTACTTACTGGTTTCCTTTGAAGGTACGTAAAAGACATGTAAAATGTAAAGTAAATCCGTAACTTTCTTTCTCCTCTGGAAGAAATGCGAGGACCTGTAGCGCCGCACGTGCCCGTGTGCTAATGCTCCCCGTCTTTAGGATTAATCTTCTATTTTCTAGACCTCACCAACTGGATGTCACCAAGGTTGCTTTTTATCATTTAGATTTTGCATTTTTATTCAACTCGCCAGTTTCTGTTTGCCAATTTCTTTGCTGGCCACTTCTTCTTATACCCTAGATTTTTTTTGTCTGGAATCATTTCACTTCTTCCTAAAGCTCTTCCGTTAGACATTGTTCAGGTTTTTTAAAATCTGAAAATGTTTTGATGACCATTTTGTCCTTGCAAGAGAGCTTTGCTTGATACACCTTTCTGAGCTGGAAGAAACACCTGTGCACCGCCTGGAAGGCATTCCACTCTCACTGAGCTCCCACTGCTGCTGCTGGGAAGTCTGCTGTCTGCCTCACTGACCTTTTGTTCGTGATCTACATTTTCACTTAGGACGCTACTAAGATCTTTGCTCTCCTTAAAATTGTTCTTCAACTTGTCTGTTTTGAAGAACTGATGTTTTTGTTTTGTTGACTTGCTTCACATACTTTGTGCTGACTTAATCTGTGGTTTCATGCTTTTAACTGATTCTGGGAAACTTGAGCTATTACCTCCTGTGTGTGTCCTGTACGCTACGCCTCTGCACTCTTTGGTGAAGGAGCCAGTTAAATGCATGTTCGAGCTCCTCCTTCTTTCCTCCACATCTCAAGACTTCTCACCTTTCCCCATTCTGCCTCCTCTGTGCCACATCATAGTCATTTTTCAGTTTTACGTTCCAGTCCAGCCAAGGCATGTGCTTCATTTTCCAGGGTATTTTTTCAGTTCTATTTTCTTACGATCCCGCTTGTGACTTCCCTCTTACATTTTAACCTCTGAGCCTCACTGGCGTGTATGTATGTGTGAGGCTGAGAATGCTGAAACACATGCAGCTGCTCTTACTTCAGTAATCAGGCATGTGAGCACTGGCCCAGATTTTCATCCTATGTAACTTCACGGGAACCCTCCCAAGACATGATTCAGATGACTGACCTTAAACAACCGCCTCCCTGTTCATCCATCAATCATTCACAAACCCATCTGTTTCTGAGTAGGTTACTGCAGTTGCACCGAAATACCTAGAATCTGCAGTCCTGGGGGACGTGTGTTGCAATCCTCATCAGTGGGAATTTCCTTAAGGAAATGTTAGCACAGAAAACAAGCCTCTCACAGTCAACTGTGAGTGTATCTTCCATCATCTGCTTTGCCTCCGACAGAGCCAGAGACCATGGACGTGATGAGTGCAAGAGTGGAGCTGGTGGTTCACCCAACAAGGAAAATTCTTCTTGGGATGGAAGAAGCAGCCCCGCGTTTCCCCTCAGCTCACGTGTTGACCGTGAGTGTGCTCTTGTCGCTCGTGCTTGGCTTGCCTCACGTTGCCGAGCTGCCAGCTGTTTCCTTCAGTTGGGTCTGTGTGTCATCATTTAGAAGATGCCTTTGGGTGGAGGCATTTAGAGACCTTCCATAACGTGGGGAGCTTATGTTCAGGAGTGAGTGTGTGGTGCATGCGTGTTGGGTATTTACGGACAGTGAAGCAGGAAAGCATGAAGAAGGTGTGGGTCCCCAAAGCCGTTCCTATCAGTTTCCAGCACCTCCCTCTTCAGCCCACGTCCTTGGGGAGATTGTTCCCTTCCATGGTTTTCAGTGGCACCTGTATGCCATTGATTTTCGAATGTGCATGAACCAGACGCCACACCGGACATACTTCCTGGCCGTCTCCGCCTGCATTTCTCTAGCCGCTTCAAGTGTCGCAAGTACAAACTCAAGATGATCTGTCTTCCTCTTCAAATTAGTTTCCCTCCTTGAATTCTTTTTTCATTGCCGTGTAGTCAGTGTACAATGTTGTGTCAGTGTCTGGTGTCCAGCGTCATGTTTCAGTCATACGTGTCCATGCGTACATTCCTTTTCATATTCTTCTTTATTGTAAGTTACTACAAGGTATTGAATATAGTTCCCTGTGCTGTACAGAAGAAACTTATTGTTTACCTATTTTATATATAGTAGTTAGTATCTGCAAATCCCAAACTCCCAACCTCCTTAACTTCTTCATTCTCTTAGAGATTTTGCAATCATTTAAACTCTTGTCTTCCCTTAAGCCCCTCAGCCAGGTCTGGTTTATCCGTTAGGCTCCATAAGCACACGCCTAGGGCCTATTATCATAATAGGGCCCATGATAGTTTTAGGGGCCCATGAAAATGCTTAATTTCTTTTAAAATATGAAGAAAAGGTGGGGGAGGGTATAAATCAGTGGTAGAGTGTGTGCTTAGCATGCATGAGGTCCTGGCTTCAATCCCCCAAATAAACAAATAATAAACAAACAGATAAATATATAAACCTAATTATCCCCCCAAAACCCCCCAAATTAAAAAAAATGAAGAAAAAATTTAGGTGAAACAATCTGTTCCAATATGTAATACTTATATTTTCATTTGATACCATGACATCATTACCATCATATAACGGGCACATTTTATATAACGTATTACATACAACGTACATTTCATGGAAGAAGGGGCCCGTGATGACAGAGGGGCCCAGCCCGCAGCCACTAGGCCATCGCTGAGTCTCGCCAGCTCTCCCGCTGCGCCTGCCCCTTCCCTCTTCGTTCCTCTCCGCCCGATCAGTTTAATTTAGCCTCTCACGGCCCCACTCTGGACCTGAGGCAACTGTGCAGCCTCGTGAACGTGGCTTCCTTTGCGTGGCTCTGTGGCCGACCTCGGGCGCCTTGACGGCCCCGCCCTCCTGGGCCCCTGGCCCCTGCAGACCCCCAGGTGCCGGTCCCTCGGGCCTCAGGCACCCGCAGGCCCACCCTGGGCTCCCCGCAGCCCATGGCTGGGAAGCTCTCCCGGCCACCTCTCCTTCTGAATTGCAGTGCCAGCTCTGTGTGTATTTTCCCAACCAGTCTCATATTCCTTCAGGACAGATTTTCTTCTCTGTTTATCCCGCGGAGCCTGGCGCGGGGTCGCGCATCTGTTTCATGTAACTGCTTGATTTCCATGCCTGTGTGCTGTTCCTCCAGCCACAGCTCTCCGCCTCCCCAGCCGCCTCTCTACAGCCCACTGAGCTTTCAAAGTCCCACTCAAGGCCTGAATTCTTCCTAAAGCGTTTCCACTCCAGCCCCAGGGACGCCCTCCTCCGCCGAATTCCTGCTGTGCTTCCTGAATGGTTTAGCACCTGGCTTCGCAGCGAGGCCCTTTCTAGAGCGGGAAGGAGAGAAAGCACTTGGGTTACAGCCCTGCCCGCCTTGTAAAGAGATTAAGACCACTTAGATGGGCCTATTTTGGGCCCAGTGTATATTTTTCATAATTAAAAGTGACCAAAGATGAGCTTCATTGGGAAATGCAATGTAGAGGACGTCTAGGCGGCCCAGACGCAGAGCAAGACGGCGTTTGTTGCTGTGGTTGAGGGAATCGCGGCTCGTTGCTTCAGCTAAAACGCGGGCACCCCAGGTCCCCAGACTGCCTTAAGGAACCGACGGCAGCCCTGCTCTGCGTGGTCCCCGGCGGTAACCTAACTCTGCTCCAGGAGCTGGGAGCTGGCCCCACACCTCCTTTCCCTGCCTGATTGCTGTGATTAAGTTTTGCACTTGTAACACAATACTTGGCTCCGCCCCATGACCAGGACCCCAAGGTCTCGAAGCTGTTCAGTTCCTGGATAACTGAAGCAATTCACAAGTGACCTGAAGGTGCGGGAACAGCCGTTACGAACAGCAGCTGGCCGTGTGGGCTGAACGAGGGCTGTTTCTGGATTCCTGCAGTTGTAGGTATGGCGCGGGAATTCTCGCTGTGGCACGAGGGAAATATCTAATGACAGCAAATTGCTTCTTTTGGACCGTTTTGAACCTGGTTTTAACATTAGGGGAAAACACACCATCTCTGCTAAGTGCAGACCAGACAAGGCATTTCAGTGTGTCTGGTCCTGGTGGGCGAGCGTCGAGGCTTCCCCAGGCCCAAGGAACAGTGAAGGTGGATGGGAAGGTCGCACAGACTGGAGTCTTCCGGGACGTCAGCGTAGCGGACCTGGAAACTCCAAAAGCAGGGGGAGTGGGCGTCTGGGGCCTGGGGACCTGGGTGTGGGGACACCCTCCCTTGGGGATCCGGCTCTTGCAGGAGAAGAGGCTTCCGGGGGTTGTTAGGCTGTGCCGCTCGGTGCAGGGAGGCCGTTCGGACCGTACACATCTCGTAAAACAAGGCATTTATCCTCCCAAATGAAGCAGGTTGTGATGGGCGGTGGGATAGTGCAAAAGCCCCAAGTTTCTTGTCTCCTATAGAGACAAAAAGTCCTGCTTTGTGATTGTTGTTGGTAGTTAGATGCACATTTCAGTATTATTTTGGAAAACGTGGTTGCCGTCATAAGAATTATAAACTGAAGGTCTGGCTTCGAATCCTGTGGAAGAAAAGGAAACTCTGCAGCGTGTAAACGCCCCCCCACCCCCCCGACTGATGAACAACCCGCCCAAGAGACATGGTAAAAGTAGGTCTAAAGGAAGAGGACATCAACAAGATCACATCAAACAGTTATAAGGAATCTAACATGAGCTATACTTACTAAAAGATTTGTGGCCTGAAATCGAGTTAAAGACAATATTCAACTCTCCTGTCTTTAAAAAGTCTGCAAATAGGGGAACTTGAAACGCTGCATTAGGGCTGGGACACCTCGAAGCCTGGCTTGGGCACAGGGATGGGGGCAGCCCGGGAGGTATGACCCAGGATGAGAAATGGAAACAGAAATGCAGGCAGAGTCCCAAGTGTTGTCCTAAGCAGCTCACCGCTGAGGCAGGACGCAGGTCACCTGACAGGCGCAAGGGATTCAGCATGAAGTTAATGATGCGGAGTCTGGGAAGAGTTTCCGAACCACTGGGTAGTCGCAGGATTAAAAAAAGTGCCTTTGCTTCACTGTAATGGTGAAAAGAGCTGATTAAGGAATAAGACCAAATCAAAGATGCTGTCTGCAAGGGACACTGCTGCAATAACTGATGGGGAGAAGGTAATAACTCTGGGGGGTGGACGCCAGGGAAAGAGTCATCTGTGCCCTTCCCAATCCTCACCTGGCTGTCTCCTGAACACTTTCCAGTCAGACTTCTGCCCCTGCTGCCCTCACTGCCTCCCTGGATTGTTATCTGAGTCCTCGTGGGCTCTGGGAAGCGGTACCGACCAGGTGTCCATCTCTGGGAAGTGGAACCCACCAGGTGTCCACTGGGCTTGTCTTGCCTGACTTACAGGCACTGGCTCGGTGGGTCACTCTCTGGCCTTGGCTTCCAGGACACGGCTCTTCTCCTTCCACCCCCTTGGCCTCCCTTTCTCAGCCTCTTTTGTTGATTCTTCCTCATCCTTTCAATCTGTACATGTTGGAGTGGCCCAGGACTCAGTCCTTGGACCTCTTAAAACAATTTTAAAAATTGCTCTCTGTATTCACTTTCCAAGGGAACTCATTTAGTCTCATGACTTGAAACCCCATTTATATGCTGATGAAAAAAGGGGAGAGGTTTGGTCTGTGTTTGAGCTGCTTCCTGTCGCGCTGACCAGTCTCAAAGGCTGGATGAACGCACCATAGCGGCCGAGGGGTGAGTACCGTTGGCCCAGCGGAGATTCTCCATCGTGGGGGTTTCCTGTGCGGTGTGGGGTGTGTGGCAGCACCCACGAGACACCAGTAGTGACACCCGCCTTCCCCAGGTTGTGGTAATCAGAAGTGTCTCTGGGGGGGAGGGCACAGCTCAAGTGGCAGAGCGCGTGCTTAGCATGCATGAGGTCCTGGGTTCAATCCCCAGTGCCCCCTCTGAAGATAAAGAAGGAAATAAACCTAACCGCCCCCCCCCCACCAAGAAGTGTCTCCAGACATTGTCCACTGTCCCCTAGGCATGTAGTTACCCTGGCTGAGAACCGCTGGTGTAGACAATGAAAGAGGAAGGCTAGAAAAAATCCCCATAGGCCAGGAGGAAAGAGTGGGTGTGAGTACTCGAGAAATTGAGTCAGTTTACAACTTAAATATGAGGAAGATTAAATCTAGAGAAGCAGGAAGGTCCTGAGTGAGGCCGGGCCGTTCTTCTTCTGACTGTGAAGAACTATTCTGTGTAGAGCTGGTACCAAAGCCCACTTTGAGGAGCAGTGGAAAGCCTCCAAGGGCCAGGCTGATGGCTGAATTTGCACAGTTTCTGTCTGTGAAGGGAGGGAGTGAGCTAAGTCGCTGGCAAGAGAAGTTATAATTCTGGGTGTTCATTTGCTTGATTGCCGACCCCCCTGAATAATATTCTTTTTCCACTCAATGTTGCCAAGTGAAACTGAGTATTCCTTAAGGATGCAACCCACAAGCCCAGGAATGTTTAGCTCAGGTGATATTTCTCTAGGGCCAATCAGTATGGTCAGTCGGATCAGCTGTTCATTCATCAATCACAAAATGGTGATTTTAGGTCGACTGTGCAGGCTTCGGTGGGCCACATACTGTCTTAATAGCTGAGCAAATTAAACCGAAAGCTGAAGGTTAACTTTACAGAGGCACTGAGATTTGAGCCCTCCCCACTCTGCCTTCCTCTCCTCTCTCGTTAATTTCTTTTCCTCTTTTTTTATGTTAGTATTCTTTTCTGAATTCAGAGAAAAAAGCAAGGAGCAGAGTAGTTACTATGGGGAGACGGCCATCTATTTTTGACAGAAATTAAGAAGGAATTGCAGTGTTTTAAACAAATCAAACCCTGAAGTCTTGTTCCTTTTCCAGTGGAGCACAGTCAGTTTGCAGTGCTGTGTCAGCGTCTGGTGCACAGCGTCATGTTTCAGCCACGCTTACGCACACGCATGCTCGTTTTCATGTTCTTTTCATCCCAGGTCACTGCAAGACGTGGAGTGTAGTTCCCCGTGCCCTGTAGAACCCTGGGGCCTTCGCGTAATCATTGGTCTATTGTGGGGGGAACTCCTTCTGGATTAGAAAAAGATGACAAGTTCATGTTGTTCTTAACATTTATCTTTTGTAAATCTTACATTTGTCAGGCTGTGGTCTTATTATAGGCCTTTATTCATGTGCCGAGGCTAACTGTGAACGCAATCTGAATAATCTTGTGATTTGTTCAGAGTTTTGTGCCGTGTTTTGCAGTATTTCCTGTAATTTAAATCCATCAAATGCCTGCCTTGTGCAGTTTCTGTTGAACCAGTGATTATTATTATTTGAACTCACAAATATCAAAATTCAACAACATCAATCTGATTTTGCTTTATGTATGTTCAGATGGTTTTAAGAGAAAAGGCAAGGTGGAAAAATGAGCATAACGCTACATTTATTATGATGACATTGCAGGAGAATGTTGAAAAGGAAGCAGGAAGTTTGAAAAAGTCTTGATTATGTTTCCATAAATACATGTTCTGAAGATGCAGCAAATTCCAATATGCAAAAGCTACTAAAATAAACCTGTTCTTTTTTTCCTTCCCCTGGAGTTTTGCAGAAATTCTAACTACATTTTTCCTCTCTCCCTGCAGTACTATTCATTTGCACGTTTTGAGGCTGCATATTTAATAATAGAAGCAGAAATCTAAAGGCAAAGCTTTATGCCGTGGACCACAGGTCTGGACGTGTAAAACTGCTGATGGAATCAGACACAATGGAATGAGTGTGTTAGCCCCACGTGCTGCACCCTGACGACTTCTGAAGGAAGTGGTCCAGACTTCGCAAGTTCTCATGCAAGACAAGAGGATATTTCAGTTCATAAGATAAAAACGTGCCTTCGTGCACAGTTGCATTTCTTATGCATAAGAGAACTGAACTGTGCTCTCAAAGATAGATTGAGAATCTGCTCTAATAATCAAATTCTTAACATTACAGACCAAAGGCAAGACTTTACCCAGGAAAAAAGTAAACATCGTTCAAACAACTTGGTCAAGCAACTTGGTCAAACTACAACTATGCTTATTTTGTCCCTGAGTTAAAACCCACCGATTAAAAAGTGTTCTGGAGATGGCAGCTTGGTGTCTTCTCTGACTACAGGGCATCTTTTCAGGATGTTCCCTGTGGAGGCACGGTCCTGAATCTCAGCTCTGGAATCCACAGTTCATCCCGGGAAAGTCGGCAGACCTTCCGAGCCCCCGTCAGCTCTCCCGACGTCCCGCCCTGACCTACTCGTTGTCTTTAAGGGCGATGGTTATGGCAAATCAGGGAAACCTCTGAGGGTGATGAGTTACTTTAAATCTTAGACCAAAAAAGGGGGAAAAAAAGGTAGATATTTTTTCTTTAAAGTTTTGTTCTTCGGTGAACTTGTGTTTTTGCTACAAATTAATTTCTTCCTCTGTCAAGGTTCCTCTGGGAACCTAAGTTCCAAAGCAAACCTAAGTTCTCTGCTCTTTTCCCTCTAAAGCCCCCTCATCCTTGAATTTTTCAGAAGTTGGTTATGACTGTCGTGTTTTATTTCAGCCGTGGGGGAGAAGCATAAACCAGCTGAAAACGCAGAATAGCAGGAAACCTAGGTCCCGCTGAGCACTCGGCCCAGAGCTCCGGGCCCTCCTGCCCCAGCGTGGCAACACGATTTCCTCACAACCCGCCTTGCGTTTAAGTGATCGGAATGGTGATTGTTCAGTCTTCAACCAAAACAAAACAAAACAAAACACCCCATGGAGCAGAACATTCTTTTTTACTGCCTCTCTTTCCAGTTTTCTTTCATTTGCGGGACCGGCTCAGAGGGCCCAAGTGCACAATGAATAGATGTGAGAGCCGTGGGCTGAGATCGCCCTTCCTGACCTCTCTCGATGGGTTACGAGGAGATGTGAGTTACTGTAACACAGGGGTTCTCAGTCTGGGGCAACTCTTACTCCCTAGAGGACATTGGCCATGTCTGGAGACGTTTCTGGTTGTCCCAGTGGGGGTGAAGGGTGCCACGGGCATGTAACAAATGGACACAGGGATGCTGGCAAATGTCCGGTGAGATGGGACCGCCTCCCAGCATCTCAGTAGTGCTGAGAAACCCTGCACAACGTTGTGATAAGCATTCCTGAGGTTTACCAGTTGGTTAACTTGCACTTTTGTTTCAGATGCTTGGGTGTTACAGAAACACAGAACCAGCACGGAAGTGGAGACACTCCTGCAGGCTAATAGAATTATGCAGCGCATAAGGGCTGGGGTAACTTTGAAGATTGTCCAGTGATGACTTTCTGTTTTAACCTTCCCCATTAAAGACGAATTCTGATTTTATGCCAAACTCCAACGAGAAGACCGAGGGTAGGGCTGTGTCCCCAGGCAGTTCCTGGGGCTCCTTTCTGAAACCCTAGGCTTCTGTGCAACACAGTTTGAAAAATATTCACTAGGCTGACAGTTCCTCAGTCAACCTATAAGAAAATGGAAGGTTAGAGAGATTAAATGATTTTCCTAGAACCTCACAGCTGGCTGGGGATAGACCAAGGTCTTCCAACTCAATGCTCTTCCAAAACAGAGTAGACAAACAATGAAACCATGTGTAATTGCTCTTTTTGAAAGTAAGTTTTATCAAGCTGTCTCTGTGTGGTCTATGGAAGCAGGGGAGACAATCACACACAAGATCGCCGCGCTGAAGCCGCTTTCCAGCAGCCTCCCTCTTTGGCTTGCGGATGGCCATCTTCTTACCATGTCTTCACATGGGCTTCCACGTGTCCCCGTGTCCAAATTTCTTCTTATAGGGACATCAGCCATATTGGACTCAGGCCCACTCTAATGACCTCATTTTAATTTAATTACCCTTTAAAGATCTTATATTCAAATGCAGCCACATTCTGAGGTCCTGGGGTTACAACTTCAACATACGAATTTGGGGGACACAGTTCAGCCCATAACAGTGTACAGATATCAGTTTTGTGTTTGCTGAAAAGAGTCACCACTACTCAACTTTCTCAGCACCACCTCATTATATAAGACTAGCTCTTATTTGTGGAAATGGGAAAAAAACTTACCTACCCCTTTTAACCAAGTCTCCATGACAGTGATCTACAGAAAGGATTGTAAAAACCTAATATTGGAAAGTGATCCAAAGATACTCGATGTGCTGTGAGATCCTTTGATAAAACTCAAATAAAATTTGCACACAGGTGGGTCTGGACTATAATTATATTGGAGTATCGTTCCTGCCACAAGCACATTTATGGCAAAGCTGGGAACTCCCCGAGCGCTTTCTGCCTGGCAGGAATAGAGAAAGCCGACCCGAGGAAATGGAGGGGAGGGATTCGCCACTCATTAGCTTTCTGAATTTATCCAGAATATGAGCTTTGAGATTTTATGCCTGCCGCCTTCTGCCTTCAGAAACATAAGAGATTAGGTTCAAACTCCACGTTTGAACTTTGGAGAATGGGCTTTCTAGTCTGGCACTTGAATTGTGTAGTTGGGGACTTTCATGTAAAATATCCGTATTCAGTCGTACAGTGTGGGGTTTGTTCAAAGCAAGTGAGGCTTCCTAACTTTGGGAAGATGTCCAAATCTAGGTTGGGAGAATTCTCCACACAGAAGGAGGAAATTCAGTGGTATGACTCTGGGCTACACGGTGGCTTGGACCTGGTCTAGTCTCTGCTGCGAATGCTCGCAGCCTCGAGCTAAGTTGGAGCATGTGTTTGTGTAGTATGGGGTATGTACATATAATACATACACAAACATACATGTAGTGTCGTATGGTGACCCTAGTTAACAGCAATCTATTGGATATTTGAAAATGGCTAAGAGAGTAAATCTGAAAAGTTCTTATCCCAAGACAAGAAATTGCAACTGTGTGTGGTGATGGATGTTAACCAGATTTATTACTCTGATCATCTCACAATATACACAAACATTACACCATTACCGCGTATACCGGAAACGAATGTAATGTTACGTGTCGGTTACATCCTAATTTTAAAAAGCAGGAAAAGGTAACGTGCCCAGTTCAGATGCTCGTGTCCTGCTGCGTACTTGGGGTGCGTGGCTCATCTGAGCGCTGGCTACTGATGGGCCCTTGCCACCCCCCAGGCCCTCCCATCCGTGTCTTTTCTGTAACCTGCTGTGGACCTATGCTGCAGCCCTGATTCTCAACAGGAGGCACTTTTGCCCCCACAGGGGAGATTTGACTATGTCTAGAAACATTTTTGTTGTCACAACTAGGGGCTGCTCCTGACTTCTCCTGGGTGGAGGCCAGGGGTGCTGCTAAATGCCTACGAAGCCGAGGGCAGCCCCACGATAGAGAACTGCCCCTTGCAGACGTCAGTAGTGCCTGGCTGAGGACGTCACCTGAACTCATCCTCAGATCTTCACTGGATTTCCACGTGTTAAACGTGAACTCTTCATTTCTTTTGGTTGTATTTTGGGTACCTTCATCAGCAGCGGGTCCCAGGTCTCTCATTTAGTCTCTGACTGTTTTCATCTTAACATGTATCCACTCGGGTTTTCTTTTTAAAATTTACTTAACTGCATTTTTTTATTTCCAAGATTTTTGAATGGTTTTTAAAAATAATTAATGCCTGTTTATGCCTTAATCTTGTCCCTTCCTCCCCAATAATTTCTTACTTTCTTTTAATAGAAGCTATTGCACGTTTTTCTTTAAGCACTTAAGTATATTTTTAAAGTCAATATTCTCCTCTTCCATCCCGTTTTTTATTTATTACTTTTGGGGGGGACCTCACACAAACTGAACATGTGCTCTGCCACTGAGCGATATCAGCCCATCCCATTATTTTTACCTGGAATTTATTTATTTCCATTTTAAAATTTGATGGCCATCATATTTTTACTAGATTTTTGCATAGTTTTTGGAACTTAGATTTTTCAGGCTTATTTTAAATGGTGAGTTTTAGTGGTTTTTTTTTTTTTTAGTTTTAGGTTTACTTACATATATTTTTCTTTTCTTTTTCTGTTCTTACTCCTCCTTATCTATTGCTTTTCAGTTCTGTCCACCAGGATCTCTGGGCCTTCGTCCAGACCAGGTTTATAATGTTATCTTGGGGACACCCATCCCAGGTCAAAGCAAGGACGTGCAGATTCAGTTACTGGGTCAGAAGGTGGCTTGTTTAATTTTTGGTCAGGAGGCCGTGTCTGAGCTTTGAGGTTTTTTAGATCAGATGCTTGTTCACATCTGTTACTTTAGGGAGTGTTCAGTATTGTCTCCTTATCTGCCGGCACAGAGCGTCTTCCCAGCCCCTGGCCCCATGCCTGGCCTGGCCCGTCGTGTGAGAAAAAGAACATCTGGTTCTGTCCGACCTGCAGGAACCCACCTCTGGCCACCAGCACCGGCGGCACCGGCAGGCTCGTGGCTCTAGTCAGACTCGCTGTTTTGTTTCTTCTGTGGTGCCCTTTCCTCATTTCTGAAGTGGGTTCTGTCACTTTCTTTTTAATTTCTGTATTTTATTTGTAATTGCTATGTGTTTGAAAGAGCAAGGGTACTTCAAATGCTGTTGTGGCCAGAAGATTTTAAAAACCTCCAATGCCCATTATTTCTTTCAAGTCTTGGTTAAAGGGCACTATTCCTGCTTCAAGCATCTGTAACGCTCTCATCTCTACAGCTTTTAAAAAAAAAGAGATTAATCTGCTTCTGTCTTACGAAGTCTTTTCTATTCTTAACTTGATCTGCTATTTTTATTTCAGTAATTCTCTTCATTTATTGCTTTTCATTCCAACTAGACTGAGTTTCTTAAGTGCAAGGACTCTATATTCTACAGTACATAGAATAAGACTTTGAATCGAATTAATGTTCTCTATTTCTGTTTGCTTTTGTTGGGGGGGGTGAGGAGGTAATTAGGTTTATTTATTTATTTTATTATTGCTATTTTTTTTTTTTAATGGAGATACTGGGGACTGAACCCAGGACCTCATGCATGCTAAGCACGCATTCTACCGCTAAGCCATACTCCTGCCCCCCCCCCATTTCTATACTTCTGTTGCATTGATTATTCTGCACAAAGAGCACGTGTTAATGAGCTCTAATTAGGGAAACCATTTGATCAGAATGTAGCCTCTAGAGTTTGGGAAATAAGCATTCTGGTGTTAGAGGTAAGATTTCTTCGATCAAGTCCTATCGATGAGGTGAATTTGCATTGAATCCTGTCAAAGATACTGACAGGGACTCAACTTCTTCTATTGACCTGTTCCTCCAACTTGGTGGATGTCTGGTGTTAAAGCGGTTGCCATAACTCCAGCTGTTGTGGATGCATTCCAGATGGGAATGAGAAGGGAGGGAAAGGATGAAAGGCCCATGTCAACTCTACTGTTTGATCAGGATAACAAAACTTTCTAGAAGTGTCACTCAGAGACTTCTACATACATCTCATTGGCCAGGATAGGCCATGGTGTGTCTAGGGAAAAAAGTGTTTTTAACTGGGTACATTGCCACACAAAACTAGGAGCACTCTCAATTTTATTTCACTGTTAGATTTTGATTAGTTCAAACACTGAAAACATCGTATTCTTAGCAAAGGATCTGCATTTACATATTTTGCATAGGAAGAGAAGAAATAGGTACAAGTCAGCCTCAAATTTCAGGCGTCAATAAGACAGTGTTGTCTGGCATTTCACAATCGAATGTGTGATCTAAGAGCTCCTGATATGGTGAGCACTGAGCTGCAAACATTGTGAGAACGGCTCTTTTTTTGGGAATTTGGACTTGAAGCAGCACACACCAACTAATTTTTTAAAAAGCACTTAAATGCTATTATAAAACTCACCACCAGTTTCACATAATATGACTGTTCTATTTGGACCAATTTACTCATCCTTAGGGCCATCCTGGGAATAGGGGTGGGTGTCATGACACCCCCTTTGGCTAAATCAGTAAGAACAGCTTGACTTTCTAGGTTTGAGAGAGCAGTGGGCACCTTCCTGAAGGCTACGGTGTCTGAGGTGCAACTGAAATGTGAGCACAGCTCTCAGCTGTGGGTCAAGTCTCACATCTTCCTTTGACCAGGGAACAAAGTAGCCCAGTATTAACACGCTTGGGGATGAGCATAAGAACTGAAGACTAGCAGTTTGAAATCTCAAGATTAAAAAACATGCCGTCCTGGAGGGTACGGACTTCACCTCCTCAAATCTCTCTCATTTGCAAATATTAGGTTTGCCTAGACAATGTAGAGTTAAATTCAAAGTTAAAGTGCCACATAAATTCAAAGTTAAACTGGTACAAAAGCGAAACCTCAGGAAAATGAAAGATTTGAAGGGGTGTTCAGGCCAAGGAGAGAGGAAGCAGCTTTGACTGGATTTATGCTCTGGCTCCCTGGCCCTGAACTTCTGGAGGTTTCCACATGTGGTGATGAGTCGTAGAGGAAATAGATCATCTGGGTGCCCGACTGATGTTTTTACGTCTTGCTCAGAGAGTGGTGTGTGTGTTTTTACTGGATTTATCAAACACATGTCTGGCGTCCACGACTTTCAGCCATGATGGAAGTTGCTTTTAAATTGGTAAAATGAAAGCTCCGAGCCCAGATGGAAGCTTTGTAATTTATTCTTCAAAGATTCGTAGATTTCACATTATAACGATTACTTATAGGAATAAACAATCAGCTCATTTAACTTTTTAAAAGCAAATGTCAGGGATTCAGGTCGAAACCGGGGCTGTGGCGTCCTGGGGGTAGGAGGTTCATCGCGCTCGGCCTCACATGCGCCCTCAGGGTCCTTCCCGCTGTGGTGCCGGTCTACCTGTTAGAAGTTCCGGACCTACAGACTGAAACGCAGTCTGCCGTCGTCTGAAGGTTTGTGTCCCCCCAAAATTCATATGCTGAAACCCTAACTGATGGGGCCAGGCGGGGCCACTGGGAGGTGCTCAGGTCATGAGGGTGGCGTCTTCTCCAATGGGATTAGCATTCTTGTAAAAGACACCCCACAACATGGTAAACTGCCTGTAACTCAAAAAAAGCCCCCCAAAACCAAAAAACCCCACAGAGCTCTGGCACCTGCCCCCACATGAGGATACAGCGGGAAGGTGCAGCTGCAGGCCGGGAGGAGGCCCCCCGCGGCCCGGGCCTCCAGCCTCAGGACCATGAGAGCTGCCTTCCCGCTGTCCGTCGGCCGCCCAGCTGGCGCAAAGAAGTCTGAACGACAAACCTGGGGGAATGACATTATTTTCTTCCCAGAAAATACCATGCCAAGGAAGATGGGTTCCCTTGATGAGTGGACGAACAAAGCCTGTTGATCATGCCCCCAAATCAGAGGGCTTTTCCAGGGCACTTTTGAAAATTTTAGAGTCAGACACAAATACAGCACCATGTGAGCCTCCGTGGATTCAACGTTTCTGTCAATGAGAGTGGCTGCAGTGTTCAGCTGAGAAAGATACTGGGGGAGAACAGTTAGCTTTATTGAACCCAGGGCCTCGCACATGCTAGGCACACACGCCACCGCTGAGCAAGCCCCTCCTCCCTGCTCAGAACGTTACTGTGTTAACTTGTGCTTCAGATGATTGAAGGTATTAAAGAATTTACATAGTTCTGTGACCTAGCAGCTAGGGTAGAGTGTAGTTTAGATTGTCAGTCCAATATAATTCCTTCAACTGATGTATTTCTAATTTAAATGATGCAAATTTTTTTAAAAGGAGAAAGAATTTTTTTAAATGGGAGTACAGTTGATTTACAATGTTTCAGATGTAAGTAAAGTGATTCAGTTATACATACAAATATACATATATTCCTTTTCAGATTCTTTTCATTATAGGTTATTATGAGATCTTGAATATAATTCCCTATGTCCTGCAGTAGGTTCTTGTTAATCTATTGTGTATATAGAAGTGTTTATCTGTTAATCCCAAATTCCTGATTTATCTCTCCCCACTTTTCCCCTTTCATAATTATAAGTTTCTATGTCTGTGAGTTTATTTCTGTTCTGTAAATAAGTTCATTTGTATCTTTTGTTTTCGATTCCACATATAAGTAATAACATGTGATATTTGTCTTTCTCTGTCTGGCTTACTTCACTTAGTATGATGATCTCCCGGTCCATCCATGTTGCTGCAAATGATATTATTTTATTCCTTTTTATGGCTGAGTAGTATTCCATTGTATAAATATACCACATCTTTACCCAGTCATCTGTTGATGGACATTTAGGTTGCTTCCATGTCTTGGCTATTGTAAATAGTGCTGCTATGAACATTGGGGTGCATGTCTCTTTTTGAATTAAGTTTCCCTCTGGACATATGCCCAGGAGTGGGATTACTGGATCATAGGGGAGGTCTAATTTTAATTTTTTTCCTTGTTTTTTTTTTTGTTTTTTTTTTTTTTTTTTTTAGCAAGACCAACCACAGCAAAGAGCTCAGCTTTTTACTGAATGTGTTACTAAAGACGTTTAGTCAAAAAGCCCAAAGCCCACGTCGTCATCAGACTCCTCGGACTCTTCTTTCTCTGCTTCCACTTTCTCGTCCTCAGCGGGGACAGCAGTGGTGGAGGGGGCGGGTCCCCCTCGTGCTGGGGCGGGACCTCCACCCCCAGCCCCAACGTTGCAGACGAGACTCCGATATAGAGACTCACCAGAGCCTTTGCAAACAAGCCTGGCCAGACAGGTTCAGCATTCACACCCGGCTGCCTTAATGAGGGCGTCGACCTTACCCTCCGTTACCATCACCTCATTGTCGTGCATGGTGAGGGCCGGGTAGATGTAGGCGAGCTTGGGCCGAGGCCGTGGCACGGGAGAGCTGTGGGCGGGTGCTGCTGGGCGCCGTGCTGGTCCCGGAGGAAGTGAGGGCCTCGCCCCAACGCGGCCTTGGCTCCCTTGGAAGAACTGAGCACCTTGGCGGCAGCTGAGGAAAGAGCTATTTTTAGTTTTTAAGGGAAACTCCATACTGTTTTCCAGGGTGGCTGCGCCGAACTGCACTCCCAGGAGCGTGTAGGTCCATGACCAGAGTGAAAGAGTGTCCCCTTTTCCTCCACAGCCTCTGCAGCACTTATCGTTTGTGGACTTTTTGATGATGGCCATTCTGACCCGTGTGAGGTGATACCTCATTGTAGTTCTAATTTGCATGTCTTTGACAATTAGTGATGCTGAGCATCTTTTCATGTGTCTTTTGGCCATCTGAATGTCTTCTCTGGGGAAATGTCTATTTAGGTCTTCTGTCCATCACTCAGAGAGTTTTGACCAGTTCCATCAATCCTGGGGTGAATCATGTACCAGAGGTATGTCAGGACCAGGAGAGGAGGCAGGGGTGGAGGCGAGGCCTGTGGTGCACGTGCAGCCTCTGCATGGGGCTGACCTTCTGGCCGTGCGTCCTGGCTTCACACCGGGCTCACGGCTCAGCCATCTGCCCTGCAACACAGAGGTGATGGCAGTGTCCATTCCCAGGGCAACTGAGAACAAAAAACATAGTGCCTGTGAGACACTTGGAACTGTGCTGTGCACGGGGCCATGTCAGTAATGTTGGCTCCTTTATGATGTTTCTAACAAGTAGATCGAGGGCCATTTCTCTTTCATATTTAATTTAACTTCACTTAATTCAAAATGATTTGGAGAGAGAGGAGATTTTCAGTCACACCCAGGTGCCTCAGGGGCTGGCACAGGTAGCTGAGTCCAGTTTCAGAAATCCAGGCAAGCCGCACCGCCTGATGGAAAGTCACCAATGTGCGTGCCTGGAAGCATCCCCAGTCCTCTCCTCTGACTGTTCAGTGACTGCTGAGGGACAGACGTCTCACTCTTCTTTGGCAGAGTCTGAATCTGAGCCTCAGTGCTTCAAATGCGTGGAATCTAACTCTAATTGAGAGGGATTCCATCTCCTCACATTGATCTAAGCTCCCTTTACCTTTTTTATGGACAACGAGCTACGCTGAAATGAGCACTTTACTCAATCAAGTTTGCCCTAATTGCTGAATGATTATAACTTGACCCGAGTTCCAGCTTTTTCTGTTCAGATCCAACTGGACCGGTGTGATTTCCTTGACATTTCAGTTGCTGAGAGCTGAACAATAAAGGCTGTTTAATTCTAAGAGAGATGTTTTTAAAGATGCAATTGCACCCTGTTATTGGACATCATTTCTACAAGAGTGGAAGTGACCAAAGCATGGGAAACAAAAGGAAAGTCCCACGAAGGGATAATTATTTCAAAATAGAAAGAGCCCCGCACCTGTGGCGTGCTGAAGGAGCTGAGGCAAGTGCGGGACTCAGCGTGGCGCCTGGTGCACGGCACGTGCTCAGTGGCACTGGGGGCTGGTACAGCAGTCTGACCAGCAAGGAGAAATGAACGCAGGAAAGTCAGCAGTCAGTATTAATCGACAGACCCCGGAGACTGGGTATTAACAGGTAGCTTTTATGAATTAAATGTCATGCTGGTTCCACAATTCTCCAGGTCCTGGACAAGTCATGTCGCTCCTGCTGTCCTGAGACAATACTAAGATGAATTCTAGGGGGCAGAGCTCGCAGCTAGCCTGTGGTTATTTTTTTTCTGTCTATGAGGCTATAATCTTATCTATGTGATCGTGTGACTCTGCCTACTAATTCTGTTGGTGCCCACAGTCCAAATAATGCAGGTGGGTCATATGATTGTCCCTGTATCTGATGGACTATGTGATTTGGACTTGAAGACACAGGAAGGGCATGTTAGGAGATGGCAAGTTCTAATTCATGTCTATTAAGTGAGGGCTGACCACAACTGAGACAATCAGGGAACTGAAATCTGGAGAAATAAGAGGACAGGTTTTCTAAACGCTTGGGGAAGAATTAATTTTGCAGATCTTCTGTTCTTTTAGCTCTAAAATAGCAACATAAAAATTTGTTGATAAAGGCTGAGGCTTAAATGAAAACCAGAAATTCTCTTTCCCGGATATTTTATCATGAAGCAGGATTTTTGCTTAATTTTCAAGAATTATTCCCAAACTTAAACCTATTTAGCAAATAGAAAACATCATTAGATCAAAAATGTTCTTAGACGTACAGCAATCAAAGTTAGACCAAAAGTCAACTTGATTCGAAATGATTTTTCATTTGTTTGGAAAATTTTCTTGTCCAAAATGTCTGTAGAATATCATGAGTGACCTAAAACTTTTGCCAGTGTTTTCCTCACTGGGAGCGATGACAGACGTTTAGGAACAATTCTTGACCTAGTTTGAGGTTTGAGTGTGTAAGTTGCCTCCTGTAATTGTCAGTTAACAAGCTGGAATGGCCCTCTTTAATCACCAGAATCCAAATGGCAAGTGACTTCACCCAGGATTCAGCTTGTAGAAGGAAAGACTAAGAAGGCATCCACCTTTTTATATTCAGCAAGTATCGTAGCAACATCACAGTCAGACACTATGAATGTCAGAGCTCACAGTCGTCCCACTGGGGTGAGGTGAAGATTTTGTAACTATGAAAAAATATTTCTTGCGATAACTGACTTCAGGGATTTAACATAATTTTTTAAAATTTTTATTTTTTTATGGGGGAGATAATTAGGTTTATTTATTTATTTGTTTAATGGAGATACTAGGAATTGAACCCAGGCCCGCATGCACGCTGGGTGTGCACTCCCCCACTGAGCTATACCCTCCCCACTAGGGATTTTTAAATAAATCATACACAGTCATATTTCACAGTATGAAAATTACAGGTAAAAACTATGGTTCTTTTTAAAGGTAAATAAACCCTTGTAATTCCACCATCCTCCCGTCATTCACAGCGCACGTCGCCACGTGAGTAAGAGTACCTGGTCCCCTAGTCCCAGCAGTCACTTTGTAATTGAGGTGCCACTTATGTACAGTAAATAAGTCCATGGGTTTTCACACAGGGACCTTGCTTCCCCCAGGGCATCCTGGAGGACCACTAACTCACAGTCACACAGCTCCCAAAGCATGACTTACAGGGTCTGGCTGACACACAGGACTCAACACAGCAGACCCTCATGGGTTTGGGCTTCTGGGTCAAGTAGAATAATCCAGAGTGTGCTTTGCACCCGCCGGTGCAGCCCCTAAGGGCACCACCTGTCTTGCAGGGTCATGATATGCTTCCTCCACTGGGCTTCTGGTCTGCGAGTGACTCCTGGGCAGCACACACATCCTAAGGACAAATTGTAATTTGCAGAGAGACGGACTTTTAAAATGAACCCAGAGAATTACCTTCCTAAAGACAACGTGCCCAGGGCTTCCCTCTCCCGGTGAAGATAGAGTTTGAGGTTGTCACTCAATGCTGTCATCAGGACCCCATCTCACCCTTCCCTGTCATGCCCAGAGCCCCTGTACGTGGAAGCAGTGCCTCCCACTGCGCCTTCCCAACCCGACCGCCATCTCCCCTGGCCATGACTGTTACCGAGTCCAAATTTGTTCTGCTCGCCACACAACAGGCCAATAAATTGGGAGATGAGGTGTTGGGGCAAGGAAGAACAACTTTATTGGGAAAGCCAGCAGAATGAGAAGATGGGGGACTAATGTCCTGGAGAACCATCTTCCCCAAGTCAGGATTCAGGCTCCTTTTACACCAAAAGGGGAGGGGGTGTGGTTGGTTGTTGCAAACTTCTTGGTGTCGGAATCCTTTGTTCTTGCAGCTGTGCATGTGGGGCAGGTCATGGCGTCCCTGTAAAACCCTAACAAGACAAATGCTATTCTCTGTTCTGCAACTTTTCATCTCTGTATGAATGGGAAAGTGTTCTCCCCTTCAAGGTCAGAGCCTTGAGACTGGTCTCCCCTGTCTATTTCAGGCTCCAGGCCACATTCTTTCACAAAAGGTGCAGACCCAGCAGGACTGAGCCCAGGAAACAGAGCCCAGGGTTAGAGCCGCAGGGGCAGATCCAGTGTGGGGTCAGGCTTGTTCTCCCCTGGTACGTGACTGTGAGCGAGCCAGGAACAAACTTCCTCCACTTAGGCCAGCGGAGTTGTGGGCGTGGCTCCCTCCCTCCCAGCATCTCTCTGGGAGCAGAGGTGCCTGTTTCTTCCTTGTGCAGAAGCGTCTGTGTCCCTGGCCGGGCTCTCCAGGTGGCGTGGGAGGAAGGAGACAGGTCACCACGTCTCTCTGGCAGAGCTCTCCCTCCACGGATGCTCCTGGCTGCCGGCTGTGGACTAGATTCAGGACTTTCTTTCCTCTGGGATTTCTTCTCTAGCCCTTCGAGCACTGGCTCTGTCCGGGGGCGGTCTCCCCTCCCGGAGCGCGGCCGGCTGCCCTGGCCTCTCCGGCTGGTCTTCCTGGCTGTCCGGCCCTGACCCCGGCCTGACTTCCTTTTGGGGAATTGCACTTCCCTCACTGGATGCAGAGTGTGGGACTGTTTATCTGGGAGTCCTGCCCTCCCCCAGCTGAGGAATGCGAGTCTCCCCTGTGGAATTTCACTTCTGAGCGCAGTGATAAAGAGCCGGCTCGGATCCTCAGTGACGGTGTCAGGACGGGGCTGCCAGCTCCCCCTCCCCCCCCCCCCGCGCGCAGCGGGCGTCCCGCCCAGTCCAGCCCAGGTCCCCAGCCTTGCTGGACGGCACAGCGAGCTCCCCGGGGCTGCCAGCGGCTTCCCTTCGGGCCTAAGTCAGCCGGGCGGCTCTCGGAGGCCCCAGCAGCCAGAGAAGCCCCTCCGGCGCGGCCCGGCCAGCGCGCGCCTCCTGGGTCGCGCTCCCTGCGCGGGTCCCTGCTCTCGTGTCTTCACCTCTCACTGAATTCGTCTTGCCCGTCAATACTTGTTTTAGCTGCTTCCAAAACTTCTGCAGGTTGTGGTTGTGGCTGTGCCTTCATCGCAGTGTGGCCCCAGCGTATTTCAGCTGCCCCCCTCCCGCTCCGCACGGCGGCCGCTGTGAGTGGCCTTCCCTCCCGCCCGCCCTTCTCGCCTCAGCCTTCCCGCCGCGCGCGCGGGCGGCTGCCCTACGTCATCCTGAAACGCTCTACAACATCTCGCTCAAACGCCGCCTCCCCTTGGCAGCCCGCTCGGGTTCCCTGGACGAAGACGACTCCGCTTTCCGTGTTCTCTCTCGTGCAATCCCTGAGCACTTTGATCTGCCCCTCGAATTAACATTATTTCATCATGTCTGTCTTTTCCAACAAACTGAGCTTCTTGGGGATGAAGTCTGTGCTTTGCTTGTCTCGGCGCAGTCTCACACAGCGCCCGGCACTTCTGTCCCCAGCCAGTGTCTGTTGAGTGATGGGATGGCTGAGTGGGCAGGTGAGGGGTGCACACAGAATCCGCAGCCAGGCGTGGAAGGCGGACTCGCTGGCAGCGAGCTCTTGGCCGTAGTGTGTGGCGTGCACTTGCTTGTTTAGGTGTGTGGCTCTGCTTTGCAGCAATTGTGCCATGGGAGTGATACTGACCTTTGGGCGGTCATTGGCTCTGGACCCCCAGCATCAAAATATCTGCTTGGCTTCTAGCCTTGCCGAAAACAAGGAAGGCTGCTGCACACGCCCTTCCCAGCAGTGTGCGCTGATCCCCCACCATGCACAGAGCTGGTCAGTGCGCAGGACGTGAAGGTGAATCCCGGACAATGCAGTCCTCCGGGGGGCCCGGCGGAGCGACGTGATGTCACAGGTGGCCACATGCTAGGCAGAGGGCGTCCCGTCAGACGCGTGCCTGAGGCCCACGGTCAGTGCTTCGACATCGGGGGATGAGAAGGAGACAGTATGAAGCACCGGTTTATAAGGGGTGCCTTTAAAAAAAGAATGAAGTGCATGTTTCTTGAATTATAAAGGCCCCTTTGGAAGACCTTTCATTCATAATGTGAACTGATCCTGAATTTCTCGCAGAGGTCATTGACCTTGGAAGCTTCAGAAAAGGCTTTACAGGACCCTTCAGCTGTGCTGCAAAGTCCAAGATCTAGTTTCCTTGACATTTTCACCGTGTTTTCACCACAAGAGACAATTTTGTTCAAGCATTTATTCAAGAGTTTCTGTCACCTGCCTGCTGAAAATTGCTGTCCCTTTGTTTCTTTTGAATTGACATGAAGTTCACACCAAATTGGGTCCAAAGTTACTAAGACGAGCAGAAGCCTCCGCTCCGGGGCCTGAGGAATGGTGTCGCCTGGAGGCGCTGTGGGAGCGGAGGCCCCGGGCGGGTCTCCCCCCAGCCCTTCCCAGCACCAGGCAGGAGGGAGCTCTGGCCCAAGGAGAGATGGAAGCCACTGAAGATCACAGACCCCGAAAGTGCCTGTGGTCTCGCCCACCACACTTGGCCTTGAGGGGCTTGTGCAGAACCCCCTCCCGTTGGTACAGTCGGTGAGGACCCAGCATTTGCCACTTTTTTTAAAGTAAGTGCAGAAGCAGGCTAACAGGTACTCACAAGGGCCTCACAGGAAACAAAAAGCAGTGCAGCTGCTGTGGGCGGGAGGAAGGGCCTGGAGGTGCGGATGGGCGGGGTGACGTCCTGAGCCTCTCAGCCAGGAGGAGCCAGGGACGTGTGTCAGCCACCGGGCTTCCCTCAGCGTCACCTACGCCAAGTGTGCCTGGGGCCGTCCGGGTCCCACTGCAGGCGGTGTGTGCAGTGGCTCTCGGCTAACTCTTTCACTGTCCCTGTAATGTTCTGAAGGTGGTGCGGAGTGAAGTACTGGATACAGAGTCACAGTCTGAACGGCCACGTGGTTGGGAAGCCGGCCTCAGACCATGGAATGTTTCCCTGAGTTCGATGACCGCAGTTCACGGAGGCCGTTCCCGCCTTCTGCTGGAGGAGGTGTGGGGGTGAGTGCGGTTCCCCTTCTGTGGGTTCTGCAGCCGTCTTCTTCGTTTCTGCGTGGACAGGACTGATGTCTCCCACGTCCACCCGGGGCGGGGGGGGGGGGACTCTGTGGGGCCCATTCCTCCTGCTTCTGGATTAGGTCCCTAAGGACACGGTGCCTTCTGGGCTTGTTTGAGCCATTATATAATGAGAAGGATTCTGGCATCCTCATTTAAAGAAACTCTCATTATCATTAATACTATTTTTATTTTGTTTTGTTTTGCAAAGTTCATCCAAGCAATAACAAAAAGAAACATAAAATCATGGAACCTCTCATAACCGTTGAGAGGTCATTAAGCTTGGCAAGAGTTGCTGGATCCAAAATTTTGGTCTCATTCCTCGGTTTTTGGATCACATTTTACAAAAACAGTGATTACATAAATTTTAACATAATAAATGATATTTGGCTAAATCTTAACTTGTATTTCTTTGGGGAAAAGACAAAATCTTGTGAACGGAAGATGGAAAAGAGACATTGACTCTTAATTACTATTTACAGTTGTTTCATACAATTTTTAACCACCAGAAATGATCTATATTTTGAGGGACCAGAAGCTTATCCAATTTTGGAATACTTTCTTTAAATTATGAATATAAAGTTAGGCATGAAATTGAATATTTCCTTAGAATGAAAAAAAGAATGGAAAAAAAAAACCCTACAACAAATCACAGACTTACAAATACTGCAAACATTACAAATGCAGAAAACAATGTACTTATTAAATGAATCAGGACATGCTGCTAGAATGCTTTTTCCTCTAAGTCTCCTTAATTTTTAGTTTTATACTTCAGGCGGTTTGAAGGCTTTCCCACAGACTAGCTTTTGCCTCCATCAATTTTAAACACTGTTTCTCGTCTTCTCTCACTGAGCAGGAGGGACTCACTCTTACAACCATGAAACTTACGGCCCTGGCCTTCTGTCTCGATGCCACGTGGGCTGGCAGGGTGGGCCGTAGGGCTGTTGCTGGGAGCCATTCCTGCCCTGGACTGGGTGTGACTGCAACTGTACAAGTACGTCCCTCTGGATCTGGATCAAACGTACCCTAGACTCGTCTCCTTAACCAGAATCCAAAATGCCTGTGGCCCCTGCAGCTCTGCCTGACACTGTGAGTGTGACAGGGAGCTGGAGAGGGAAACAGAAGCCTCAGGTGATTTCAGGTAAAATGCCGCACAGCCCTGCCCTTGTGAATGCCCTTCCAGGGTGCCTCCTGAGCCCGGGGACCCATGCAGGGGAGGGTCCCAATGATGTGAAGCCACCTCTGCTCACACTGCCTCCCTCTCCTAGTGACCATATTTTTGACAAAAGTGATGCCGTCATCCATGTCCTCCTGTGTGTCCCCTCATCCCAGCACCTGTCAAACGGGGAGGGGTTTGGCATTTGAGCCCAGAATTGTCCCTCCTCTGTCCTATCCTGGCTCAGTCCCGAGGACCTCAGAGTCCAGGTTGGCCCCTCCATCCCTCGACCACTCAGTCCGGCCTCAGCAGCTGAGGCTCTGTCCATGCAACCATGTTTACGGTGACTTTCCCAGACCTGGGCCACCCAGAATTGCTCTGCTTCTGCTCTCTGACCACAGTTTCCTACCCTCCGCCCTCCCCTGCCCCCCTCCTGTGACCCCTGCTCCTTCCCGGCTGCAGAGCATCCCACAATCTCGAGTCCTTCCTCTACTCACACTGGCAGCCCTTCCATGACCTCTGTCTGTTCACGCTGCTGCCTCGGCTCCGAGCTCCTCCACCTCAGATACTGTCACTGTCTCCTCCCCTCAGCCTCTGCGTCCAGCTGTCCATCCCAAACTCAGGCATCAGTCAGTCATTGCCTTACCCCTCACCCCAGACCCAGACCTTCTCCACCGGCTCCTTCTGGCCACGCTGGCCACATCGTGGTGTCCATACTGGGCTCAGCTCTCCTCCATGTCCATCAAGAGCCTTTCTTGGCTCTGCCTCTCTCTCTGAACTCTGAGACATGGACATTCCCTGCCATTCCAGAGATTTATTCTGGCTGCAATAAACAATGACCAAGAGGATGCTTAATGTCCTCAGTTACAAAATATACCAAACACTCGAAGAGAACAGATAATAGGATACATTTGTGTGTGCTCAGTACCCAGGTACCACAAATGCTGTATTTGCTTAAGGTATTGGAAGCTTTTTGTTTGTTTGTTTAGCAATAAAATGTCACAGAGATGCATCTGAAAACTTCCTATTCATTCTTCATCCATATCCTTCCCTCCCTGGCAGTTAATCAATAAGATGAAGTTGGCATTTATTCAATATGTAGTGTTATCTTTTTTTAATTGAAGTATAGTCAGTTACAGCGTATCAATGTCTGGTGCACAGCATCATGTCTCAGTCATACATATACACACATACGTTCGTTTTCATGTTCTTTTTCACTATAGGTCACTACAAGATATTGAATACAGCTCCCTATGCTATACAGAAGAATTTTGTTTTTTAAGCTATTTTATATACAGTAGTTAATATTTGCAAATATTAACTCCCTTTCCCCCAGGTAACCGTAAGTTTGTTTACTGTGCCTGTGAGTCTGTTTCTGTTTTGTAGGTAAGTTCATTAGTGTAGTCTTTCTTTTTTTTTTGGATTCTACATATGAGTGATATCAACATGTACTGTTATCTTACGTGTTTTAAAAATTCACACAAGTGGTAATGCAGACAATATATTGCTCTGTGACTTGCTTTTCTTACTCAAATTAACGTGTTCAGTATTTACCCACATTGATACAGTGACATCTTATTTATTTTAATTTCTCAAAAGTGATCTGTTTTATGAACAGACTACAATTTGTTTATCCTTTCCTCTGTTGACATTCAGATTGTTACTAAGTGTTCAATAGATGCTGCAATAAATGCTCTAGTGCCATCTCCTTGGCACTGTGATGAAGTCACACTTTGTAACAGTCTTCACTGGGCTCGCAGTGTTACCAAATTATTCCAAAGTGGTGTCTCAGTTTATGCAGCCATTAGCAACACGAGGGTTTCCACTCCCTTGCATTCTTGCCAATACTTGGAATTCTAACACTTTACAGTTTTGCTAATATGGACATGAACTCCTATCTCAGTTCAGTTTACAATGACCTCACTATTGGAGAGTTCGGGTATCTTTTGTGAATTTCCTGTTAGTATTCTTTATCTCCTTTTCTTTTTTGTGGGGCTCTTTCTATGTTACGTCTACCAATTGTTCATTGCGTTGGAGTATTGCTCTGTCTTTCTCTTTTTAAACCATTTGGTCTGTGATCGACCTACGTATAAACAGAGGAAGTTTCAAATCATGACCTTACATGTTGAGAAGTTCTGAATTTGTTTTCCACTTTATGTTTCTGATGATTTTCAGAATACTACTTATTATAGAAAAGTGTCAGGAAAAGTACTGCCCATCCCTGAGGCAATCACAGATAATGCTCTGGCTTACTGTTGCCCATTTTTTCTTCCAGGATATACTTTTCTTTCTTTCTTTCTTTAAGACACTATTTTTCTTTTTTTTTTGCATTCTGTTTATTGGCTGAGCCTAATTGACATGCTCTGTCTTTTTGTTTTAGTAAAGTCCTATTTAAATAGATTTTACTGGGGAGGGAAGGCAGCGTTTTGAAAGGTGGGTGCATAGCAGGAGGCACGGCTCATCTTGGTTCCCTCGCTGACTCTGCCCCTGCAGGGCGGAGTGGTCCTGGGCACCCTGAGGTCCTGGGCAGCGTCACTCATCTTTCTCAGTTTGGCTTGTGTGTAACGGAAACCAAGAACGTTGTTCCAGACAGTGTCATAGGAGGCAACTAGAGCTTCCCAAAGTGCGGTCTTCAACTAATTCACTTACTAAGAGAACCTGGCCAGAAACATGCCAGTGTCCAAGACACAAAGGCAGCATTTTAAGCACTTCTCTTCAGCTTCAGAGATTTATATACCCTAAGAGTAAAGATACATAAAGATACAAACCCAGAGAAGTTTGTTTTGTATCTTATGGTTTATCTTCCCAAATATGAAACATCACCACCTGCCCCCACCATCCCAAGTTCATTCTTGAACTTGCTTGGTTAAAATGGAATTTTTAAAGACTAAATAATTTGAATAATTTAAAACTGTAGACTCTGTTTCAGTAAGAGAAGTAAGATGCTTCTGTCTGGTGGTCGTCCCCAAGCCCCAAGGGAGCGGACTGGGTCTTAGAGCCCGTGGGACCGTGTGGCGCCGCCTTCAGCCGTAGCTCTCTGTCAGCGACCCTTCATTGGCTGTCACTGCGAGAGGTTCGTTCACAAGCCCATTCAGTTGACACATTGTCCTCTTGTCCCAGGAATGTGGGTTTCAGGAATATGCTGGACGGGTTCTAGAAAGGTTTGCAAGCTCTTCGCAGCCCAGTGCTTCTAGGACAAGGTTTGCTTTTGGCTTATTCTTCTTCTTCTTTCAATTATGGCTGAAACAAGGAACTTAAGCAACTCATTGAAAATAGAAATATGACTTGAAGTCTGTATGGCACGTGTCCTGGTTCATCTTATTGTAAGGTCTCCATAAATAACTACCCCGGCCGTTACCTGCCCACCATGACCCCGGACTCTCATCACCGCTCCCCAGTCAGGTTTGCTGATTCAAGACAGAAAATTCTAGGGGGGCGGGTAGAGCTCAGGGGTAGAGCACATGCTTAGTGTGCACAAGGTCCTGGGTTCAATCCCTAGTACCTCCATTCAAAAAAAAAAAAAAAGACAGAAAATTTTGGAAGGACATCTGGATGCTGAGTTGGTTTCTCCACTTCACCTCAGCTACTGACTGGGATCTCACTGGAGTTTTAAGAGGAGATCAATAACTGTGTTTCAAAAAAACTTCTTTTTGCCTCTTTAGATGCACTGATTGAATTTCCAGGAGCGAAGCTGTGTCTGCCGTGGGGTTCACTTTTCAGTGGAGTCTGTGTTCACACACAGAGCTTTCTGTGGCTTCTCTTCTAGGTTTCCCTCTCCCCCTTTGGAGTCCCCTCTGGGCTTTTTGCTAATATGTGTTATTCATTTTTTCACGGGAAAACCCAGCTCTGGGGCCTGGTGGCAGATGTGATTCCGTGTAATTGATGAGGGGGTACATTTCAGCTGCGTCTGTTCTCTGCGGTATCGGTGAGGCCCAGGCTCTCAGACTAAGGGCCTTTTGTGTCTTCCTAAGGTTTCAGGAAGTTTGAGTCATTTATTTAGTGTTGCACAGTGAAGAAAAAAAACCAGATTTGTTTCTCTGAAGCTAGGACACGCTTGTGTCTGCTTGTTACTAAACCACTGAAGCGTCCCGGGTCCTGAGAAGGTTGGGGGCCACCGTGCAGAGGTGCGGAGCTCTCCCTTCCAGCTTGTGACATTTTAACCACGCCTGGCCCAGTTAACCCCTGACCTTTCTCAGGTTCATCAGGAAATAGACTAGTCCTCATTGCTTAATGCGAGGCTTGCGGCTAAAATTACACATCACCAAGAAAAAGCCTAGTAACAGGAAATGTGTGAGAACGAATCCACAGAAACAAAAACAAACCTTTGACTTACCTACGGTTTTATTGGTGCTTCCCCTCTTGACTCCATTTCCCTTTAAGTCAATAAAAAACTAGGGCAGCTCGTGAAAACTTCTGGAAGGCATTGCTGGCAGCCCCACCGCGGGGCCCTATGCTCCATTTCTTCAGGAGACTTTCCTGAGTCTAAACGATCTTGGGTGCACTTCTCAGGAGGCGTATGGGAACCACCGCAGACGCAGTTTACCCTGACGGGAACTTCCTAATGGAATCATTTTTACTGAAATGGTGTTCAAAGCACAGAGTTGGGTCCATGAACAAATTGGGCAGATCATGTTTTAATATGGACTTTTATCTCTGGCAAAGACAAACTCTCAACAGTAGATATAGAACAAACACTAAAACAAAACCAAACAAATAAAACTACCATGGGTATCACTGAGGGAGACACAGGGAGATGTGCAGCCTCCCGCGAGAAGCCTTGGGCACCAACCGGGGCACATGTTTATCCAGGTTCCGCACCGTCTAATGGCCCAGGGCTGTTAACTTTAGGTCTCCCAACACCTTTGCTTTTTATTCTCAAATGGAAATCAGAGAGCATGTGCAGCCTCTGTATTTGCCAGAATGTTTTGGTAGTAATGAAATAATAGCTTTTTAAAGAGTCGTTTATCAACATAAAGAGGCTCAAAAGCGTAGCGGTTAAAACCCTAGGTTCTCTCCCATTTCTCAGCTGTGTGCTCTTTACTTTCCTAAACCTCAGTTCTCATCTGTAGAAGATGATCTGGCAGCTGGCAAGTAAAAGTGTGTAGAATGGTGTCTGGGATGCATAAGTCTTAGCCCTAGGGAGCCAGCTCATGTGCACAGTGTGGACAGAGGCCGCCCGGTCAGTGCGGGCGGGGTGCGGACATGAATGGCCTGGTAAGTGTGGGCAGCTGCTCGCCTGTGTCCCTGCCCTGAGCCGGGGGTCCTTCTCCAACCACGTCTGCCCCCCACAGGCCTCCCTGCCCTTGGGCCCGAATCCATCACCACAGGGGCAGCTTCTCTCCCGGAGGCTGAGTCCTGGTGCTGAACAAAGCCCAGGGAAGGCTCAGGCCTCCCTAGCCACCCCCCCGCCCGGCACCCCTCTCCCCTCCCGCCAGCACCCAGCCAGGTCACATTCCTGAAAGCTCACTCCCAGCTGGCTGTCAGCTAAGGTGTTAGCTGATAACGGAGCTATGAACTGATAAGGCTTAATTCCTTCAAGTGGTATTTTAAACGGCCAGGAAGCCATGGAGAGCTAAAGAAATAATGGAGCAATGACAGGCGTTAACTGTGTGTGTGTGTGTGTGCGCGCGCGCGCGTGTCCGGGAGACACGGCTAATTGGGGCCAGGAACCTTGGCCATCATGAAACTCCGCACCCCTTGGTCACAACCAGGCAGCCTCTTCAGTGAAACTGATCCCGTGTAGGAAATAACTGAAGTCGTGGTTTTTTTGTTTGGACTCAATGCGTTTTACATTCAGCCCAGGAAGACTTAGGACAAGCAAAACAAAATTGAAGTTAATTAGAATGTTAAAATATTTATATGCCACTTTCCTGGTGGTTGAATAAGAGACTAACTCACCCCCATGGTCCAAAATCAGATGGTCACAAGGAGTAAAATAAAAAATTAAACAGCCCTGAAGAATAAATTGCTCCCCAAGCATTTCAGATTGAAGAAGGCCATGTTGAGAGAATAGTGACCATAAGAAGGCAAGTTCACGTGGTCCTTAACTGAATCATCTCCCTCTGGTCGTGCATGAGACAAGTTGGACCAAACAGAGAGCTGGAGCCTGCTGCGAGCTGAGCTGTGCTCAGGGGATTTGAAATTCAACAATGTCACAGTTCAAGCTGGGGGGAATGAAACCTTCTGGGGACCTCTCTTTAAAGGGTTTACAAATATTCAGCTAATTTTGATTTGGGGCAATGGTTACTGAATGTTGGCAAGGATGTGTTGGTGGCAGTGTGACCACAGGTGGGTGTGGATTCTGTCTATGTATACTGCCTTTTAAATAGTTACTATCATCATGCTTTAAAGGTTGCACCTAATAGTAGTTTTTGATGTCTTCCATGCATCATTTTCATGATTCTATGCATGACAAGAAATAAGTTTTAATTTTTCAGTATTAGTGAGGAAGATACTAAATTTGTATTTTTCAATCCAAATGTAAAGAAAAATGGCACTAAAAGCGTTAATTAATATCAGAACTGTGCAAAGCAGATTAGAAATGAAGTTAGCCTACTGGGGCAGCCTGCAGTATTTTGAGCTACATTTTGCATGATGGAAGCGAGGTGACCCTTGATTCTCTCCTGCGAGAGGAGGGCACGTCCTGGGTCTCCGGGACTTTCCTGAGGTCTGTGAGCCCGGCAGGGCTGGCACAGGTGAGTCAGGAGATGCTGCAGGAGGGATGATGTCACTCACCACTTTGAACCCCAGAACGAGGTTCATTCATTCACCAGATGTGGCTAAGCCGCTGTCTGTGGACCTGAGCAGACTCTGCAGTGAGCACCTAAGGCACCCGGTCCCCACTCATATCATATGGTGTTTTCTTTCTCTGTCTGGCTTACTTCACTTAGAATGATGGTCTCCAGGTCCTTCCATGGTGCTGCAGATGGCATGATTTCATTCTTTTTTATGGCTGAGTAGTATTCCACTGTATAAATATACCACAACTTCTTTATCCAGTCATCTGTTGATGGACATTTGGTAATTAGGTAATTAGGTTTTTATTTACTTATTTTTAGTAGAGGAACTGGGGATTGAACCCAGGACCTTGTGCATGCTAAGCGGTCCATTGTGTGTGTATACACACACACCACAGCCTCTTTATCCAGTCATGTGTGATTGCTTTTTACATTGTGTATCTTCCCTGACAGATTGTGTACTTAGTGAGAACAAGGACTCTTGTTACAATACAGTCCTAAGGCAACTTTAGAGGTGTAACAGTATTTAATACATATCTGTTGAATACATAAATGATTAAATAGCCACCTGGAATATGCTTTTCTGTTCTTTATTCTTGGATTTCCCAACTCCTCACCCTCGCCTGCCTGACTCTGCATCTGAGTTCCTGCTCATCACCGGGTCTCTCTCTAGATGATGCATCTGCAACTCAGCCTCCTGTTCGGGTGTCAGAAGTCCTCCCAGAACGACCTCTCAGATGTCCCACTGTGCTGTCCACTGGCCTCCATGGGCCTCCACCCCCCCTTTCTCCCATCTAGAACCACCTTGACCTCACCCCTCTATACTCAACAGTTTTTCATTCAACTTCCCCTGACAAACCTTTTTAAAAAACCTCACCTCTCTGGACTTGCTCTGAACTTCTAACTTGCGATGCCCCAGACAGGACGGTCTGTTCTGGGGAGGCTACTTCCTCCAGAACCTTCCTTCACCGGGGCCAGAGTCACAAGTCGGCCAGAGGCTTTATTTTCTCGCAGCCTGGCGGGCACCGGGATTGCCCGGGTCAGGAAACCGTTGCATGTGACCTGATGTATGTGCCGGCAGCCTTAGATTCTTCTTCCCAGCGGACCTCCTGGGAGCTTCTGGGAGTGTGTCCTCCTGGGTCACCAGTGGGAGAGTCCACCTGTCCTGGGAGCAGAAGGACAGACAGCAACACACATGTGGGAGTCAGAGTCTCCAGTCCTCGGGCTGGGAGTATGTTACATAAAAGCGCTAACACTGTGGAAAATGATCATCCTGACCATCCCTCAGTCCTGCACAGGATTTGTGTCCAAAGTGAGTTGTACAAAGTCAGGAGGGAGTGGACTGGCTGGTTTCGAAGGGCCACCCTGGGTCCTGACGGGAGGAGGGGGCAGACCATCGTGGGGCCCCTGGGGTCAGGCAGGGGACAGTCAGGGCAGCTGTCAGAGGTGAAGGGAGAGTGACAAGGGGAAGGAGAGCTGGAGGAGAGAGGCAGACGGGGCCGCAAACCAGATGCTTCCTTCCTAAAGACATTTGCTGGCACAAACCGCGCGCAGATGCGGGGCACGGCCTCAGCTGGGTACACGCAGGATTGAAGGGTCCTGGTGGTGCAGCCCCTGCCTCGGCTCACTTCTCTGATGCCGGTGGGTGACATGGGACTGGGGCTATCGAGGGAGATGCAGCCTTAGTTACAGGGATGCTTCACTTTGCACACCTGTCGATGAAATCTCCCCAGTAAAGACAGACTTTTAAAGTGCCTTAGGAGAAATTGCTCTTCACAGAAATGGGTGGTGACTCAGTTTTGGACAAAGCAGGCAGTCTCCGTCATTGCCTCAGGCGGTGGACAATCCCGGACTGCGTCTGCCCTGCGGATTTTGTGCCTGTGTGGGGTTTGCTGATTGCATCTGCAGGGGCTCCCCGGGCACGGGGACCAGCCGGGGCTCCCGTGAGCCGGTGGGATGGGGATCTGAGCAGCTCTTGAGTTTCCCACAAGCCAGGGTGAGTGCGAGCTGCTGGACCCAGCAGGCTAGTGCCGTCAGCTGAGTGAATAACCCTCTCCTGCACCTGTCTGACCAGATGCTGGGCTGCGGCCCGTCAAGGCGCCGTGTTAACTTCCGCGTGCCGTCCTCACGACCTGCAGCCTCTCTTCAGGAAGATGCGCCCGGTGGACCTTTCGCTTCTGCGGCTCACCCTGCGACACTGCCGGGGTCTACTGTCTGCGTCTGCAAAGCACAGCTCCACGCTTGTGTCCATTCACACCAGGGTGACCGCAGCTCTGGCAGAACGAGAGACACTTTTCTGCTGAAGTCGCAACACGGACGCTGCACTTAAAAGAGCCCCTTTGATTCTTTCTTTGACTCAACACAGCCGAGAGAGCAGGTTCTGGGAAAACAAAGCCTTGAAGAACATGGATAAAGTTAATCCTTAACTTGAGACCGTTCAAGCCAGGAAATGGAGGTGAATTTAAAAATCCTGTTGGCAGCGATCCTGTGTTCGTGCTGATAATTACTTCCCTTTCCTCTCCTCCCACGATGATGACGATGGTGACGGGCATGGGCGGGGGAGGGGTGAGCTGAGAACCAGGCTGAACATTGTGATCGGAATTTTTATCGTTAAAGTAGCTTTGCCACCAGGTTTCCTTGCGTGTTGAATTCAAATCACTTTTGCTTGAAAAGTTTGGCTTTTTTTCCCCTGCTGCTCCTGTACTCTTCTATGTATAAGTCTGGAAATCGCCCTCTGTGAAGAGGCTGACGTGAACAGTGGGAAGGCTTCCGCACTGAGGAAACCCCGAGCTCACCAACCACGCATCCCCACCCCCAGGTGGGGGGACAGTGACTCAGCATTCATCACAAGGTGACTCAGCAGCGGCCCTGACCCCCTTTTGGGTGAGAAGACAATAACCAGTTTCACGGACTTGGACCTGCTCAAGATGATGATCAGGTACCTGTTCCCCAATTAATCAAGAGCTTAATCTTCCCACCCGTGTGATGCGAACAGCAGTGCGCTTTCCAAGCTGCCCTATTATATTTCCTCTGAACAAAGGCTAAAGCGGGTGGAAATGGAGAAGTCAGACCTGCTACTCTAGATTTTGGGCCTCACAGCTCAGAATGAACAGACTCTCCTGTTTGCTGTGAGCTGGGCGAAAGCCCTTCACCACAAAGCCAACACTCAACTCGCCGTCTTTTCACCGCAGAAGCATCACTCTTTAAAAAATCTCCACCGATCATCACTTCACAGCCTGCAAGCTGGTGCCCGTCTCCCAGCTGCCTTCCTCGCCTGCACTCTGGTGCTGAGTCTGGGGGTGGAGAGGGGTCACCGTGGTCCTCTTGGCACCACCCCTCCCAGACTCTGGCTTCCTCTTCTCTGGAGACCCCAGACTCAGAGTCCTGTCACTGCCCACACTGCATGGTCATCTACCGTCCCCGGGTCTCCCCAGCTCAGCGAGGGTCTTCCCACCATGACTGGTACTTTCTTGGTGATTTAAATATCTGAGATCATGATCCTTTCAATATTCTGGTCTCCCAATTCCTTGACCTCTTCTGTTGCACAAAAAATGTGTGACAGCTCAGTGTGACAGCAAACTGGATCCGAGCGAGAGACCAAACAGCACTCGGAGAGTTGGAGAACTCAGGTTTATTACACCAACGGGCCCACAGGAGTTAACGCTCCAAGCTCTGCACCCCATCTGTAGGTTTACATAGGCTTTTATAGGCTGACAGTTTACACTTTGCATCATCATATGCAAATAAGGTATAACAAAAGTTGACTAATTAGGAACAGGCCTTGTAGAAATGGACCAATCAGGAGGGAGAGAAATAACCAATCAGGAGTGAAGGAAATAACCACTCAGAAGTGAGCTCAAGGAACCAACAGAATTTTAGGGGTAAGTAAGCCGTTTCAGAGGCAAAAAGTGAGCTAGAGCCCCTGGGCCAGGGAACCGGGTGGTGCCGGGAAGAGAGCAGTGGCCCTGCCTGGGGGTCCTGCTGGTCTTTTTATGGGGCTTCCCGCCTCACTCCAAAGACCTCAGCTCAGACATCCCCTCCGCCACGCCCTACAGGAGCTGCCAGCGTCACACCCCACACCAGTCCTCTCTCCTGCAGCCACACCCTCCGCTCACCTCCAGCTCTACTGCCCGCCGCCAGCCGTGCTTCAGCCACCAGCTCACTTGTCCGGTTACTTTCACACCCTCCAGGCTTAGAGCCCAGCGTCACCATCATCAGCATTCCTTGCATCACTCTCCCTCCTCTTCCCGTCTCTTCCAATCAGAAAAACCCAAACACTGGGTAAATCCAATCTCCATCCACGCTGTGTCTGGACCGATAGTTGAATGTGGCTGGAGAAAGACACACACCCCCAGCTATAAAAAAGGATAAAATAATGCATTTGCAGCAACATGGATGGACCAGGAGATCGTCATTCTAAGTGGAGTGAGCCAGAAAGAGAAAGATAAAAACCATATGAGATTGCTTGTGTGTGGAATCTGAAAAAAAGGACACAAATGAACTTATCTACAAAACAGACAGACTCACAGACAGAGAACAAACTTTTGGTTACCGGGGGGGAAGAGGGTGGGAAGGGATAAATTGGGAATTCAAAATCTGCACCTCCTGGGGAGCGATGGACATGTCAGGAGCCTTGTGGTGGTGGTGGTTTCACGGGTGTAGACATCTATCACAGTTCATCAAAGTGTGCGTCTGGAATGTGTGTGGTTTACTGTACAGGAACCAGACCACAGTGAAGGCTAAAATAAATTAAGCACGCAAGAAAAGAAAAGACAAAGAAAACACGCGCCCTGGGCTGACCAACCCGACTGTCGTTCTCGACCGCGTGCCTCCCTGGCCTGCGGGGCTGTGGCGGTCAGGCCCGGCTCCGGGTGCGCTCGGGCCTCCTGGCCCTGGCCCAGGGCTCCTGTTCCTCCTCCCTCTCGTGCCTTCTTCCCTCCAGGGATAGTCTTGCTTCCCGCCTAACCAGAGAGCAGAGGTGACCGGAAGCCAACGCGCACACCTCGTCACTGCGTCTGCTGCCTCCCTGCATCTGGTTCAGGACAGCTTGTCTTCCCTCTGCTGCCAGGACTGCTGGGGCAGGGGGCAGGGGGGCCACGGCGTGAGCTCGATGAGCGGAGGCTGTGAGGGGGCAGCCGGCACGTGCGGCTTAAGACTCTATCTTCTGCCAAGAGGAGCCCTTGCTTCCCCACCCAGCCCCCACCTTGGAGAGTTTAAAGACTCAACATTTACCCAAAGGGATGGGGTCAGCGAACAGAGATGATCAAAACCAGTGGCAAAAGGGAGCTGAATCTTGGGTTGATTACTTACCTCAAGGACAACATTTGATCTCTAGGAGATGGTGCTGTTTTTCATCATCTGGGTCGTTTTCCCTCCTACCCAGGTTGTGACGCCTGAGTTACAGAGAAGCAAAGAAGCCGTGTTTTCCCGGCGCATCGGGGGAACACGGGTCCCTTGGTGTCGGGCGCACGGGATGTCTTTGCGTCCTTGTTTCTGCGTCTCACCCTCTTTTGAGGGCGGGGCCAGTCCTGACGCTGAGCTGTGGACAGTGTTCAGTGAATATTCGTGGAAGGAAGAAAAAAAGGAATGAGTCCTCTAACAGGGTGTTTACCTTTTCCCAATGTCTGGGGCTGGAAGAGCCAGTGAATGTAAACATTTAAAAAGTAAACAGTAAACAACCACAAGGCCACGACAGAAGCTGAAGGGCGTTTAAAGCTCTGTGTCGACCCCCCTGGGACCCTGGACCCACCATGCTGGGCGGGCAGGGCGTCACCGTCCCTCCCGTTTTCAAAGCAGAACTTTCAAACCAAATGATGCTCACCCTTTTGAAACCTTTGTTTTTAGAGATAGTTGAACATGGCATGTGCTTAGTCAAGAGCGTTCAGCCGCCCCTGGCAACACCGCCACAGATCTGCGTGGCCAAGCTCTGCGGCACATGAGTAAATGAACAGAAAACCAGACGCTGTTCTTTGGACACCGGGATGTGCGGCCGACTAGTGGAAGGTACCGGCCTCGTCCTATCAGGCAGCAGCTGCGACCCGGGCGGGTCCTGCCAGTGTGGCTGGAGCTGAAGTCCTGCGCGTGCTTTGCTGTGAGTCCCCGAGCATCCTTCTCCCTGTGTCTCCCGGTGCTTGTGCTGTTCCGTGTCGTGACCGACGGTGGATTTCAGTTAAATAGGAGAGCACCCCCGTCGGTGCTGCAGTAACCCCTTTGCACTGTATTCAGCCTAATTTTATCTTATTTGCTCCATGAGCTGTAGAATTCTTCCACATGGGCTCCGGTCTTACAAAACTTGAATTGAGCAGCAGCTATAAATGATTAAACTTTTCCTCGCTGAGACTTGCCAGCATAAAGATGTCACAAACCCTGAGCCATCCCAGGGACAGCGGAACAGGGACGTGTCATCGCTCAGCCCGCCAGCTGCCAGCTTCGGGGTTTGCGTTTCTGTCTGGCTCGTTGCTGAGTCTTGAAGTCACTTATGGCCACAGCGCCCCGTGGTAGGGATGGAGAAACTCCTGCAGTGGCTTTTCCTGACCGTCCTGTGAATGGGCAGGTGATGGTGAGACTTGTCCTAGCCGACTCCAGTGGATGCTTCTGGAAGGTTCCTCTCAGGTAGGGTCCACCCGTGACTCCAGTGCTGGTGTTGGAAACCCACAAGGACACCGGCGGGGAGCGTGGCCTTCACCCGGGGTGGGGGCACCTGCCTGAGGTAGCAGGCACACCGCTCCTTTTGGCTACTTTAAAATCCTAGCGGTTCATTGTTAGAGAAACTCACGTCAGAATGGGAGCACAGGTGTTTCCAGACCCGTCTGCAGCGACTCACGTCTGCGACAGGGCTTAATTACGATCTCAGCTCAGGATAAAAGCTTCTGACGGTCTCTATATATTCTCTCATAAATTTGATTACCGATTCCGCAGGAGAGTTCTGGGGAGGTTCTGCTCACAAAGGTAAAGATGAAATGAGGAGGCATTGCCTCTAAAAGGAAATGATTGCCAGAGAGAGAAAGAGTGCGTGTGTCCGACGTTCCTGAGTGTGGCGCGGGGTGTGAGGGGCGGGCGTGCAGCTGAGGTGAGACGCCGTGGGCACCTGGCACCGGCTCTGAGGTGACGGGCGCATGGCGGTGGGTGTGCTCACGGGAGGATGCGTCCCAGCTGCAGAGAGGGCCGCTCAGTGCTCAGAGGCGTCCTGCTGAGCACAGGGACAGCGGTGTTTAAAAGGCGGATGCTGTGCAAGTTCTGCAGACGGTAAGGATGTGAACAGCAAGAACTGCGTGTGGGGAAGGACTCGATCCCAGGAAAGAACGAGGAAACGGGGCGGTGGGGAGAGCAGGGCTCGCAGGGAAAGAGAAGAGTGACACTTACAACGAGTCCCAAACGCTGTAGCTCGAGGTTGCCTGACCCGGCCGGCATCGTGGCCACCAGGCCTTGCCTGTGGTTGACACTTCAGCTCCCAAATCCCGCCTACTCAAGAAGCCCCACCATCTCTAGGTGTGAGTCCTGTGACCTTGGGCTGCAGGCAACAGCGATGGGTGAGGAACGGCAGCTCGCAAAGGCAACTTCTTCCCGGAACGACGCTCGGCCCCGTGGGCGGCAAGGCTGGCTGGGTGACGGGCCCACCTCTTCCCTCCTGGGAGCCTCTCCTGGGGTGGAGGTTCCCACACACCTCTTTTCAGTGGTCGAGCATGGATAGCAGAGAAGCTTTTTCCTGCTTCCACTGACAGCTGTCCCCACATTTTTCATTCCTCTGTGAGTGATGGAACTATGCACTGAGTTGTCTCAAGAAAAAGTCTTCCATTTGACAGTATGAAAAAGTCATTATGTAATCGTATCTGAGCAGTTCCATTCTCTGCAGGTCCCGCCACAGTTACCAGCCATTTTGGAGGGCTCTGTGTGTGGGCAGAGATGCCAGTGGAAACCCCCCAGGCAGACTGTCGCAGGCTCCTGGGCCGCTCCGGCACTGACTGCCGAACTGGCCTGGGTCTCCCCAAGCTGCCAAATGGCGAGGATGATTCTTGGATGATCATGGTGAGAATGAAATGCTTTAAATGCTTAAAATGTCAACAACATAGTCGATGTGTAATGAATTTAGATTTTAATTCAGGAGCTAAGCCAGGTGCAAAGTTTCAGAGCAAGACATGATTCTGATTCTGCCTCCGCAGTGAACCGAGAACCTGGGAGGGTGAGGTGGCCGGGACGAGAGAAGGTTCCCCAGGGAGCAGACGGGTGTGTGGGGGGACGTGCTTGGGAGTGATCAGGACAGGCTACGAGCATGGTGGGGAGACCCCCAGTCTGGGGGTGGGAGTGCAGGGAAAGTTAAGAGAACCTCTAAAGGTGGCAAGTTGCCTCTGCTCATCGGAAGTTGTGTGGTGGGGGGCCAGGTGGGCGGTGGGCACTGTGAGAGCAGGCTGCCGGGCCAGCCCTGCTCTGCTCCTGCCTGTTCCCCACCAGCCCAGCCTCCTCGGAAGGAGGCAGCATGAAGGAGCCAGTGGCCGGGGCGTCCGGCCTGGTGTGGCGCCCTTGGACCAGGGAGGGCACCTGCCAGGGCTGGCACTTGGAGAGACTCTGCGCTGGGCAGGCAAAGGGCCCAGTCGGGGCAGACGTCCACTGGCTGAATGGCCACTCTTCCTAGGCCATGGGAGCATGGACAGAGGCCTGTCCTGGGGGAGGGACCACACGGGGCTCTCAGGCCTGGTTTCCAGCCTCAGGAGCTGTGGTCAAGGCCGCTGGGCTGGCAGGTTTCAGGAGGCCTGTCTGGCTGGTGAGGGGCTGCAGCATCTCTGATGTCCATCCATCAGGCGAGCCCCACAGCACGGTGGCGGGAGAGACCCGGGAGAGCAAGATGTGACGTAACAGAAGGATGCCTCCCCGGCAGCCGGACCCGATAGAAGACGGCAGGGCCCTGCCGATGCCAGCACGGCCCCTCCGCCCGGGTGTGAGCTCTGCCCGCCCCCATCATTTCAGGGGAGGACACGCAGCTTATGTAACTCTCGAGACTCAGGAGGAAGCGGGTGGGCTGCGGTTGTGCGGGGCGGGGGCAGACGGCGTGTCAAAGGGGGCCGTGGGAAGGGTGAGGCTGGATAGCTCCGTGTCCCCCAGGCTCAGGGCCGCCCTTCCCATCTGACAGGCTGGCTTCTTGGGCAAGTCCACTGTTCCCCAGGCCTTTCTGGTCCCTGCCCGAGACGGCAGTGCCACCTCGCGCCCGCTGTCCCAGTGCCCCTCGGACCCAAGGGTAGGAATCCTGACCTCCGCTGTACAGGAGGGGACCCTGAGGCCCAGGGCTGAGGGCCTGCGTGCGTTTGTGGAAGGCTGGGGAGATGTGCGCCCAGGCCTGCCTTGACACCACATCTCTTGTTCCCCCAGTATACTCCGCTCGATTAGTTTTAGAAGTTTGAGTTCTGTGTCTGTTTCCTTCAGACTGAGACCTCATGAAGCATCGGATGATGTGGGTGACTGTCCCGTGGGCTTCAGTGGGGAGCGTCCCCAGTCATTTCCTCAGGCCACCTCACCAAAGGCTCGAGCCACTTGTCCCGAATCCCCTGACATGGCATCAGCAGGGATGGCTCCCACCCTGTCCCCATCCTCTCCGCTCAGCATCCCTCTGGTGGTCCCCCTGCTGCTGGGACTGTGGATGGCGGGGCAGCCACCCTCCCCTCTCCATTTCAGTAGTCCTCCGATGTTACTGTGGCCTGAGTCGCAGAGCAGGGGAAGGAGCAATTTAATCACGGTCACGTCAGCCCCTCTAAGTCAGGGCATGCGTGCCCTTAAAAAGCCAGGAGCTGGCAGAAGAAGGTTCCAAGCCAAGGTTGTGACCCCCCCCAGGACCTCCCTTCCCCCTGGAAAATGTGGTTGGAAGGTGTTTAAGGCAGGTGGAACAGGTTTTAAAAAATCAGGTCACTCTTTTAGACAGAAGCCAAATACTTTTGTGTGGGTAAAACCTGTTAATTGACAGCTCTTTGGAAGAAAACGTTATGACTTACTCTGTTGGTTTAACACTTAGAAGGTCCGTGTCCCCCCTCTTACCCAAACCAACCTCTCTGATTACATGCTGCACAAGCCGACTTGTCAAATGCCACTTCCCCCGAATGAATACACTAGATTAAACATATTATATAATCTCACCAACGGGAGAGCAGCCGAAGCTAATATGAGCATGTTTTCCTCATAGAATTTCCATCCCCGCGTGAGACAGGTGCTGCTTCTCCGGTGAGCACCTGAGTGGCTTGCAGGTGACCTGAGGTCACAGTCAGGATCAGAGTGTTGTTACTGGCATTGGTCTCAGGACCGCGTTACCAGTGTTTCCCACCACGAGGCTCTTCCATTTGTAAAAAGGGAAAGAAAGAAAAGAAACCCTATGGAAATTACTCGTGTAAAATTGCCCTGTGTAGATGCGGAATGTCTCTAACTTTGAGTAAGAAGATGGAAGAGGCTATTGGTCCTGATTGGCGGGACTGTTCACCTTACGGATCTGGTTACACTTACAAGTGCTGAAATGTGCCAAGTAAATCATTTGATCGCAGTTTTAGCTAAGAGTGTGGAATGCTCCCCAAATTAGTGAATTTATGAGGCTGAACATGACCTTAGGACTTTGTACGTTCTCACTTACCGGTGAGGGGACCAAGGTGCCTGAGATCAGACAGCTACTTAGTGAGCAATTCAGAACTAGAACTCAGAGCTCTGCCCGTGGATGAGCCGTCTCTCCACACGATGCTGGACCAAACACCGCCAGCCTTAGCCGAAGGTACGCGGCTCACACACAGAGACAGGGTGAGGCCATGTGGCCTCGTAGGAAGCTCTGCCAACACATGGATGGTGGGCGTCCGCCGGCGAGCGGGTGTGACTGGCTGGAGGCAGACAGGCCGTGAGCCCTGGTGCAGCGCAGCTGCCTGCATCCTGGGGGATGGCCGCCGTCCCAGGCCGCAGCGGCGTTTAGAGTGAAGCTGCTTCACTGGAGAGCACTGGCCCTGGGAGAGCAGGATGTGGGAATATAACCACAAGGAGAGAACGGGGGCACTTTTGAAAGCGTCGAGGGATTTGCAGGACCTGTCAACACCCCTGACACCCCCAAAGTCTTTCTCTCAATCAGGCCCTGGGACTAGGAGCCACAGTGCTTGTGACATGTGACATCCGCAAGCTTCAGTGTCTGGCAGCTTCGGGGGCCTGGGGGCTGGAACGGGATGAGCCAAGGCAGGTCCCTAACGAAGCAGGAAGCTCTTAAGACATCTGTCAGCAAGGGCGGGAAGGCCCCTTCCCCAGGTGCTTTTCTCCACAGGGAGCCTGGAAGGCCTCCGCCAACGTCGCCTGTGGGATTCGGGCTAAACGTCCCGCTGCAGAGCGAGGTGCCGGAGCCCGCGGACCATGCTGGCGTTCCTTTGACTCCATCTGTGTCCGTGCAGGGATGGCTTCCTTGAAGGTCTTTGCTATTTTTTTTTAATAAATCTTTATTTGGAGGGTAGGGTGAGGGACAGAGAGACAGGAAAGGGAGTGAGGCAGTGAGGGGGAGGGTGGGTGAGGGGAAGGGAGGGCTGCCTTCGCACCTGGAGACTTGGAGATCTGGGTTTGAAAAAAATACATTGAGCCTTGATTTTCAAACTGAAAAATAGCATTCAAATGGTATTCCTGAGTTCTCATTAAGAGTAAATGCAGTGTACCATATTCAGTTCTTGTTATAACCTTCAATGAAAAAGAACATGAAAAGGAACATATGTCTGTACACGCGTGACTGGGACATGGTGACAGCACCAGACACTGACACGTGGTGGCTGACTGCAGTTCAGGAATAACAAACAAAGACTGGATGTGGTGACGACTGCCCTGCGTGGGGGCCCGGACGCGGGGTGTCCTCCTGCTCCCCGGGGTGCACACGGTGCCACATCCCGGGTGAGGACCTAACAGTCTAGCTGGGTTTGCAGTCACTTGTCTCCAGTGGGGCCGTGGCAGCCTGGGACCCTGTGCTCCCTCTGATTCCCGATGGAGTGGCAGCAGCTCCCCACCATCCAGGGCAGCTCTGGGCTGCGGGCAGTTCCCCGGGGCGTGGCCTGGACAGCTGGTGCTTCCACGGGGAGGCTGGGCTGGCTGATCCCCGAGGTCCTTCCGGTCTCGAGGCTGTGATCTCAGAGCTCAGGCCCAGGAAGGACAGACGTTTACTTTCGGCGTCAGCGACCAGGTGGGTCTTGTTTGGATCTGCGATTGAGAAGGCAGCTCCGCCTATGCAACGTGACGCGCTTCTAAGAAGAAGGAAAAGTCCTGTGTTTGTCCAGACCCGCCAGGCAGCAGACGGCCGACAGTGACAGAACCAGGGCAGAATAAGGACCGGCCCGTCTGACCGCGTGGAGCCGGAGCAGTGGGCCCGGCTCTCGGCGCTCCGAGCGCGGATCCGGGGGAAAGACCCTGAAGGTTGAACTTTCAGAACCTTTGACGCCACCACTGACTGAATTGGCCTCCTCGATCCCACAGTGAATGACGCACAGAACAGCCATGGGGGAACAAACGAGGCACGAGGATGGGACCAGAGAGGTCACTCTGCAGCTTGGGATGCCAGCCTCCCACACAGAATCTGGACTCTTTTATCCTAAAGCCCAGGAATCCAAATTATGATTGGGGGCGTGGTGAGCAAAAAGTGCGTTTGGATGGAAATCCAATTAAAAGCAAGATTAATTGGGCACTTACTACTCACAAAGCTCTTTGCTTGATGCCTGGAAGGGGACCAGGATGAATCAAACAGGCTCCATGCCCCGAGGGAATTTGTGATGTTCTGGAGTGGGGGTGGGCAGAGCAGAGGCAAAGCAAACAACAGACCGATGAGCCCAGGTCCCAGATTAGACTGAGATCAACGCAGGCGACCCGGAGGCACTGCTTGGAACTTGTGCGGCTGGCGTGGACCAAGGAGGCCCTGGGAGAGCAGACCGGGGAGGTGCTCCGAACGACCCGTCTGCCCCGCCCGACCCTCCAAAAGGCTTTGCTGCCCAAAAGAGAAATTGAAAAACTCGGGTAAATGGCGACTTCCCTCGGTAAATCATATTTAAACGAGACAGCTGTGTTTTTCTGCTTTCTGCTTAGCCAAATCCTACTTAATTAACCTACTTAGACTTGTTGATTGAGGTTAATTAGACCCTGGGAGTGATGTTAATTGCCATCGCACACTGCCAACGCTATAAGCAGTGCATTTTGGATTTGGTTAAGGAAGTGGAGCTGGAGATCTGTTTCCCTTAGCTTGCTGACTTTCTGTCTCCCGCCTGCCGGAGATACAAAGGCGGCCCTCCAGCCCGAAGTGCACTGCCCTCCGTCTCGGTGGTGGGCGGCGGGTGGCTGGGCTGCTGAAGGGGCTGCTGTGTCCTAGTCGGTAATTCTGCAGGTTCGTAGGCAGTGTCTGCCTTTAGACGCCCCCTTTTCTCTCTGCCTTCTGATTATGCCCCGCCCAGCACGGGCACGCACGGGCGCACACACAGCACGACCCACACCTGCTTTCCTTCAGGCTTGCAGGCACTTCCTCTGCGGCTGCTCGTGGTCTCTCCCTGGGCGACTGAAGGCAGCCCCCGGCCATTCGATGGGACAATCAATGGACTAACGCAGATAATTTACTTTTTTGTAACATAGAAGTGTATGCGGTGGTGGCGGTGTCTGAGGAAGCCAAAGGAGGCAAGCAGGGATAGCCAGAGAGAAAAGAGAAAAGGCAGCGTTTTCAGGGCCAGAGCTGTGTTTCTACTGTTTAATCTCAGGGACCAGAGTTCAGAGGGTGCAGCTCAGGGGCACAGCGCACGCCCAGCACGCGTGGGGCCTGGGTTCAGTCTCCAGCACCTCCATCAAAAATAGGATCAACAAACTCAGTTACCTCCCAATAAGCTAGTTAAACAAAAATATAAAAAAAGTTTATTTTTTAAAAATTAAAAAAAAAAAAAGAATTCAAATTCTGGAGGACAAATTCCTGTGTCATGAATGTCTCCTTTTCGGCTTCTAGGTCTTCTTTGATGCAAACTCAGGACGGCTAAAACTGCCATGTAGAGGTCCTCTCCTCACGGGTGTGGGAGACACAGCCACGTGGATCAGGCGCTGGGCGTGTTCGCACAGGTGCCCACCCATGCAGGTGACTTGCCTGGATGCGCGTGGCCTCTGAAGCTTCCTACTGCCCCACCGCCTTCGTCCACTGTCTTGCATGGTGAGAACCGCTCGCAGGGGCTCCCTTCTTAGTGGATGGTTCAGCAGATGACACGGCGTTGCTGCTGCAGGCTCTGTGCTGCTGGGCGCGGTGGGGCTGATGCACCTCGTAAAGGTGGAACTCTGCCCCCTGGGTTAATGCCCCGCCTCCCCTCCCTCTGGCCCCTGGTCACCGCCATCACTCTCTGCGTCTGTGAGCTGGACTAGTTCAGGTTCCGTATAGGAGGCGTCCTGTAGCGTTCGTCCTTCTGTGATCGGCTTATTTCACGTAACGCAGTGTCCTGTGTGTCCATCTGTGTTGTCGCAAGTGGCGGGGTGGCCTTCTTTCATCGTGTGTGGAGACCATATTCTTTATCCGTTCAGGTTGCTTCCACGTCTCGGCTGCTGTGAACGGCTAATGTCAAAAGCCTGGGAGGATGAGTGGACTCTCCGCACCTCGTTTCGCTGACACCTCGCTCCTCTCCCACAGCCACTGGCTCTTCTGCGTGTGTTTTCTTAACGATCCAAAATTCTGATTTTCTGCTTAACATTGAGATCGCTTGGGTAATTCTGCATTGGCGTTTACAGTACATTTGGCCAAGACTATACACTGTACAACTCTCGGTGAGGTGAGGTTCCCTCTGTCTGGAAGACCCCACCGTGAACATTTTCATTTGGTTTCTGCAGAAGGCTTAATTTTTCACCATATTTTCTAAATTAAAAGGACACTCATGTTTAAACACGCATTATTTTCCTACTTGGGGCACGCTCACCTGACGTCTTGTCCGAACGCAGACACGTGCGGTGACAGCGTCAGTTTATACGTGTTCTGAGCGTCCTGCTCGGTAGTCGAGCCAGCGCTCCTTCAGATGAGCAACGTTGAGACCGATGTTTGAGCAGCACAAAGAGCTCATTCATTTCAGTGTGTGGTTTGATAATTTAAATTTTAAACCCAGATTTTTGGTCTCTAGCATCTTCACTAAGTTGCTTCTTACTGTTAGGAGAAGTGCTGTATTTTCGTGTTTATTCTATAAACATTTTTATGTCATCATTATATGCCAGGCCCTACACCAGGTCCTGGGCTGCAGAGATGAGACACAGTGTCTGGTCTCAGGAAGCCCACCGGTCACAGCAGGGAAGGGTCCCGGTCACAGTCACGCAGACTCCACTGGCTGGGGGTGGGGGGCCCAGCCACAGGCAGAGTTCCGGGGAGTTGAAGAGCTTCCTGGAGATGACAACTTCAGAGACAGTTCTTGAGTAGTAAGCAGAACTTCATCAAGTTAGGGCTTGGGGTTTGCTTTCAGGAGATATTGAGACCATTTTTGACCCAAATGATGTACCCATTATTCTTTTTAAATTTTATTTTTATTTTTCATTGAAGTATAGTTGACTTGCAATGTTGAGTTAGTTTCTGGTGTGCAGCATGGTGATTCAGTTCTACGAATATATACTCCTCTTCATTATAGGTGTAGATGTTGGATGCAGCTCCCCGTGCTCTGCAGTAGGATCTTGCTGTTTGTCTATTTCATACACATAGTGTGTACCTGTTAACCCCAAACTCCTGATTTGTCCCCACCCCTTCCCCTTTGGTAACTATGAGTTTGTTTTCTATGTGTGTGAGTCTGCTTTTAAGTACGTTCATTTGTATCATTTTTTTGATTCCACATATAAGTGATATTCTATGATATTTGTCTTTCTCTGACTTACTACACTTAGTGTGTACATTATTCTTGTATTTTCACGCCTTGCTACACCATGTACGGGAAAGGTTTGGACTTGTAAGATCCATTTATTCTTAATTTATTTTTCATCTACTTCTCAAAACGACTTACATGGATGATGGCGAACGTGGATATTTACACACTAGGAATACCTGAATGAAAACGAAACACCACAGAGTGAGAAGGCGGAGTGAAATTCAAATTGTAGGCTGAGTTTTCACAATTTAATACTACATATACATCTAATGACAACTATGCCAAGACACAGACGTGCTCTCTACTTCTATTTGCCTGATAGAAGAAGCTGGTGAGACAGATTTCTTGGTACCAGATTCCAAAAGGAATAAATGGCATTGATCTCTGTGGAAGGGACTTTCAAGCAGTTTTTATGGAAACACCCTTTACTTCCAGGGGCCTTCAGCTCACTGAGGTTTCCAGCCTGTGTCTCCGGCAAGTGCCTGGAGGGCAGAGACTCTCCTGCTGCTTGAAGGGGCGCCCTAGTCATCAGGTATCAGGCTCACAAGGGGCTGCGCTGACCTTTCTTCGTGATGGCGAAGGAGCCCCGGCTGGGAAAGCCACTCTCACCCCAGTGAGGAGCCAGGCAGGGCCACGTTTTCCTGATGCAGTTTGGATCTGGCATCTGGTTAAAAGCCCATGGTTCCGGACCAGGGTTGTGGGAGAGGCAATGCCTCCCTACACTGGGAATCAGCTACACAGTGTCTACACTGGGAATCAGCTACACGGTGTCTACACTGGGAATTAGCCACACGGTGTCTACACTGGGAATCAGCCACACGGTGTCTACACTGGGAATCAGCCACACGGTGTCTACACTGGGAATCAACCACACGGTGTCTACACTGGGAATCAGCCACACAGTGCCTACACTGGGGATCAGCCACACAGTGTCTACATTGGGAATTAGCCACACAGTGTGTCAGAAAGGAAACAAACCAGCCTCATGGGGGACTGATGTGACGCCTTTGACGTGAACCGTGGAGGCGGGCCGCCCCAGGTCAGGACTGTGGATTTCAGCACTGCTTCTGTGTTGTTCTTTCTGAAGGACCAGTTTTTGTTTTTGTTTTTTTTGAAGAACATTTCGTGTTCACAGTAAAGCATCTCTAATCCATCTAAAAGCTGCATCAAATTATTTAGACATGGAGAAAGCAGGGGGCTGGAAAACAGTCTTATTTCACACCATTTGGGAGTCAGATCGGATCTGTGAGAAAATTACTCCTGTCCCCTCAGCTTGTTAGTAGTGTATTATGACTAAGGCGTTGAGGGGGCAGCTGACGGCCTCCACCAGGATCACACAGTGTGACGCAGGGACAGTTTCCAGCTGTGGACTCAGAGGTTTACAGTAGATCAGCCGAGGTCAGGTGGAGCACAGGACACGCGGGGTGCTACTGCAAACATTGTGCTTGTGTATTTATGTGTGAGGCAGAAATATTACCACCTCCCACTCTTGTGAAACACTCTGGTCACTGGAGATTTCACATGCATCGGTGCTTTGGTTTTCACAGCAGTCTTGTGAGTACAAAGGGCAATAGGGTTTTCCTTGCTTTGCCTGTGAGGGACCTGGGATGAAACTCTAGAAGTTAAGTGACATATCCACGATCACATGGGAAATATGTAGCAGACCTGGGGTTTGGACTCAGGTTTTCTGACTCCAAATCTAATGTACTTTCTACTATATTTAAACTGCAGTTCATTTCAAAGAAAGCTAATATAAAGTTTGGGTGAATTTAAAAGAAAATGAAAAGAAATTATGTACTTAAAAGTTGAATTATGAATCCTTGTGCAGTGCACACAGAAACCCCCTGGAACACCTAATGACAGAGATACCAGAAAAAGCCTTTAAACAAATGCCTTAAAACTGCTCAAAGGACTAAAAGAAGATGCGGGGAAAGCCAAGAAAAGCATAAAATGACGTGTGGACAAAATGGAGATATCAATAAACAGATCGAGAACCTAAAAAGAAACCAAAAATATGCTCTGGAGCTGAAAAGTGCAGTAACTGAAATGAGGAATTCACCAGAGGGATTCGAATGCAGACGCGGGCACGCAGAGGAAAGAATCAGTGAACTGGAAGACAGGCAGGAACAGGAACAGAGAAAGACTGAAGAAAAGCGGACCGAGCCTGAGGGGCCTGTGGGACGTCAGCAGGTGAACAGACACAGGCATATTGGGAACCCCAGGGGAGGGGAGGGAGAGAGGGGCGGGGAGGACACTGACCCTCCCACAGCCGCTTGGACTGCTGAGGACTGGAATGTACCAGCTCCTCCCATCCCGTTAACTCGTTCAGTGTGAAGTCAGCATAAATGGTCACTCGTTATTCAGCCTGAAGGTGTAGACCTGGTGTCCACTTGGCTGCGCCCTTGTTTCAGTGCAAGTGAATGCTGCGTAACTCCTTTGGAACACTCTGGAGGCCCACCGAAGGTAGGCTGCTGCTTCCAGGGGTCCGTGGCACACCCGCACTTCCACAGTTAGTTTTCAAAGGCAGTAAGTGCAGTGGAGGTGCTCACAGCACCTACAGAATACACACAGCGTGGACAGAGCGCGGCCTGGGGGTCAGAGCCCTGAGCTGGGGCTGCAGCGGGGGCTGTGACCTGGGAGAGCCCCCTTCCCGACCCCGGTTCTGCAGGAGGGGCTGACGGGCCTGCCGTCCCCAGTTCCCAGATGACTGAAGAAGATAACGATGTGGACGCGCCAAGAAAAGCATCAACCTGGGCACTGAATTCCCGGAAGAAAGAATCCTCTGTGAAAAGGAGAAAATCCTTTCTTCACAAGCTTGTTTGCAGGATTCAGCAGATATTATGCGTGAAACCCAACTGCTGGATAAACATTAGCTACACCCAGACCATCGAACATTAGACAAATGTGAAGCGGCGTCATTTTATTTCCCTTGGTCGTATCTCACAGCCCTCTGAAGTTTCCAGGCTGAGCTGGGAGAGCTCTGCAATCCCACAGCAGGGCTTGTCTGGTGTTTTCTTTCCACCGGCTTGTTTTGAAAGCAGAAGTACTGGAAATATTGCATAAAACCCGAGGCTGGCTAGATCTCAAGCCCTATTTCTAGACCAGAGTGGTTTGGATCTGGTTGAATAGGATTCTGAGCATTTGGATGTGGCGACGAAACCGAACCTCAGCACGCTGAGAAATCACAAACAAACTGAAAAATTTCAAATTTTGAGATGGTTTCGGGGCCACGGGCAGGTGTCCATCAGCAACTGGGACGCAGTCAGCAAGCACGTTTTCAGACTGTGTCCAAAGGGCTGGTTTTTGTTTTCAGTTGTTTGCTTTTGAACCGAGATTCCTGTCTGCCCAGGACTTGGCACCATGGCCATTAGAACAACTTACTTCAGTCCGTTTCCTGTTAAATTTTTGCTGAAAAAGTATTGCGTTGGCAATGACTAGTTTGTGCTCACTTTATAAGAAGTCTTCTTTTTCAAAAGGTAAAATAATTAATGGACTACTAATAATTATGTTTCCTTATAAGAGGAATATGCAGTATGAATGATTATACTTGCATGTGAGTGTAATTACCTCGAAAGTGTCCCCAAGGCCCCTGGTGCATACCAGGCAATGCTGAGCACCGAGGGCGGAAGTGAGGGAGACCTGGGTCCTGGCCATAGGGATCCTGCGTTTCGTGGGAGAGGCAGACAAGCTGGCAGCCAATGGTGACGCAGTGTGACGCAGTGTGACGTGCTAGTGGCCCAGGTGCACTGAGCCCCGCACCCGGGATGGAGTGATGGAGAAGTTCTGCGGCCTCAGTGAAGCACCCCGAGCGTCAGTCCACAGTCTCTACGCCATCCCCATCCTTGCACTGAAACCGAGGAAGCTGAGGCTCCGAGAAGGAAGCAGCAACACTGCTTCAACACTGTGAATCTGTGTGTCTGTCTCCAACGCTTCCCACTCGTCACGTTTCAGCTGCGCTCCTGGGTACCCCCAGAAACCACGACGAAGCTGGGCTGCCAGCTGGGAAGACCCGTATAGCTTGGTAAGGGTGTTGCGTTTCTGGCACAAGGTGCTGTGGAGGGCAGGGACAGTTTCCGTTTGTCGCAGTGGGAGCAGCCCTGGCTCTGCACCGGAGGCCACCTCTGTCCTCTCCGAGCTCACAGGAGAGCTCCACGTTCCATGGCCCCATGAATTTTTAATGGCCTGGACTTGAAAAGTAGTTTAAGAAGATGAGCAAAATACTGAGCTAATTGAGCACCGCCGCTCAGCCTTCCGCTCCCAATGTAGTTTTCAGGGAAATATGGCTGAAATATCACTTGTCAGGTGATGAATATTTTAGAGAAAATTCTATTATGCACCCAAGGTTCACTCGGCCGAGTAATGAGAGTAATGAGGACAGTTACCTTCAGGGAAAGGACGTGAGATCACTCTTGCCACTTACCGGCGGCTCGTCTGACAGGCATCTGCTCTGAGCCCCCAGCTCCGTCTGGGGGAATCACAGCAGCTGTCGCGCCCCCGCCCCCCAGGCAGGAAAAGCTCCTCCCTACGAGGGTCTGGGGCTCCGTCTGTGGCACAGAGCAGGCTGCAGACTGTTTTCACTCCCTTGGCTGATCCTTGAGGTAGAATCCATCACCCGATGAATATTCAACGGGGGAAGTTAAAAAAAGAAAGAACATCTCTGCTTTCCTGCAGAGTCCTCTGTGACTCAAACAGAAAGAAGTCCTGAAGGCAGGAGAGGAAGGCCCGGGAGCAGAACGTCCTTCCTCCCGGACAAAAGCGCGGGTGTGGGTGCGGGTGCGGGGGTCTGCCCGAGAAAGGGGGGTGTGACCTCGGGGAGTGGCCAGAGAGAGCAGAAGCCAGCCTTGAGACCAAGAGACTGCGAAAGGTGAGCCAGGCGCTTCCCCATTTCGGTATCCGCAGAGGCCGACTGGCTTTTCCTGTGAGTTTGGAACAGAGGTTGAGCATGGAGGACTCCTGGACCGAAGTGCGTGCGTCTCTCACCGTCCCCTCTGCGCTCTCACCCGCCGCACCCCCGTGCTGCCCCCAACCCGCCTTCTGTGCCCCTGCAGCTCCCCCACCGCGCATCACTACCCAGTGACGGTTTGCCTGTTGTAAGAGCAGCATTACAGGAACTGAGAAGCCAGACCCACTGTGGGAGACTCTAGCCCGTTCTTGATAATAAACCTGCACGTGCTCTCTGGAGGCCCGGAATTTACTAGGCATATTACAGCTTATTTAATCCTCACTAGAACACAATGGCCCACGTATAATTTTCTTCATTTTACAAATAAAGGTAAATGGGGCTCAGAGAACTTAAGTGTTTGGGCCAAAATCACACAGCTTTAAAGGGAGCAGCTGGGGTGTGAACCCAGGCCAGTATCAGCCCGCAATCCGTGCTCCCCCTTTGGTCTCTCTGGCAGGAGGGTGTAGGAGGAGGTTGACTGGTCCAGGGTGCGGGCTCTGGCCGATCTCCTCTCCGCCGTCTCTGGGCAGCTTGGGGGTTAGAAGGAGCCCGTTCTCCTCTGGTGCTGGCTTGTGGCTCCCTGGGCTTGGAGGGCCACCACTTGGCTTCAGGCAGCTCTGGAACCTCAGTGGCAAGTACACGGGGAGAGGCAAAGCCCTGCAGGAGAAACGGAGTCTGCCCCTGCCCACAGACGAGCTGCTGTGGGGCCAGGAGGCCCGGGCAGGGCTGGCACGCAGAGCTGGCCGGAGCATCTGGGTGCGGGAAAATGCACACGTTTGGGTCCACGCTCTAAGAATGGCAACTTAATAATAGAAACTGGGGTCCAGTTTTCACCTGAAGTACTTAATGTCATTTTCCCAGCCCCATAAAGAGTTCTGGATGTGAGATGTGAGGAGGTAACCCTAATGGGAGAGCTGCATGGCTCAGCTGCAGAGAGCAGAGCAGACCTTCCCGCCATCAGCGTCCCACCCGGGGGGCGTCTGCCCAGCTCCCAAGGCGGGGAGCTCTGCACATCATCCTGGTTGCAGTCACTGGTACTTACAAAGCAGCTGCTCCACGCAGGCCCTTCACCTGTTTTGTTTCTGCTTAAAATGTAAAACAGCCCCGAGAAGTAACGGCAGTTCCCCCACTTGCAGAAGAGGGCAGACACTTCTAAGATGTTGACTGGCTCATGGAAGACAACACAGCTGATCATCCACAGGACAGGGAGTGAGCTCAGACCCGATTCCGAAGCCATGTTTCTGCTGGCTCTCTGGTCGCGCTGGGCGTGGCGGTCTGCTCTGTGGTGCTCCTGGTGGTTTTGCCTGTAGGGCTCTCCTTTCATTTCCCCATCGCCCCGCGGGCATCCCTGCGCTGCTCAGGTGACTGACACCTGTCCATTGTCCACAGTGACTGGCTTATTTCGTTTAGCAAGTCCTCTAGGTTTATTCATGTTGTAGCAGTGGTCAGAATTTTCTTCCTTTTAAAGCCTAAATAATATTTCATTGTATGTAGAGGCCACATTTTGTTTATCCATTCATCCTTTGATGGACACACAGGCTGCTTCCACCTCTTGGCTACTGTGGACACTGTGCTACAGTATCTCTTCCAGACCCGGCTTTCAGTCCCACTCCTGGGCATGTATCCGGAGGAAAACATAATTCAAAAAGACACCTGCACCCCAACATTCATAGCAGCACTGTTTACAGTAGCCAAGACATGGAAACAACCTAAACATCCATTGACAGATGACTGGATAAAGAAGCTGTGGTATATTAAACAATGGAACACCACTCAGCCATAAAAAAGAATAAAATAATGCCATTTGCTGCAACATGGATGGGCCTGGAGATTGTCATTCTAAGTGAAGGAAGCCAGAAAGAGAAAGAAAAATGCCATATGATATCACTCATATGTGGAATCTGAAAAAAGGGGCACAAATGAACTTATTTACAAAACAGAAACAGACTCACAGACATAGACAACTAACTTATGGTAAAGGGGGTAGGAAGGGATAAATTGGGAATTCGAAATGTGCCCCTCTTGGGGAGTGGTGGAAATGTTAGCTGTCTTGATTGTGGAGGTGGCTTCATGGGGGTATAGATCTATCACAATGCATCAAAGTATGCATCTGAAATGTGTGCAGTTTACTGTACAGGAATCAGACCACAGTGAAGGTGCTAAAAACAAGGCCCGGCTTTCAATTCTTTGGGGTATATAACCAGACGTGGGATTACTAGATCATACGGTGATTCTATTTTTAATTTTTTGCACAAATGCCATACTGCTTTGCAAACTGTCAGTTTTGGGTGCAGAGGACTCAGAGTGCGGCCCTTTCTGACACAGGACTGTGAGTGTCTGGACGGGGCATCTCAGAGCACGTAGGCGCCGACCACTCCTGAGATGAACCAGGATGAAGGCACACTCACTGCTTCCTACTGAAGTTACAGCCGCCAACTCGCAGCCACATCACGCTCTGTTCTCACAAACAGAAATGAGAAGCCCTTTGATGACAAAGACCAAGTCCAGTATTTCTTTATTTCTTTCCTTCGCCTTAGAATAGTTATTCATTTAACAGAGGCAGACGGGCAAGAAAGAGCACCGACCCTGAGGTGAAAAATCTGTCTGTTTTTCCAGCTCCGGAATTGAATCTTTCCTGTCTCTGATAAGGGCATCTCGGGCCATTTCTCATCCCTGAAACTGCAGAAGTCCCATCCGGACCTTTCCCCAGGTGACAGGGGGCTCCAGCTCTGGTTCCCGAGTCTCTCGCTGATGGGCGGTTTTCTGAGGGAGGGGAAGTGGGGCTCCTGACCCATGATCTGCACCAGCTGTGCGGCCCCCAGACACCCAGGGGAGGACGGGGGCTTTCAGTTGGAGGCAGAGGCCCCCACCCTTGGTTCCCAGTCTCGGCCGATGGGGAGATTTGATGGGGTGGGTGGGTGGGGGGGAGGGGGAGGAGGCAGGGGTTCGTGGCATTGTGTTTTCTCTCCAGATCTGGGGACGACAGCTCAAGCTGCTGCCTCACCCCCACCTGTCTCAGCCCCTTAGCACGTCAGTCTTGCTCTCCCACTAACGGTCCTGCTCAGTGACTTAGTGTCAATCAGAGCCAACGACGGGCCCCGGGGCGCCCCCGGCAGGCCGCAGGCTCGCACCGACGTTTGCTGCAGGGACTCCGACTAGCATTTTTCCAGAGGGAAAAAATAAGACACCTCATCTTTGTTTTTAATTAATTCAGTCACCAGTTTTTCATCCCAAAGTGTCACACGCAGAAATGAAAGAAGCCCCGTATAAATAATAAGGAAGAAAGGTTCTGCCTATTAGTGATGGGAGGCATTTTCGAGGGGAGCTCGACAGGGCTCTGGGACGCTTGGCACGTCCTTCAGGTGAAACCTCTCAAAAATCACAACATAAATTATAGATTTGTCCAAGTCTTTTCATGATAGGAAAATAAGAGTCTTGTTTTAATAATGTCTTAAGGAGAAAGAAAAAAAATAAGAACCTCTTATCTAGATTATAACATGAATCCTTCTGAGTCAACTAAAATGTGAAAAACCTGTAGCTTTTTCTTTTAATTGGCTTTGCTTTAGTTTAGTTGTGGGCTGGAAGGGGTTCTGTGAAAACAGACTATTCTGGGGACTTGCTTTTGCTGCCTCACCGAGTTTCCTCTGGAAAGCTCGACCAGGGAGGGGAAGGGTGATTTCGCTTCCCGTGACCCGTCAGACCAGACTCCTCCGCCGGGGATGGACAGAGGTGCCGAGTGTCGTCCAGAGGTTTGCTGCGCGGAGCGTGGTCAGTCTCAGGACGGAGAGCTGGGTGTGCAGGCGCCTTTGCGGCTGGGCGGTTTCCTTTGGGCGTGTCGTGACCCCTCCTGAGATCAGGGTGCCTGGATGCTCAGGCTCCGCTGAGAGCCGGCTTCTAGGGTGCAGCCTGCTGACTTCACGTTGCATCCTCAGTGGTGGAGGGCGGAGAGCGAAGCCTGAACTCCTGTAAGGGTGCCATTCCCGTTCTCCAGGGCTCCACCTTCGTGACCTTGTTAGTCCTAACCACTGCCTGGAAAGTCCCATCTCCGGACACCGTCACACTGGCAGGCAGGGTCTCAGCGTGCAAGTCTGGGGGAGACACAGACTCTCAGTCCTCAGCAGCTGGGAGAGCAGAAGGCACCGCCTCCCGGCCCACGTCCTGTGGGCACTGTGACGAGCACGCGGGCTGAAGGCGCAGCATTCCAAGGAGAGAAGGACTCGGTGGGTTCGTGTCCCGGCTGCCCGCCACTCGCCCTCTTGAGAGGTCCCGGGTGGGACCCTCTGAAGTCACAGGCTTGGCCAGGAGGGATGGCGGGGTGGGAGTGAGTGCTGGGGGACCTCTCTGGAGGAATACTTCGGGTGTGTCCGTTACACCTCCTGAGACGCGCTTGCTGGAGCACACCAGTGTCAGCTCCTGCTGTCACTGGGAGCTGCGTCCCAGGGACCCGCCGAGAGCTTCGGCTGACTTCACTTCCCGCGGCCCCGGCACCGGTGCCTGGCCGCCAGCTGCTGCCTCTGTGTTTATTCTTCCAGATGCATGCGTTTCGCATCTGACAAGTTCATTAATTAAGCACCCTCTGGGCGAGGGGTGGTCTGGACTGATGGAGGGAGAATGTCTGGGCGCAAGAGTGCTGGGAATGCGGCTGCCTTCAGCTCCTCCATCACAGCCGTAACAAAAGAGCAGAACCGCCACAAAGAGAACTAGAAAATGTCCCGCGACATCAAGTATTTCCTTTATTTGTAAGTGAATGGGTGGAATAATTACAGACACATCACAACTGCTTTCTTAGAATAAGAATCTGCTGATTTGTCAGCAAATACTGGGTGATTCCACGCTGTATACCAGCCACTATTCCCAGGGCAGGTTGCAAGCAGGGCAGACGAGTTCCCTCCTCTTCTGGGTCTTGCATTCCAGCCAGGAAACAGAGACAGTAAAGAAATCACTGAACACAAGACATCACCAGTGTCATGATGAGAAGAAAGAAAAAGCAGAGAGATGCCAGCTAGAAGGACTGGGACGCTTCCTTAGACTGAAAGGCGAGGAGGGCTTCTGTGACGAGGTGGTGTTGGCACCGTATCCTGAATGATAAGGAGGCAGCCGGGGACCCCGATAGGCATCTCTGTGCCGACAGAGAGAAACGTAGCCACGAGCATCCTCAAGCTTGGCTCATCCGAAGGTGGTAAGTATTTGCCCTTGATCGTTGTGAGAGAGACGCGTCCAGAGGCTGATGCACCCTCCACCCCGTGGCAGACACACTTGCATCTCAGCAGCTCGGACTTGGTCCTGCCTGGGCAGGGTGCCTGTGAACACCCACGGCTGGATGCCAGCTGCCACCACAGCCCCCGGCGTGAGAACTGTGAGATGTCCTGAAGGGTTAGGCTTCCTGCAAGGGGTGCGTTATTTACGGGGTTTAGGAGGCAAACCACAGAGAGAGGCTGAGAAGGTAGCGTGAGTTAAATGAAGACCCGAGTTTGGCTGACGTGACAGGAAAGCCAAGTTTGGGGCCAGTGAGAAGATGGGTCTGGCTGAAACAGGAGATTTTCCGAGGGACTCAAGAGAAGTGGCCGTGGGGAAAAGGATGGGGTCTTCGCTGAGGGCATCCGAGGGCGAGCCGTGGCCCGTGGAACTCACGGGGTGGGCAGCAGAGAGCCCTGGCAGTGCTTAGGTGCAGATTTGCCATAGAGGGGACACCCACGCACCTTCGTCTCTGGAGCAGGGCGCCCAGAGCACTGCCCCATCTCCCCCACCCCATCAGCCCCTTTGATCCGTCCCCATTGGTCTGCCCAACCTGGGAGGATGGCCTCATGCCTCACTCCTCTGCTGAAACACGTTCCTTCTTCCAGATGTGACTGTCCCTTCCCCCGAGTGCCCGGATTCATAACGTGAAGGTTGTCATGACAACGGCATAGAGGAAGTATCCAATAGAATTTCAGCCCAGCCATGTCAGAGAAAGCTAATGTTATAGTGTACATAAATTTGTGGAAACTGGGGACAAGCCTCCTGGGTGGGGCAGTCTGGGAAGGTGACAGAAGATGAGGCTTAGAAGCTGGCTAGCCCTCAGCCTCTGGTGGACACTGGTCAGGAATTAGAACTAGTTGAAAACTGTGATCCATCCACATAATGGAGTGCTGTACAGCTGCGGAAAGAAATACAGAATAGTTTATATAGCGCTATGAGTTAACCTGTGAGATATTTCATTAAGAGAAAAAAGTAAGATGAAAAAACCTCAGTATATAGTATACCACCTAAAACGGAGGGCTAAGAATACACGTATACACGTGTATATTTGTGGGATGTATGTGTATCCTTACATATGTTAATATATAATAAGTGTGCACATTTACATGTAATAATCCCAAACCTAACAAAATTCGCTTAAGTGGGGAAGAAGAAGGGAATGGAGAGGACAGAGGTGGGAGGCTTCTCTGAGTGCACTTGGTTTTGTAGCTGCAATTTAGGAACCAAGTGAGTGTTTGACCAAATTATAAAGCAAAATTAAATTTAAGAAACCATTCCTAAAAAGAAAAAAAGAAAAGAAAACCAAAATGAATGAGTGAAATGTATCAAATTGGTAGCATAACCACACTGAGAAGAGTGATTTCAAATGGCTTCAAATTCAGTAATTTGGCCATAATCCCTAGAGAATTATACCCTAAAGACAAAACAACAACAAAACAACAAACTGTTGAAAAATTTGACCAGTTTTTAGGAATCATCTTGTTAGGAATACTATTGATATGGCTAGCCTAAAATTACATAGTATCAGATGAGTAACCACATTAATTTTGTTAATATAATTGAAAACTAATCTCTGTCAGAAAAAAACGTGTACAAATATGAAATCATAGGGATAAAGTAAAAACTCTGGAATCCTCAGTTCTCATTGGTAACCTCAGTACAACCTCATGAAGTATTTTGTCTTTGAAAAAAAATTGTGTAAATAGCCGGGCTCAGCCCTCGACCTGGAGAGAATGAACAAGTCTTCATTAGCGAGTGCCCGGGGGCAGGCTGCGGTCTCTAACACCACGGCTCCCATCTGAGAAGCCGCGCTTCTGAGGCAAATGGCTGATTCCATGTCTGGACAGAAAAATGTAGAAGGTGAACAAGTAAGTCAGCTACCAAAAGTTACCTCAAAAGGAGCTTTGATAAACTAGGAGCTTGGGATTAACAGACACACACTGCTGCACATAAAATAGATACACAGCGAGGACCTGCTGTAGAGCACAGGGAACTGTATTCAATACCCTGTAATAGCCCATAATGGAAAAGAATTTGAAAAAGAACAGATACGTGTATGTATAACTGAGTCACTTTGCGATACACCTGAAAAGAATGCAACATTGTAAATCAATTATACTTCAATAAAAATATATAATTTTTTAAAAAAAGGACCTTTGAGGTGACTTGAAGATGCCTTCCCTGAGCATTGCTAAGAATAACAGTGGCAGTGGGTTGGAAAGGACCAAACATGTGTACATCACTGCGATCACAGTAACACTGATTACAGTTCTTTCAGGGGTGCTGGTGAAACCGCTGGTGGCACAGGACACTGGCACACAGAGGAGACTCAAGGGCACTTGGCTCCTCAGAGGCACATCTATCCTGTCTGCCAGCTGTTGGGTAAAAGAGAAAGAACAGAACTGGAATATGGTTTTGTGACCCGGAATGAAGCAATGGACCTGGACCAGAACCATCAGTGGCAGCTAACGCTCCGACGCGGGATTCAGTCTGCTGTTTTCTTTCTCTTGATGGAAGGACACAACACCACCTGTGAGGTATTTTTGCCAAAAAATGGAACCTTAGCTTGATTATGTATCCGGAGTTAATCGCCAGGAAATACAAGGCACAGGGGATGGAAAAATACATTAAATGACACCACGTGGATGCAATCAGCAAAACCCAAAACCCCTTTCTCCATTTTTTTTTTGCAATGACCACATTGCAAAGAAAAATAGAGAAGATGGGAACATACACATGTTAAGTGACTTAAGAGACAAAGTAACCATTTTTATTTATTTTATTATTATTATTATTATTGTTGTTGTTGTTGTTGTTATTATTATTTTTATTTTTAACGGAGGTACTGGGGGTTGAACCCAGGACCTCATGCATGCTAAGCAGGCGCTCTATCCCCGAGCTATGCCCCCACCCCCTATATCAACTCCATGTAATGGGTGGTCCTTGCTTAAGTTCTACTTAAAAAAGAAAAAAACCCAAAATGTAAAAAACTCATTTAAGAGCGTCCAGGAAATGTGAACGCTGATTGGCTTTTTGATGACGTGGAGGGCTTACTGCTCAGTTTGTTTTTGGTGTGATCATAGTGTGGTGTGTTAGAACAGAAGTCCTTCTGGAGATGCAGACGGAAGTACTTGCCTGGTACCGACCCAGGGGCCTGTGTGTGGGGGGGGAGGGGCGGGGCCGGGGCGGGGGGGGGGAAGAGGGGGAGGGGTGGAGAGGGGCGGGGGGAGGTTGGGGTGACACTGTGCTCAGTGTCAGGAAGTGCTGAGTTTGGGCGATGCATGACTGGGGTTTTAGTGTCTTACTCTCTCTGCTTCTGTGTCTGTTGAAACTCGTAATGAAACAGCTGAAGACAGTCTAACAGGGAGGGAAGCACCCAGACCCTGAGAGCAGACGGCGGTCACCCCCAGCCCGGAGGCTCCGGGAGGAGCGCTTTGCCCCTCAAACCCTACGTAAGTGCCCGCGGGGCCTGCTTTTGCCAGGCATCCCGCTCAGGCGATCCGTCCCGACAGCTCTGTTTCACTATGTGCTCCTGGGTTATTCTTCCTAAAAACTGGCGTCTGCGACTGCACAGCCCCGGGGGGGCCCACGTGCCCCGTTCACGCGGCCGAACCGTCACGCAGCCGGGGGGTCACGGACCCCGGACCCCGCCCAGCGCTGCTGATCGCCGCCCGCCGCCCTGGCGTCCGCCGGCCTGGCGCGCCGTCCCGTGGCCCGCGTGGCCCGTCCCTCGCGGAGCGCCGGGTCTGCTGCGCGGGCCCCCTCGCGGGGCGTCAGCGGGCTCGAGGTCGGCCCCGCAGAGGCTTAGGCCTTACCTGCCTCGGGCACCAACCCCCGGGTGCGCGGCGGCCAGGCTTGCGGCGGGTGTTCGGGGGGACGGGTTTGCGCGCGGCGGCTGCTGGCTCAGCTGCGCCCCGAGGCCGCCTCTCACCGGCTGGATCATTTATGCGCGTCCTGCAGCCTCGCTAGGAGCTGCGTTCGGGCCCCCACACGAGGATTACTGTCTCCTCCATGACCTCAGAATACTTCCTTGCACGCGGCCGCCCACTGGGACGCTTTGCTGAAGTTCGCTGACTTTCATTATAGCTGCTTGAGGCTGTTGCGTTCCTGTGGGAACGGGGCGTCACGCCGGGGACCGACTGCACCCAGGACGACTCAGTTAAGCAAGACGAGCCACAGGCAGTGGGTGCAGCTTTCAGAGACAGGCTCCAGCAGTCTCTGGAAGGTAAAGAGGACAGCGTGTGTTTCAGGATGCGGGGCTGGTGTGCGGAACAGCGGTCGGGACCACGGCCACTGGCTGGCCTGGCCTGGCCTGGCCCACGTTTGGACGCCAGCTCTGCTGTCGCGGGTGATTTGGGAAAACGAGCTCACTCCGGGAAGCTGGCGCTCCCTCGGCTTGATTACAGCGCTTATCTCGGGGGTGCTGTGAAGAGTGAAGTAGGTGGCATGTGTGTGCGTGCCGCTGAGCGACTGCTCATTGCGGAGTAATTATTATTATTAGGTATTATTGGAAGTTAGTCACGATACGTAGTCATAATTCTCAGAATGACAGCTTTCAAAGCTCACAGCACTTCGTGCCCACATCTGGTGCGACTTAGTATTTGGTTCTGTAGCTACTTTGCTGAATGGTTTCCCAGCCTGGACCAAAGGGCAGGCGCTTGCCCTTAATTTCTTCTCCCTGGTATTCAGCACCTTCCTCGGTACCTAACAGGTACTCAGTATTTGATGATGGAGTGAGGGCTTCTCACGGTATCGGTGCCTGTGAGTCATGAGACACCTGTACGCACACCCAGGGTGGGAATTCTGACGACCTAGACACTGGATTCGTTATTGCTTCTCTCAGAAGTGGCTTCAGAGGCGACTTCAGGGGTCCTGGGAGCCCTTGCTCCTTCTCTGCGCCTGGAGGAGGACATGTCAGGAAGACATCCTTTTTGAGGCTTTCCTTGTAGTACACGGGCTTCCCGAGGCTTCCATGGGCCTAGGATTTTCCTGGATTTTTCTCAGGTGCTTCTGACATTTGTGTTTTGCTCTTCTGGGGTGTCAGAAAGGGGGTACCTCTTGTTCAAGGGGCACCTGTATTGGTGTAGGTTGGGCAGTGGAAGGTTGTACTCAGGCTCAGGGAACTGATTTGGGCGGCAAAGGGGGCTTGGCTTTCTCTACAGAAACAGAACTCTTGTTAAAACAAGGTCACACCCTCAGGAACACAGCCATCCAGCTGTAGTTAGCTGCAGCCACGTGGTTGTTCGCTTAGCGGGAACACACTGTTTGCAGCAAGATTTGAAGAAATAGATTTTTTTTTTTTTTAAATGGAGGTACTGGGGATTGAACCCAGGACCTCGTGCATGCTAAGCATGTGTTCTTCCACTGAGCTGTGCCCTCCCCTCTAGACTCGACAGATTTCTTAAGGCCTAGCCACTGAACTCCCTAGGGACTGGCCGTCTTCCCCAGACCATGGCCCTCTCCTGGGCAGAGGCCCTCACTGACACGGCCAGGGCACCTCGCCGTGGCTCTGACAGGGAGTCTGGGTGTGAGGCAAGCCATCCTGTCTGCCACAAGATGACAACAACACAACGACGAGCAGGACACAAAAGTACCTCCACAGCCCCACTCCAGGCTCACAGAAAAAGTCTAAAACTCACTGCCTCAAGCACCCCCCTGCCCTCCTGCGGACACAGCGCCTTCCAATACTTCAAGTTATTTTTCTGGGAAAAGCTAAGCTCCCACTCTAATTTTTCCCACTGTTCACTGATATCTTTAAACATGTTCACACACACACACACACACACACAACACACACACACCAGCCAACCAAGGCACAGTGATCAGAATTTCATCTTTCTTGGCATTTTTTCACCCTTTAGCGTCCACATGACTCTTTCAAGGAAGGTAGCCTCCCTGAAGGGTGGGGACACTTTGCTCCAAGAACATTTTCTACTGCTGCAAATCAGCACCTTGTTGGATGGAGACGAATCTTCCTGAAATTCAGAAAGCCAGCTCTCAGTAATTTCCAAGGTCCTCTCTTCTGGAGACCTTATTCATTTTGGTCACTTTTGGGTTTTCTAAAGAAGGACTCCTGGTGTATGTGAAATCTACAGCTTGAAACAAATGCCCACATGGCTGCCTCCAAACTGAGGCACAGTCTGCACGCGTGGCCAGCGCCAGCACGGAGGTGAGGGGGGGATCAGGGGCGCATCCTCACGTGACTTAGCTGCATTGCTTATTGACAAGCCCAAGTGGCGACTTCAGAGCACTGGAGGAGAAGGTCCAGGGCGGCGTCCTGATTAAACACCCTCAGCCGAGTCAGACCTGTGCATGAGCGCTTGCTGTGTCGCTGTGGCTTTCCCTTTAGCACAGCTGGAAGTGAACTGCTCATACTGTGCCCATCACCCCACCTCGGGTGGGGTTCCACGAGCGCAGGGAACACCAGAGGCAGGGCTGCCTAGCTCCTGGAAATTGTCAGGTAGGTAAAGTCTATTTTTGCTGCGTCTCACAGCCCTCTCCTCCATCCTGGTTTCCGGTAGTCAATCCTCAGGCTCCGGGCTGTGTCCGATTCCCAAGGGCCTCCTCGCTGTCAGTCAGTAATAGCTTTCTCTGCTGTTATTCCTCTCAGAGTTTTTTTTTTTTTTTTTTTTTTTTTGCATTTTAATAGGGCCCCTAGGGATGTAAATGTCTCCAGAACCAAAAGAGTGAATCTCTAATGGTGGAATTTTAGGGATCTGTGACAGGCTCAGTGGGAGAGTTTCCAGGGAGGGTTCGCTGAGAAGTCAAAGCCCTGACAGCCCGCAGCCCCAGCGCCCCAGTGCGGCTGGCCCCGCAGACGGACACGGCAACGTGGATTAATCAGCCAGGAAGTACTGAACTTTATTAAAGAAAACCTTCAACCTTTGCTAATGATTGATTAAACCGTTGTTAATGCTCCAACCTTTGCTTGCAACGTTTTAATCAGTTTTCCAATAAGTGAACATGTGGTCACACTGGAGGCATTTTCCAGCCGGGAAAGCGGTACAGTATCTCAGGCGAAGTCTCCTTCGGGTCTGTGCAGGAGGAAATTGGAGGTTTGGGGGACAGAAAGGCTTGGAAGTCTGTGTTCCAGGTCTCGTCCCCTCACTGAAGGGAGCAGGAGCGGAATCGTGGGGTTAGCTCTTCGGGACAGGACCGATGATCGTAAACTTCATCCTGAACCGTTGTTTCCAAGACACATTTTGTACGCAGGAAAAAGAAGATGGGAGGCCTGAATACACGTCTCACCAGGACTGGTGCGAGAGGATGTCAGATGCCGGCATGCTATCTGGACGGCGGTATCGCCCTGTTTTTCTCTCCCCCTGCTAAGTAAACAGTGCCGCCCCATCCATTACTCAGCTATCAGAGACTGTCAGGCGTTTCTGGCCGCGGAACTTGGGAGTTCTTACATTTCTTGAAAAATGTGGAAAAGTGTATTTGCAAAACTGCTGGAAAGGGAAATGGAGAAAGACGTCGACTCCTACAACATAATTAACCCTGCGCGTCTCCCCCCGAGGGCTGACGTGAGCTTTTCTTCAGCGATGGGAATTTCGGTTTCTCTCGTTTCTTAGGTTATCGTCATTCGCACTTCACTACCTGTGGCAAGTCCCGTGGACCAGACAGTCTATTGTAAACAGGCTTGGGCGCGGGGGAGGCAGGGCTTTGAAACGGTGCCCCAGGAGGCCCAGCACTGAGCAGCCGTGTGCGGCTCTGCCCGAGAGCTGTAAGCGTACCCCTCCCTGCCCACCAAGTGTTACAAGTTCTGCTTTTGTGGCTCTGGGAGGGCTTTCTGCCCTGCTTTCTGTGCTGAAGGCTGCAGTTTGAAGTCTTCTTTTGGAGAGATTCGCCAGGTCAAAAGTTGCAAGTGGAAGAATATTGTGAGGACTGTAAAATCCTGCACATGTAAATATATGTTTCATTGCTTTCATCTTTGCAGTCAGGGATGCTGACGGCTACTCTGGGAAGAAGGTGCACGGCGGGGCGGTGGGGTGGCGGGATTGAAATGCAGGAGGGACACGCGGGTGCCCCCAGGAGACCCCCCAAACCCTTGACACGGGCCCGATCTCCACTTACGGCTGGCGGCTTCTACATGCTTCTGAGCATCCACAGGGCCTAAGTGCCCTCGCTGACAGGTTGCTGCCGTGGGGAGTGCACACGGGGCTCTGGACGCACAGACCGAAGACCTGGTTTAGGTTCAGCCATTCCATTTGCTGTGCCTTCTCGAGCTGACATCTTCACTGCACTCTCATAGTTTGTGAAATTTTTTTTTTTTTTTTGTAAATTAAAAAACACCATTGGTGTTTCAGGCATTAGTATGATGGAATGTAAACACAGTCTGCATCTATGAAACTGGAATATATTTAAAAAAGTTTTTAGAATATTTATTTTATATTGTGTACAATTTATTTATTTATTTGGGGGTTAATTAAGTTTATTTATTTATTTATTTTTAATGGAGGCGTGAAGATTGAACCCAGGACCTGGCGCATGCTAAGCGCACACTCCGCCCCTGAGCTATCCCCCAAGCGGTGGAGCGTGCTCAGGATAGAAGCAGCTGAGCCTGGCTGGTACACAAGGAAAAGGAAGCGGACTCATGTCCCCCCCCCCCCGCACGTTTTGTTGATAAAAGGGTTACTGTTAGGGACGTCGTGATGTGATCATAATGTTAAAAGTCACTGATGAGTTCTCTCGTGGTGGGACGTGGGGGTCCGTGCTGACCCTTAGGGAGCACGTGGTGTGGGCAGGGGGAGACGTCGGAAGGAGGGGCCGGTTAGAGCAACCGTACATCCAGCCGCCAGCGTCATCGCAAGGAGAGCAGGGTCCGGGGTAAAGTTACAGCCTCGTGTGTCTCACTGCGTTTGTCAACGGCGCCTGAGGACCAAAAAGGCATCCGTGCAAATCCAGGCGGACCGGGCGGCGGGACGGATGGACGACCGCGATCTAACGCGGAATCGGTGGGAACCAGTCCCGGAGCCTCCCCGGCGAGGCACCAGGTCGGGGGTGTGTACAGAGAAACACGGGGGCTCAAACTGTTCATCTGGGAGATGGAAACACAAACAACGGAGACGAGACGCAACAAACAAGACAGACAATGCGGGACTGAAGCCTGCGCGCGGCTGCGCGTCTGGTGCGCTGCTCTTGGGTCCGAAAGCCGAGGCGGGCGGCGCTGCGCGGGGGGCCTGCCGGCGGGGAGCGCGACCGGCACCGACCGAGCAGCGCTGAAGGCTCTGGCCGTTGTCACTGTTCGTGTCATCGAAGTTGTTTATGACTTAAGAATGATGTCCTGTGAGTGAAGGGGGTCAAAGGGCACACATTTACAGTTATGAAATAAGCGCGTCTTGGGGATGTAAGGTGGCTGGAGGTGACCGTCCTGTGCTGCCTATTTGAAAGTTTGCCAGGAGACCAGACCTTAAACACCCTCGTCACAAGAAAACAATGTTTGTCGCTAAGCCCGGCAGTGGATGCTGACTAAACGGACGGTGGTGATCAATTCATAATATATGCAAATGTTCTGCCATTATGTCCTACATCTGAAGCCGATACAGTGCTGTATCTCAATTACAGCTCAGTAAAAAAGAATACTACAATAAAATATATTACATAACTTACAGATGCTTATTATATAATTAATAGCAATGGTATTTTATTTATAATATACAATACATACTAATACATAATCAATATATATACTAATCAATACTATAAATAAATATATAAATATAAATAAATAAACAAATATTTATATAATAAATAAATAAATAAAATATAACACTATGGTAGAGGTATCTTGTCCTTTTAGGTAACTGCACATTTATTGGAAATAATGATAAATTTTAACATTCAGTTGAACTAATCAGTTTAGCAAATAGGAACTGAGAAAGTTTACTTGATTGAACAGTCCTGTGAAATGCAGCTGCAGGTTTTTTGAGCAAGAAACCTTTATTTTAACCAGTAGCGTAAACTAGCTCCTGAAAAGGATGATGTCTGAGTTGACAAAAGCACACTGCTCCCAGCGAAACAGTTAAACGCCCTTCAGCATCTGAGATGGCCAGACCCTGCCTGGGGGACTGCAGTCCTGAGAAAGCTGGTGGAGGACAAGGGTCCAGGGCGTCAAGGGGCGGTTTGGGAGGGACAGGGCAGCCGGCATCTCAATGGCTGTGCCCATTTTAATTCACAGGGGTGGCAAGGTGACCACAGAGGGGCCAGTGAGAGTGACAGAAGACTGCCCTTACTTACAGTTCCCGAGGGGAGGGGGCTGGGGGCCACGCAGGGCCACCTGGGGAGGCAGAGGAAAGGGAGGGGAGAGCATGGCCACACCCTCACTGTGTTTCCTACGGGAAAGACTGGGGAAACAGCCCAGGACTAGCTTGCAAAACAACTCCAGCAGGCTCTGGGACCTGGGGGTGTCCCTGGTGTCTGGTACCCAGCCTTAGGCTGATTTAGGGCAGGGGACATACCGTCTTGGGGCTAAGAGTCAGATAACCGAGTTGTTGGTGGGTGTGGACTCGAGATCTGTCGGTTTGTATACGAGAAACGTGCTTTTAGGAATTAACTAGCCCTGGGAGGGGCACTTCCCCCCGACAATGTCAAACGCCATCAAATACAGAAGATTAAAAATACGATTAATATGTCAAGATCCAAGCTCCAGGGTAAGAACCAGGAACCATGGGGAGAAGTTTGGGGGAGATGGATTTTAGGGGGAAAAAGAAATCTTTCTGTGAAACAGAGCCATCTGAAAGTGGAACGGATGTCTTTGTTAAACAGGAAAGCCTGAACCCATTCTGAGATGGGAAAACCAAGTCCTTCATGTTGTAGGTGGGATTCTGTCCACGACGGGGGGGGGGGGGCAGGATTAAGGCCCAGCTCATAGACTCTGTCATTCTGTGGTCAGCTGCCTGCCTTGTCTGGGGAGGAACTTGCATGGCAGGCATTTCTCTCCACTCCGTAACTTCTCAGGGAGAGAGCTAATTTAAAAAGACTGAAATTCAGCAATGGGAATAAATGGCATTTTTTTTTTTACATAGTTGTAATAACTGGGGCTCTGATGGGGAGGCCTGGATGTGAGCCACTGGAAAAAGAGCCCCTGTTTTAGTGCCAGTGAAGTGGAGGCCAAGCGGCCAGACGCCTTGGTGGAACACAATGGGCTGACCTTGAGTTCTCCTGAGAAACGGGGGATTATAAGATTTGTATTGGCAGCGCCCTTCTATGAAGTCATTCTTCCACTAGAGACTGATGGAGCCCTTGCTTTGCCTTGTCAGTCAAGGACTTCCCTGTGTGTCAAGACCGTGTTTTGGAACCAGTTTATCAGTTCTTATTTTAATGGGCTCCCATTGAATCTGAAGGCATCCCAGTGGAGAGTAAAACTCTGTTTCCTCTTCCTTAAAATGGAGGGGTTGTACCAGAAGGATCTATAACTGTCCTCTGATCCTAAAATTCCTTGACTCCAAGGTGCTGTTCTTTGAGGTGCTCTGAAAACTCTGCTGCTCCTCAGATCGACTCAAGTCACACGAGCCACTCTTTGTCATGGGCAGCGGACTGTGTGTCTGTCCAGCGCTGTTCGTGATTTGTGTGTTATAAGGTAGGTGGGACAGCTCTTATTTGTAACCAAAGAAGCCAAGACTCAGGCAGATTAATCCAGTGTCGGAATCACACGGCCAGCGAGGGGAAGACAGGAGATGGGACCTTCGCCTGTGTCGGTGCCCATCTTCCTGCAGAGTTTTGTGTCGCAGAGATGAGCGTCCAGAGCGTCCAGTGAATGATGCGGGGCGGCCATCCTCTGTCTGACGGTGAAGCCACTGCCTTAGCTTGGAAGTCCTGATCACTGAATCTGGATCTGAGCACTGAAGGTGGTGACTCTGGTCCCTCCCCAGTTAAGAGGTTTTTTTGTTTTTTGTTTTTTGTTTTTCCTGGCAGGGGTGTGAAAAGGAGAAAGCAAGAAGGACAAAAGATATATTTGAAAATTCGTGGAAGTATCTGGAGTTTTCTTCCATTTAATTCTGTTTTTCCTCTGTAAGTTTGGTACCATTTTTTGTTTGTTTGCTCCAATCCTACTTAAGGCAAGAAGGAAACTCACTTCCACATCTGAAATTCTCTTTTGATGTGTATGGACTGGCACCTGCCTCGCTTTTAACATTCATGTGAGCTCAGGACGCCTTTCAAATTGGGTATTTTGTGGCTGTGAAAGTTGTTTGAGAATCCTGGACACGCAGGATTCAGTTAGGGCATTTGAACTCCTATCCAACACGAGGAAACAGGCTGTTTCCCTTTGCAGGGCTTCTGACACTCAGAGAAATGGTAGGAAATTAGCTTTTCTTCTCAGACATGGGTTGCTGTCTCCTCACTCATGTTTATGAGTCGTGTGGTCCCCGAAACTGAGCCATTTAGTGGGTGGTTGCCATGAAACCCCCAGCTCTACTTATTTTATGGGGAACACGCCGTCTCTGCCGGACGTGGCTCTTTGTAGCGCACCCCGGGGTGGGGATGGGTAGCTCTGCCAATGCTCTGAATTGGTGACGTTCAGGCACAAACACCTCTTGAACTGTCTGGACATTAGATTCTAATGGATGGGGCTACAGCGTGTGCAGCCACGTGCTCAGAATTAGGACACAGAGGGGAAAGCTGGATTAATCATTCTGGAACCTGGGCAAACCAGCGGATAGATCTGCTTTTACTGTGCCTGCCTTTATTTTCAAACACGCTAGTGAAAGGTTTTCATGTCGGATTTCCACTGTATACCTGTGAAAATGAACTCTGGGGGGTGTGCGTGTGTGTGTGCCTGAGACAGTTCTGGGGGAGCAGAGTGGGGCTGGTGAAGCAGTTAGCGGTGTGGTTAGCAGACAGGTGACAGGTTTTAGAGTCAGATAACTTCTGGGCGGGAACACTTCAATTTATCAACTGCAAAGTGGGGTAAGAAGCTTGCCTGTTTCATAAGGTCTTGTAAGAATTAAGTAGGGTACTTAGTGCGTGGGAAGTACTTAGTATCGTGCTCGGCACAGAGCATGCACCCAAGTTGACATAATTTGTCATTGGATTTCAAAATACAAAAGAGCGTTGAAGGGGGCAGGGTATAGCTCAGTGGTAGATAGGAGCACATGCTTAGCACGCACGAGGTCCTGGGTTCAATCCTCAGTACCTCCATTTAAAGTAAATAAGTAAATAAGCCTAATCATCTACCCCCCCAAAAAAACCCAAAACCAAAACAAAAGAGCTTTGAAACCCTCCAGGAATAGCCTTCTTCTTTACATTTATCTTCTGATAGGTATTTACTACTTCAGTCGCAAATTAAGTAGCATGTGTAGGAGAGTGAGCGTGGCTGTAAGTATGTGTGTTTTAGCAGATCCAAGTTTTAAAACCTGTTTGGTCTCATTAGACTTCACTTAAATTCATGGCTTCATTCATTGAACTGATGCGTGGTATTAACAGAATAATTTCTTTTCAAACTTTCATATGTACGAATACACTATTGAATATGTTGTTACAGTGCATGCTAAAATAATGACTAATCCACAAGGGGCCAATTTAGCAGAAACCCTTAATCATGCAGCTGGGCCCCCGCTGGAAACATGTAATTATAAGTCTGTGATTGCAGATCATGGAGCGCCGGAGAACACAGGCCAAAGCCAGCAGCCCCCAGGCTCTTCTCAGTGCGGGCTTTAAGGAACCGAAGTTGTCCGGGACGTGATCTTGCTTATTTTGTCCTTCCTCCTCCGCTTGACTCACATCCCGGCCAGCAATTCATCACGGCCCGAGTGCTCAGCAAATGAATATCCACTTTCTCCCTGATGCCTGGAACGGACGTTTAACGCAGTTGTCTCAGGAGGACGTCTGTTGGGGGACAGGTTACCACAAAAATCGCACAGCCTGTCTTTTTCACAAGGTCATGACTGTAGGACTCATTTCTCTATATTTGTGTGACAACTAAAAGACAGGAAGTGTGAAGTCGGTTGAATAGTAGACTACTAAGCACCCGTGGTCAAATGGAAGTGTTTTGCTTCTGGTATATACAGAACATCTAATAAACATCGAGCACACTTAGAACAAACACAGGGGCAAAACTTGCTCCGAGATTAAGGTGCTAACTGGTGACTCTGTAGGTGGTCAGAGGAGACCATCATGTGGGGGCTCTGGACCCGAGGTCTGGCCCTGCCAGTAGCTGGGTGATTAGACGGTCAGCTTCTTGGGAGCCTCGGTTCCCTCATTTTAGCAAGAGTTTGGCCACTGGATAATCCCCACAGCTCTTTAATGATGGCTTGCCTGTGGCACCTGCAGGTGGTTCTGACTGCATGTGGATGTGACACTTCACTTGTGGTGCCTCCTTCCTTCCCTCCCTTTCCTCTGTTCACTTTCTTCCAATACATTGGCTGAGCAAACACTGCGTCCCAACAGTCCTCGTGCTGGATCTAAATGGTGAACAGAACAGGTGTTTTCTTTGCTCTCGTGGGATTTTCAGAACAGACGTTTGAAGCAGTCATAGAAATAAAATGACTTCATGTTTATCAGGGCAACGGCAGAGAAGTTCGCTGTGTGTGGGAGCTGTGACACCAGTTACAACTCAGCGGTTCTGTGGTGGTTCCTGCGGGACGGTGTGGCGCTCCACCGTGGGAGGGGAGCCAGTTACCTGAGGGAGGGGCTGAGACGCAGGTGTTCTTAGAGGGAACAGCACATTTTGCGGGAGCACCCGAGGCAGGGAAAGTAGGGGCAGGGGGAAACTCAAAGGGCCCGGAAAGGAGAGAATGGGGAGGAGAGTAGGAGACGCAGGTGGAGCTCAGAGCTCAGAAGTCTTTATTCTAAGAGTGGGGACAGCAGTTGATCGACCTTTGAGATGTCTGTGGTAAAATACAGTATTTCAAATACACAGAAAGTTATAGAAAGATATAAACAATGAGCCGTGCCCTGACCACTCAGCTTTGTTAAATCTGGACGTTTTGCCATAGTTTCGTATTTTTAGGGCAATGCATGCTGTGGGGCACGTGACGCCTCTGTGTCTGTCTTTCTGATTTCCCTGTGTCTTTCCAGAGACCACACCACCCTGGGGCATTTGTATCCACCGTTCATACTCAGGCTTCGATACTCCCACTATAACTTTGTGTGTCCATCAAGAGAACATAATGTAGTTTTGTAAGGTTTAAAACTTTATATAATGAACATTATACTCTATGATTTTGCAACTTGCTTTTTTTTCACAAAAATTTAAGTTTTTGAGACTTATACATTTTGGCATATCAGGTTATTTATTTTTAACTGCCATATAATATTTTGGTGTGTGATTATACCTTTAATAATTTACCACCATTTATTTATACATCTTCCCATTCATGGACATTTAGGAATTTTTCCAGTGTTTTGCTGATAGAGGCAATGCTGCTAAGAACATTCCTGTCCGTGGCTCATTGTGTAAAGCAGCCAGAGTTTTTCCAGAAAACTGGATTGGACAGTATGTATTGATCTCCAGCAAGTTAGTCTCCATTGTCTCCTTGTCGATCTCATTGCCGTAGGTACGCAGGGCACTTTAACAAGTCTCGGCGCTTACGTGGCAGGTCCCTGTTCTAGCTGTTTCAGTGCGCTTCCCGTGTGAATTACAAGAGCAGCTTGTCAGCGGTTTGCCTTTCCCTCCTCTGCCCACGCGTCTCGCGTGCTGCGTGCCCTTATCTCACTGGTTTTCTGTAACACTGACTCGGATGCTTTGTAGGTTGTACGCGTAGTAAATAACTTCCCCAGGTAGTGATTTGTCTCCTTCGTTGACTTGGACTCTTGCTTGTGACGTTTCTTGATATACAGTAAGTTTTAACTTCTAATTAAGCTAGAATATTCCATATTTTCATTTATGGTTTGTACTTTTTATTGTCTGGTTTAAGAAATAACTCCTCAAGATGATATAAATTATTTTCCTATATTAATTTCTAAATTTTAAAAAATCTGACTCTTCACAGTTAGAGCTTTCATCAAGCTGAAATTAATTTTTTTGTCTGGATGTAATTTCACTCTATTTCCCTTGTGAATATTCAGTTGTTCTGAGTGTTGCAGCCTTTCCTCCCCCGGTTTATAGCATCACTTTTGTGTATCCATGTATCTAGTTTCCATACACGTGGCTTTCTTTCTGCACTCTCTGCCCTTTCTCGTTTGTCTGCTTGTGGTTCTAACTGCCACACAATATATAACACAACTTTGTAAGATTCATGGTTTCTCACATGATAAGTCCTTGTTCTAGTTCTTTAAATGTTTTCCATATGAATTGAAAAATCAGCTTGTCAACGAAACACCCTCTTGGACTTTTAATCAGAATTGCTTTGACTTTACAGATTGATTTTTGAAGAACTGGCATTTTTACTCTGTTGAGTTCTTCCATCGATAAATAGGGCTGCTCTCTCAGCAAACTCCTCGTATGTTCATTATTCTCATAAAGTTCTTATACCTTCTCTTAAATTAATACCACGTGCTTATACTTTTGTAAGAAACTTAAAGTGTGGCTTGTCTTTATTTGTTTACAAGGCGATGAGCCCTGATTGCACTGAGATGAAAGCTCTGTCTTGGATGGAAACTCAGATCTCAGTTCCCACCTCTTACCTTTACTGAGCTTCTCGGCGTCAGCCTCAAGTCCTTGTGACTCAGGAGTCAGCCAAGGTTTGGGGATAGTCTATGCAGAGAGTTTGGGGGTTGCCTCTTGGGCACTCTCCTTTCTGGGAGTCCTCCTTAATTTTCCAAAGACTGCAGTTTCCTGAATCGTCCTCTGGTTCTTCATTCCAGAAATGCTGCTGATTTTCTCAGAATTTTAGTAGCCTCATGTGGGAGAGAATTCCCTTGGGATGCCTGAAAAGGGGACACTTACCTGGGGCTGTGGCCCTTCCTCCAAGTGTCAGCTCTCCCCCACGGTGGGCCTGCTTTGCTACACCTACCAGTGCCCTCAGGTGTTGCTTTTCTTTCCTTTACCCTTCCTTACTCATTTCTTTGTCTGATTTTTGTTTGTTAAATGCATGCAGTTGTTATATGTGGGAGGCTCATTCTGACAGACGCTTACTTGGCTATTACCAGAAATGGAGCCAATTTAAAAATCTTACAAACTGTTTGAACTTAAAAGAAGGGCAGCAACTTGCTAATACAAGGTCAATATAGCTTTCTTATATGACAGCGATGACTGCTTAAATGTAATAGAAAATATAAATTTTTAAATTCTCATTTCTTAGTCTTACAAGTGATTTGCCTATTCCATTGTCTTTTTTTTTATTGTTAGGAATGTATATTTATTTTTAACTAAGAAAACTCTACCATTGCTATACTGCTGGGTGGATTTATCAGCATATGCTTATTAAACCAATTCCCTGCTGATGGATATTAAGGTTGTTTCCCTGTTCACTGTTTATTTTTTGAAAATTTTTTATTGAAGCATAGTCAATGTACAATATTATACGTTACAGGTGTGCTGCTGTGCTTCATACATAGTCACTACAGTGATTCACAGGTTTTAAAGGTTAGACTCCATTTACAGTTACCATAAAATATTGGCTGTATTCCCTACGTTGTACATCCTTGTAGCTTAGTTTATACCTGTTAGTTTGTACCTCTTAGCCCCCTCCCCTGTACTCCCCCTCCCCCCTTCCCTCTCTCCACTGGTAACCACTAGTTTGTTTTCTATATCTGTTAGTCTGCTTCTTTTTTGTTGTATTCATTAGTTTGTTGTATGTTTTTAGATCCCACACGTAAGTGATGTCATACAGCGCTTGTCTTTCCCTGTCTGACCCATTTCACCTAGCACAATGCCTTACAGGTCCATCCATGTTACTGCAAAGGGCAGGATTTCACTCAAGAATATGTGTTCTCAGTTCTTCGGGTGCAGAATTATATAGAATTCTACTCCTTTCTATCCCTCTTTATTTTTTCTTAATTTATTTTTTCTTGGTATTAAAGTTGCTACAATAGACTTGTTTTTAAAAAAAAATACATTTGCATGGCACATTATTTATCCCTTTATTTTTAACCTTCCAGAGTCTTTTGTTTTAGATGAACTCTTGCAGGTAGCATATGGCAGGAGTTATCTTTTAAGTAAATCAGATGTTCCCTGTCTTTTAACAGATGAGTGAATCCTTTTACATTTATTGTAATTATGAATTTATAAACCTATTTTGAATTTTCTTCATACCACACTCTTTATCAGCTTTTTCTTCCTTTTCCACTCTCTATTGGATTGATAGAGTTTTCTAGATTCCCCCTTTTAACCTTAACTGATTTGGAAGCTACACATTTGCATTTCCATTTTTAAGTCAGTTATTCTTAACTTTTAAATCAACATCCTTAGCTGTAAATTTTTCAAACAGAGTATTTCTGTCCCACCCTTAAATATGACATGGACCTTAGCTCACATCAACCATCCATCTTATCTTTGTTGCTAGTGTTTTTTTTTTTTTTTAAGTTGGCATTTTTCAGTTAATGGTTAAAATAAATCTACCAAAACATTTTATCTTTTCTTTGATCATCTTTACTTTTAAAATCCTATATATATTCTCTGGGTTCACTTTTCTTTTGCCTGAGTTAATTGTTTAGTATTTTGTGTGTGTGTGTGTGAGGGTCTGTGAACTTTCCTATAGCTGAACACATATTTTCCCCTTGGATCTTGAATTATAGTTTATCTGTATATGAAATTTGAGGTTGAGAGTTACTAACTTTTCTCATCAAGTGGAAGATAAAATTCCATTGTCTTCTGTCATCTATTGTTGCTGATAAGAAGTTCCACTGTCTTTCTCACTGTGGTTCCTTTGTAGACAATCTGTTTCTCTCTGGTAGCTATAAACCTTTTCTTGTTACTCGTCCCGTCCTGCAGTTTCACTATGATAAGTCTCGGAATGACGTTACCATTATTATTCTGATTGTTAACTGGCATATACTTTCCATCTGAAGATTCATCAGACGTGTCTGAAATCTGCAGTTTTAATTCTGAATTGTGCATCTCCTTCCTTGTCTGAGGCCTGCTCTTGCGATGAGGCACCCGTCCCTTCTCTGTACTGCACTCGGACACGTTCCTTGCGATGCAAGGCTTCTCTCCATGTGTCAGGTCTGGGCGTCTATCATCTACTGAGTTTTTAAATGCAATACTTTTATCATTATTTTTAAAAAATTTATTTAAAATTAGTTAAAATTTATTTATTTAAATTATAAAAATATTTATTTAAAATGTATTTGGGGGAGGGTATAGCTTGGTGGTAGAGTGTTTGCTTAGCATGCATGAGGTCCAGAGTTCAATTCTCAGTACCTCCAGTAAACAAAAAACAAATAAATAAAATCTAATTATCTGCTCCACCCAAACAAGCAAAAATAAATAAATAAATAAAAAATTAGAAAACCAAAAGTACTCAGAAAAAAAAATTTAAGTTTATTAAAAACAAATCTTTTTATTTTAAATTTTCTCAGTCTTTTAAAATGGAAGCTATTCATTTATCTTGCTGGGCAACCGAACATACCTATTTTAGAATTTTGCCAGACGGTTCAACAAGCTTGATTTCCTTGGGGGCGCATGCATGTTTTGCTTGTTGATTTTCTTGGCTGTCTTTCTCGGTGTTAGATTTCTCCCTCTGTTTTGGAATTTTGCTTTGCTGGCTTATTTTGAGCAGGAGGCTTTTGCTTTTGTTTTTCTTTTTCTGTTTCCTTTTGTGCTCACTCCTCCTGGGCCGCTGGCTTTGTGGCCGCCTCTGCCCAGCTGCTCGGGGCTCCCTGAGCCTCTGTCCCGCCGTGGACTGGGGGTGCTGGGACCTGCCTCCAGACTTGATGGGAGACTGCGCTTCTGTCTTCTTCCTGGGCTGGAAGTCTGTTGAAAACCTGCCCCCCAGGGACGATTAGCTAAAGCTTTTGGTTTCCTGTATGAGTGGGTGCTGGGAGTGGGAGCAGGTGACGGACACTAGCAGGGACCCCCACTCCTGAGTCGGGTAATTTTATCCTCTTGGCTCCACGGGAATCAAAATGCAGACCGCCTCCTTCCAGAATGGGCTCAGAGCCCAGTACCTTCTGTTTCTCTTCTGTTTCTGGTTCACGGAGAGATTTGTCTTGATTTTTGAGCCTCATTAACACCTTTAGTTTCTGCTTTTCTATTTTATCTATTTTTGCTCTGCATTTGGTTGGAGGGGGGAGTGCTTATCAGTGGGTCTTAATTAGGGAATGACACAGATAGAGCTATGTTATAAACAGCTGTCTTCTTCTTGTGAAAACCAGTTTGAGGGCATGGCTGGCAGGCAGGCAGGTCATAAGGCTCTTTCATAGTCCAGGTGAGGTGACCTTGAGTTGGACCAGGCAGACAGCAGGGGAAAGAAAGAGAAGCTTGCTGACTGACTTGCATGAGCTGCTAGGACCTTAAGGAGTTTTTCATCAAATAAGATGGAAGAGGGTCTCTGTCCAGATGTGCAGGAAAAGAGACCCCCTGGGGGCCCTTCTCCCATCTCACTCTTTCTAGAGCCAGAAAGCCTCCTATTTGGGAAATCTGTACTGGACAATTTCTCATTCTTTCAGCATGATACACAATTTCCTATTCAGACGTCCTCCTAAGGAAACTTACGGGGCGTAGCCTCCGTCTGCACCCAGGGCTTCGCAGCAGCTAGGACTGCCCACATGAGGAGGAGGGAAACGCGGAGGCAGGTGGGTCCAGGTAAGTTTAACTGTGGCAGCGAAGGACCCCGGATGCTTTGTATCCACCTGTAGACCCCGAGACAGGGTGAGCTAAGACTGAGAAAAATTAGCACAAAAACCTGGCATTACCATGGCCCCTCTCCTTTACTACAAAATCCCAAATCTTTACCGGTTGTAAATGGACCAAGAAACAACCGTTTCCCCTGGGGAGTAACTTATACTTACAAAGCCCTGCCACACGCTCCCGTCTCCTGGGACCCTCAGAGGGGCCCCAGGGGACACCAGGGCACCTGCTCTCACCTCAGCTTTGAAAGAAAACTTAGTTTAGGGAGCTGACCAAAGTCACGGGACCAGTGTGTGTCTCGGGAGCAGCGCCCTGCAAAGTGTCCCTCCCCCCAAGTCTTCCAGGTTGCTCCCTGGCTTTGAACTGGCTTTGCTGAGTTAAACTGGGGAGCATCTTAGAGTGAAAAAAGATCTAATTACTTTTCTCATGAAATCTGGGTAACTGGCTTAATAGCAAATACAGTACAATACAATACAATACAACAAAAGCAAATAACCACACCGTTTAGGCGTGGGTCAGTGCATCTGCCCCGACGCTGCCCTGGAACGTGTGTCTCTCCTGACCGCGGGGAGGGGTCTGGGAGAAGCTGTCGAGGGACGACCCTGACTGCACCTGTACCCTCTCCGGGCATCGTGAGAGGGGCTGTGAGCATCTCTGAGAATCTGTGTCTCATTCCGATCACTCTGGTGTGAGGATTTATTAGGCTGCATCCGTCGTTTGAAACCTTCCAACCCCAGTAAATCTGGACACTCTGCTAAGCACGATTACTGTCACGGCAGGTTAGGAGTTCAGGGAGAAAATGAAATAACAGGAACGTTGTTTGTCTGCAAACATGCCTGCGATGAGAGTGTATTTTATAAGGTGAGGAGAGAGCACTGTGCTGGGGGAAGGGTTTCTGCCCCGGGTGCCCGTGGACCAGGTGCCCACCTCCTCCTGTGCAGCCTGGACTGCCGGACCCTGTCTGATTCCTGGGTGCACCCTGCGGGGGACCGTCTTCCGCTGCGTACCCTGCGCAGTCATTACCCAGGAGAGGAGAGAATGCCTCCTCCTCGGAAGATAGGGAAACGCCATCAGACGGGAAGGGTTAACGAGCAGGAACAGGTGTGCGAGCAGGTGCCGGCGAGGCTAATGAGGCAGCCTGCCTGCTGCTTGGCGCTCGTTACAGCCCATCCCTAAAGCCACCAGAACAAAGCAAGAAATTCTACCGCTCAGGTGGTTTTTCTAAAAAAACAAGTTTTCTTCTTCACTAAGCATTTTCTTTTGGTCCCCAAGTAGGTGGGACCTATTTATTAGTGGCGTTCCCTGGGGATCAGCCCCACCAGCGGCAGCTCCGCGGAGGGTGGAGCTGCTGGCACGGAGCCTCGGCCTTGTCAGCCCAGGGTCTGTGGCAGCTGGCGTCACTGGAAGTGATTTACAACCTCGCGCCTCCAGCCAGTGATTTACAAGGAAAATCTTGAATAAGCGGTGGAAACATTTCACGAGTCTTGTCCCTTTCAGCAAGACACCACACGGCAGTTCCCACCTCTCCCGCCTGTGTTCTGGCTGTTGTTAGCGCTGGGATTCCCTCCCGTCAGCACGGGGTGACACTGCGCAGTTTCCTGCCATCACGTGTAGGACACAGAGCTAAACTGAAGCTGAACACCGTGAAACGGCACCCCCCCTTGGGGGCCCACCCACGAACACCGTCGGACGGGATGTGGAGTGTGGAGAACTCCACTCTTGCATCTTTCTGCTTAAGCAGCGGGAGGAAGCCTGAGTTGCGTACGAGGCGCTAAGGTCTGACGGAATCACGGGCCGTCGGAAGCAGCCTTCCCTCAAGGGACTTGCATTCAGAGGGGCTCACGAGGCCCGTGAGGAGTCATAGGTATTTCCGCATCTTCCTGCTGTCTAAGAACGTGGGGGCAGGGCCGGGCGCGCTGCTCTTTGCTGGAGCCCCTGGCGCTCCCTCTGGGCTCTGGCTCTGACTTGGCAGACTCAGAGATGCATTTGGCAGTTATCTGCCCTGGGAATTGCCAGCTCCTGAATCCTGGGTTCAAGCTACCCAAATTCACACCAAAAATGGGGTTGACATTTGATGCTGGATGTTCATTTATGGTGAGAAGCTTACATGCAGAGGAGACTGGGATGCTGTTTACAGAGCCTCCCACAAGGCGCTCCTGTGGTCGTCTGTGGTGTCCTCAGGAGGGAGCCTGTCTCCTTGGTCCCCAGAACCCCCTGGCTAGCTGCGGGGGGTGGGGGGGCTGCACACAGTGGACTCCTGACAGGATGGGGCGGGGAGGGCTCTCAGGGGCTGGATGTGAGATCCGGAGAACGTCCTTGACCACGAAGGCAGCTGTCCACGGCAGCAGCTGGGTGAGCTCCTCACTGTCCACCGTGGGGAAGCAGGAGGGAGAACTCCGCTCTGAAACTCCTTTACCTGCCCACCTTTCTCCCAACCTACCTGTGAGCCTGGGAGCTCTCCCACAATTAGAAGCTGTAAGATGCAGATGCTGGCTGAGGCGACACATGGACATGAGCCTCGAGATACCAGGCAGGTCTGAATGAGTCCCAGTGGGCTTGCTTTTTAAACTGATGCCGGGAGGGAAGCGGGAGGCAGGTGGCTCTGGGAATCTGAACTGGGGTGGCGGGGGGAGGGGGAGGGTCATCAGGAGGGGAGGCAGAAGAGAAGCCTCACCTCTCACGTGATGGTGGCTGTGAACACCAAGTGGCTTGCCGTGTTCCAAGCACATGCTGAGGACTGAACTCTGCTCAGTGCTCCCAGCAGTACCACGAAGCAGGGATTGTTCGCTCCCGCTGTTGGAACGAGGAGGCTGGGGCTTCAGAAGCAACGCGGTGAAACCCCTTGGATCTCCAGGAGCACTTTGCCAGGCCGGTCACGGGTCTTTGCAGCACAGCGTTGACACTGAATGTACTGTTTCCTTATTGCTCGTGTTCTGTGATACAGAGAGAGTGTCATCCCCAAAGCATCATCGCTGCGATTTCCCTTTGTACTTAAACAGCCAAGAGTTGGCCACAGTCAGGGCTAAGGGCTTTAAGAGCATTGCTGACAGTAAACGAGATGGGGCACAGAAGCCAGGGAGGCATCCTGGAAGGCTGCCTGGAAGGGGAGAGGTGTGAGCTGGGTCTTGGTGGGAGGAGAGAGGACGGGGACATACATATGTGGGGGATGGGGAGGAGAAATGGGTTACAAGACAGGGGATGAATGAACTTACAAAGAAGTTGGTGGTGGCTTGGATGGGGCAAGGATGAAGGAAGTGGGGTCTCCCGTGACAGAGGGTCTGGTGTTGGCTGACTGGAGAAGGGTGACACGGCCTTCTTTCCTGACCGCAGTCCACCGCAGCTCCAGATCTGTCCTTCATCATCGCCGCCCATCTCTCTCCCACCGTTCACCTGCCTCGTCTGTTACTGGCTCTCCTTTCTCCGCAGCACCATGGTACCATGTGGTACATATTTTGCTAGTTGCCCCATCTTCCCCCACTAAACTGTAAGGTCCCAGGGCGGGGATAATTGTCATTTTGGTTTTTTCCTGTATCCTTAGAACTTAGAGCAAAAAAGGACTAAATGTTCTCTTTCACTCTGATTTATATGTGTATATATATGTGTGTGTATATATATATATATATTCAGAGCATTTAGTTCTGTTTTATCAATATAAAGCAAAAATATAAATAAATATTTTTTAATTGTCAGAAACAGGTGTCAGTTTCACTCAGGTGGTCATTCGATGGCTTACTGGGCTGGTTCTCAGTATTTCCCAATCAGTATTTGGAAAAGAATGAGGGGACCGGATTTGGGTCCGGAGACGAGAAAGGCCTGACGAGTCCGTGTAGGTCTTGCTCGTGTGGGGCTCCCTGGGAAGAAGGCAGCTTCACAAAGGTTCCTGGCACGGCTGCTTGGGGGCCAGGAATCCTCCGGAGCCCTGCACGTGGCAGCTGAGGGGCTGGTCCTGAATCTTACAGCCGGTGCCTTGTTGCGGACGGCAGTGCGGTGCCAGCAAAGTGAGTCATACCTCCGAGCCTTGATAGAACATGGAGAATAAATACTCCCAGGAACAGGAACCTGCCAGTCCCTAGAAGAACATAAACTGAGATCTTCGATAAGGAGAAGTTAAGAAGGTAGTGTGTCTTCTTAAGTCTCCCTGCATTGAATTAAAGCCACAGGGAAAAGCTTTCTGTACAAACGTGCCCGACAATTACATGGACCCTTAGAACACTTTGGTGATTTATTTTTTATCTCTCTTCTTTTCTGACAAATATATTTGTAATTATAAACTTCCCTTGAGCACTGCATTTGTTCTACTACATACAGATTGAGAAGCACTTTTTCTTGTTTGCTTTTTAGTATTTTAAAATTTTGTATAATTTCTTCTTCAGATCAGATGTATTTAGTGGTGTTTTTGTCTCCAGACATACGGACTATTTTTAGCTAACATTTTTGTCACTTGTTTTCACTTCTGTTTCATTGTGATAAGCAAGCAGGCCCCAAGATATTGGTGTTTCCGCCTGTTATGTGGTCTGTACCTGTTCAACTTCTGTAAATATTACATGTATGCCTGAACAAAACTATATTTTTATATTAGATGGTGTAAGTCTCTACATATACCTAATGTTTCTCTTCATGTTGTTAGAGCTTCTGTGGTTGCTAATTTTCGACAGTTTGATTTATCGCTTTCTGAGAGGAGGGTGTTTAATCCCTGATAAGCTATATGGTCAGATGCATATACGTTCATGATTATTAAAATATCTTGATCTGCTTTTTTCCCTTCACAGAGTACACGTCGCCCTCCCCGCCTGTGTGTGTCCCCACACACTTGGCACGGTTTATCTGGGTGTTTAGACAAGTGATGATTTCTACTCATCCTTTCGGTCTTCGCCTGGCTGGCTGGTGGGGTAATCCATACTTACTGCTCGTGCAAACATGTGGAGACCAAGCACCAAGCATTTGCCCCCCGGCCCCACCCCTGCTGTCACCACCAGTTGTGCGAGTTAAGGTGTTGGCTCTCTCAGTCTCTTTTTCCTTTTGTTTTTTCTTTCTTTCTTTCTTTTTTTTAGAACAGTTTTATTTATTTATTTAACTTTTTTTTATTGAGTTATAGTCATTTTACAATGTTGTGTCAATTTCCAGTGTAGAGCATATTTTCCAGTTATACATGAGCATGCATACATTCATTGTCACTTTTTTTTCTCTGTGAGCTACCATAAGATCTTGTATATATTTCCCTGTGCTGTACAGTATAATATTGTTTATCTATTCTACATTTTGAAATCCCAGTCTGTCCCTTCCCACCCCCTTGGCAACCACAAGTTTGTATTGTATGTCTATGAGTCTGTTTCTGTTTTGTATTTATGTTTTTTTTTTTTTTAGATTCCACATATGAGCGATCTCATATGGTATTTTTCTTTCTCTTTCTGGCTTATTTCACTTAGAATGACATTCTCCAGGAACATCCATGTTGCTGCAAATGGCGTTATGTTGTCGGTTTTTATGGCTGAATAGTATTCCATCATATAAACATACCACATCTTCTTTATCCAGTCATCTGTTGATGGACATTTAGGTTGTTTCCATGTCTTGGCTGTTGTAAATAGTGCGGCTATGAACATTGAGGTGCAGGTGTCATCCTGAAGTAGGATTCCTTCTGGATATATGCCCAGGAGTGGGATTCCTGGGTCATATGGTCAGTCTATTCCTAGTCTTTTGAGGAATCTCCACACTGTTTTCCACAGTGGCTGCACCAAAGTGCATTCCCACCAGCAGTGTTTTTCTATTTAAGGCTCAGACAAACGTGTTGTCTGTTATGCTCTTTGGTTCCGTTCTTTCCCTCATTATGTCCAGGGATGCTTTTGCCCCAAACTGACTTAAACAAAGGAAACGAATGGTGTCAGATAACTGGGAGTCTAAGGCAGAGCTGGCTGCAGGCGCGGCACCGCGGGTGACTGAGCCAGACGTGATGGATGCTTTTCACCAGAGGTGAGACCTTACTTGACCATCAAATCCAGTTCTGACGCTTCTGGAAGACAAAACAAAAGGAGTCTCAAGCCAAGGCATTTTCAAATACGAGTCACTGTTATGTCAAAGTGAATACAAAGATCGTTACTAGTCTATACATTAATTTCAATTGGACATTTTACCACAATCACTTGAGAAATGAGAGTAAGTGATCTATTTCATCTGCACAGCGGCCAAGAGCTTGTGTGGTTCCCACGGGTCCGGCACCAGCTCCCCCTCCCCCAGCACCCGCACCGCGGGTGTGCAGTCCGCCCCCTCCCCATTATTGTCGAATCACCCACTCGCCTTCTTTGATCTTGCTTGTCACATAGAAATAACTCTATTTAGGGACTGTCAGTCCCTATAAAATTTATTGTAAAACTGGATGGTAGCACACAGCTAAAGTCTCATTCTGATTCAGTCTAAGATTTAGAAAATGAAGCAGAAATAAAAGATTCCAAAAGTATGCAATATTTGAATTGAATAAGGCCCTCTCCTCTGACCCCAGCCCCCAGCCCCCGGGCCCCCAGCCTTCCACTAAATACCAGCCAGCGTCCAAGCCGGCCTTGTCAGGCAGCCCCACGGTTCCAGGAGGGCTGCATCATGCATTTACATAATTGCACAAATTAGAGATACCTCGCAATGAGAGGGTTCCTGGTGATCTCTCTCTGCCCTTCCATCTGCTGGTTGCAGAATTACCAGCGCTCCCACGGCGCCACAGCGTCTCCTCTCCCGGGCGGGAGCAGCCCCGCCCGGCTGGGTCTGCAAAGGGCCGTCGGGGACCCTCCCGCGCTGCCGCGCAGGTGGCCCGGGGCCAGTGCGCACCCTCCCTACGCCTCCGCCGTCGCCTCCACCTCCAGCGTCTGCAAAGCGGAGCCGAGACCAGGTGGCGTCTCCAGACTGCGTTTATTAGGCAGCTTGTCCTCCCCACCTTTGCTTACAAAGGGCCCCTTAAGAAATTCTGGGAGGGACTTGCTGGAATTGCCTTCTGTAGACGGAAAATAGTTAATTTTTGAAGGTCTTTAGGGCAGGGGTAGCTAACTGAAACACCAGATTCTGCGCTGGTTCAAGAAGGACTTTGTTTCTCGGGGCAGAGTCGCGGGCTGGTTCCCTGGGCGGGGAACTGGGTGAGAGGCCGCCCACTGGGTCCCTGCCGCTCTGCTGCCTTCGTTTGTCAACTTGCAAAGCAAGGTCTAGCCCGCCTGCTTCACGTGGTCGGTGCTAGAACCAAGTAGAATCCTTTTGTGTGAGTCATAAAAGAGGTTTCTATCAACAGACAGTCTGACACACTATGAGAATGAGTGTGCATCTCGGAGGCCCCGGGACCCCGGGGTTCAGTGCTGGCTCCGCCACCTGCTTCGTGAACGTGCACGTCAGCTCATCCGTCCGATCCGATTTCACTGTTTTGTGAAATGGGGGTGACAGTCACGCTCCCTCACCTGCCTCATCTCGACGCTGCCAGGGTAGCCGGGTTAACTCGTAAAGCTGTAAAGCCGGGAAGCTGCCTACAGGCACAAGCGAGATGCCAGGGAGCGCGCCGTGTGCAAGGCGCATTCTTCATCCTCGCAGTGACTCTGTGAGGGAAATACTGCTGTTTTCCCATCTTCCGGGTGAGGAAACAGGCTGCTGGAAGAGGTGCAGAGGTTCAGACCCACCTCTCCCCGACTCCTGACTCCTGTTTGTTTGCTGTGCACACAGCCGTGCACTGTTTTGCCGTGTTGATGGTTTCTGTAAATGCCAGTTGTGTAATGACAACATGCCACTTTCTCGGAGGTGAGGGTCCTTGTGGTTGACCTGGTGACACCCCCTTAATGGCGCAACTGCAGGAAGCGATGCCAAGTAACAGCTCCTCCGGAGACCACGAGGAGGAGAGAGCAGACTTCAGTAACCGACCCATTCATTGCCGCGTTGCCTGAGCACAGTCGTGGGCCCTTCACCACCAGACAGGGTCGAAGTAAGACCCTTGGGAAATGGAGTGACCGTGTAACAGAGCCCTATGTTAGGGCAGTAAATGGTCTCCTTCCTGGGGACCGTGGAGGAAGAGGAAATCAAGGCAAACGGGTGAGGCATGCGGCTGAATTTACAGGTGGAACGCGGACATTCATGACTCATGTAGGTGCTCAGCGCCTTCCCCTTCTTGGTAGTAGGTGAGAAATCTGTCACTTCCTCTCCTGTCTGACAGCTTTTGCGGGGAAGCAGGGGGTGACTTTCCCTGTAGAACAGACCGAATGATTCTGGATAGAGAACAGTAAGGACCAGGAAGCAGAGGGCTGGAGATAAGAACGAGGTGACTGAAGAAAGGAGACCAGGGGAAAGGGCCTGTAGAAGCGCACGGGTGTGCACCTGTGCACACTGATGTGTCGGAACCCTGTGCTGTGCCCCTGAAACTCACACCACATTGTAGATCAACCACACCTCAACAACAACGACAGGAGAGGAAGACGTCGGGGGCCGGGGAAATGAGGTGGTCGCCCAGTTTACTCAGTTAAGTAGCAAAACTAGTTCTCTCAGCTTCGGTTACTTCACAGCAACGTCACGTTCATTCCAAGCTTCTTATGCTACCGGCATCCACATCGAGTTTCCCGTCGTAGTTTACTTTCTGCGAAAATACCTTTAGCCAGAGGGTGTAGACAAAAATAGGAGAATTAATTGGGTGTAAAATTCAGGGCAGGTTTAGGTGAAATGAGAATTAATCTACAGCTAACGGTTGTTACTAACTGAAATTCATGACCATTTTAAACCATCTTTTCCTCCTTAATATTTTTTAGAGTAGAAACGGGTGGGGAAAGGTCTGGCCAGTGCTTACTTCTACAGAGTTAAAATCAATACAACTGTAAATGCTACTGTAATTAAAACCTAAAATGACCTCAGTGTTTTTCACGGAAATAAAAAGACCTCATGAATAAAGAATTACTATTATGGGGGAAAAAAGGCAGGTGGGGGAAAGGATTTTCATTTAGTAAAAGTGTTGTGTGCTCCAGGGACAAAATGACCCCCTCAACCATTTAGCAGTGCCATCTCTCAGCAGTATGGGTTCCGGAAGCTCCCGGCTAGAATTCCCTTTCTCTTGGGAAAATGATCCGGGATGCGGGGAAGGGGACAGTGAAGGGATGTAAATTGCTCACTGGGGCCAGATGGAGAGAAACGACTTTTGGACAAGAGAGAACAGAAACCTCTTCCACCAGGAAGAGTTGTCGGGTCAGATCAAGGCCGGGAAATGGTGGTGAGCAGCTGGGAGGCACTCGGTAAGACACCCGCCCCCCAGGACAGACAGCAACCTGTGTGCATCAGAGGCATGCAACTAACTGACTCCAGGGTACTTTATACCTGCCTCAGCCACCGGAGGAAAGTTCGATCAGAGTGGCTTGGGGAAGGTGGGACGGTGGTGACCGGTCGTGGCCCTAAGACGTTGCCGCAGATACGCTGTTGAATGCAGGCAACTCTGTCGGCTGAAGCTTTAGGTCAAGCCTGTCACTCTCGCTGCAGACTGCCAGGAAGTGCCTTTGGTGGTTCCTCGAATGGGGTACACCCACTCTGGGTAGAAAACTGAAGAAATGGCCAGCTAAACTCACTTGGAGACCTACCTCTACGTTCTGCAGCGGCCTCTTTGCTTCCTTACACTTTCTAGAATTTGGTAGCCGTGTCCAGCAGAGGAAACACACCGTCAGCCTGAACAACAATCTCCCTTAGCCTCTGCTGGGGTTTGTTGTTGAGTCATGAGCTCAAGCCTCAGGAAATCCTTTCTCAGGCTATCAGGTCACTGCAGGTTTGTCTTGCCACAAAGTGAGGGCGGCAGAGCTATCCAATTATCTGGTTTTCACAGAGATTCCCAGCTGGTAGCTTTCGTTTCCTCACCTGGGCTCATTTTGCACCTGGTGTGGTTGTGGCAGCCCTGTTTTCTGAAGCCGGAATCGATTGTTCCGATGACCGCAGGAGCAGGTGTTGCTGTGATGACCCCGTGAACAGACGTCTTCTGCCTCCTGCTTTGCAGCCCCACGGTCCCACCTTGTCCCCCATACCTGGTACTCTCGGAACCCTTCCTCAATCCCCCGATCAGCAGCCCCCCTCAAGCAGCAGAGCTAGGGGAACCCAAAGCACCTCTTCATCGGGAAAAAGGGCCCTTAAACGGCAGGGACATTGGTGAGGGAGAAGAGGACGTACGCCCGGGACGTCAGGAACTTCAGGCTGTGGGGTGACCACTCGGAGGAGGCACGCTCAGAGCCACGGTCTAATGGACTAATACAGGAAGCAGCTACTTCCAGTTCCTGCCTTTCCCGTTTCCTCTGCGTGACTGTTTCCTCTCTTTCTCCCTTCACTTCCCACTTGTTAAATGCATGTGAGGTTCGCAAGCTCTCCGAGCAGAGTGCGTGCTTTTTTCTCATCTGCGTTCTGCAAGCAAGGGTCCTTTTTTGCACTCGCATGAGCACTTTCCTTTCAGCACGAGCTGAGCATCTGTAATCCGGTCAGTCGTTCATGGATTCGTCCACGTGTCTCCGGTACTGGGCACATACTTTGTTCTAGTCCCAGTGCTTTCAAAAGAATGAAAACAATGACAGCTAAGATTTAATATTTTTTACTGTGGGCCTTCTACTAAGTGTTTAATAGGCCGAACCCCTTCACTGAGCAGTCCTGATGGCTTATCCCTGCCTGTTTTCCGGATGGATGTTGGAGTTAAGGAATGTGACTGCTCCATGGCCAGCAGAGCCCGGGTTGGCATACAGCACCTCGATGTCAGATGAGCTGTGCTCGGACCCGTAAATCTGAGGATCTGCATTTCTGATGCGTTCCCAGAAGGCATTAATGGGCCCCAGCTTTGAGAACCACAGCTCTAGGCTCCACCCCCCCAGGGGCCCCCTCTGCACCACCCCCCCGTGGCCCAGTTGCTTTAGGAAAGGTGAAATGTGTGTTTGCATTTAATCTGCAAGTCTCGCACACTGTACCCATCAGTGGAAGGGCCTGCTCTCTCAGCCAGGAGGTCGCAGCCTTGCCACTCTCCTCTGCTGGATCTGCATCTATGATGGTGTCTCGGGTTCTGCTCTTCCCTGAGGGTGGTGGAAGGGGGCTATTTTGGGTTGAGGTGCTGGTTGTTCTTGTGGCTGGCTAAGGAAGAGATTTACTCTGTCTCAGTACATCCCTGAGTGCTGCTCGTGGAGGGCTTACAAACATTCTAGGCAATGGAATCACCTCCAAGCTGCTTCTGCTCAATATACTGGGTCAGAGGCTCGCTCTTCTGGAACATCGTTCTGAGTCTGAAAAGCGGAGAGTAAAACCAGCAGCTGCCCAGAGACTATTTATTTAATCCCTCGTGTAAACACGGTGACGCTGACAGCCCGTCACACGGCTGGTCAACAGGACCGAGCTCCAGCAGGGGCCTTGTCCTCATGTGAGCTTCTGGCCCTTTCCTGTGTCTGCAAACAGTGCTGAAGAGGAAACAGAAGGGAAGTCTGAGTGAGGAAACGCTGCCGACTTGCAAAACATGGAGAAAAGAATTGGCACTGCAGTTCTCAGGCCAAACGCGGCCGCCGGGGCAAGGAGGGACACGCCCTCGAGCGGTGGCTGGCTCTGTTCTCTGGCACCGAGGGCGCCCACTTTTTGTGGCCTTGGATGCGTCCTGCCTCTAAGGGAGCTGTTGACAGTTCTGCACAGTGGGACAGTTTTATGAGTCAGCCCACTCATTTTTATGAGGGTCTCCAGGGTAAAGCAGTTACACAATCTTACAGCAGCGCACTGACTCTCAGTGAAGAGCATACGATATGAACTGGGCCATCCAGGCCCGTGGGGCAGGCGGTGCCCAGCAGTCGTGATGGAAGTTAAGTTTCGGGGCGACCTGGCTGGTTATGATAAGACAGGGGACTTGAACAGTGGATATGCAGGGAGAGAGAGAAGGTGACTGGGAAATGCATAACTCATGGGGCTCCTCCCAGAAGCCGTAGTTGAAGGGACAGAAATCTCGTTATCAAGAAAAAAGACCAAAACTCACTTGCTCAGACGTCTCTCAAGTGACTTCAGATTTGCCGGTGGAAGGAAATGACACCACCGTCCCCCAAATACCTGGTCAGCACTCTGCCACCGACACAAGAAGGCTTCAGGCCTTACCGTGGCTTTCTGTGATAACCCAGCTTTTCTCCAGCGAGGCGTGGAGAGCGAGGCCTCCTGTGCTTCTGTTTATAAGCGAGCGTGCTGAGCGGTGGCTTCCTGAGGAGGCAGGGTTAATTACGAACGAGACTGGGTCTTAAAGTGACCAGCAGGCTATGGAGCGGGTGACCGCCCCAGTCAGAGGCGGGCTCGAGGAAGTGAAACGGGACTTATTTACATTTAGAGTGTTGCCCGGTTCTTAATCACCTCAAAGTGTTTAAAAATTAACTTTCCTAACAGCTGCTCAGGACGAATAATGAACCCTGGCCGGGTGTTGGCTGCCGGCTCCCTCGTCCTCTGGTGCTGCCCGTTCATGATTTCAGCCTGTGGTCTTTGCCTGTGTCCTTTTGCTAAACCCTGGAAATTTTCTCTCTGTTTATTTGTTAAGTCTCCTGAAAAAGCAATTTTCTACAATTTCACCAGCGTTGCCAGCACTCTCCGGCAGAGCCGGCTGGACATGCGCCGTCAGCGTCAGCGATCACTCTGCTGAACTTTCCTCTGCGTGCGCCGTTCCGGTTAGACCGGTCGGTTATCAGAGGGTTACTGTGGGTTACACATGCCGGACAAGAGGGGCGACCCCAGACCCCAAGCACTTCTCCCACGGCCACGTGGCCACTTAAATGGGCGTGGGTCACGACTGAACACCTTGCTAATCAGCCAGCAGGAATGACCAGAGCAGCTGGGATGACAGATGCAGGTGTCGCTGGCGTTTTTTTTTAAAAATCACGTTTTATTTTAACACAATCTACAATTCGACTTAAAATTCTTACAGTTTAGAACCGCAGTCTCCAACAGAGGAAAGAAGATATCATTTGTGGGTGGGGTGTGAGTGATAATTATGTCCCCTGCCTTCCACAAAGCGCTATTGTAAAAATTCCTACGGTTTTTGTCAGCTGTAAGGTAAACAAGCTGTTTTGACATGCCATAACTTAATTCCATTATTTAATATTTTAATGATGCGTTTACCCACCATTTGTTTTAATTTTAAAAACGGAAACTCTATAGAACATCATTCCTTTAAAATCACTACATTTTTCTTTGTGGGCAATAATCGGAAATGCAAAAACCTTATTTTAAAGAAAACTACTGTTTTCTAGAAGAAATTAGCAAGAAAAAAGGACGTAACTGAGGCATGATCAGAGTGACTTTTGGCTACAGGTCAAGGAATGAAATGTTTGCATGTGAAGGATCTGTGGGCTTTGTATTTAGGAAGCTGACATGGTTTGCATTTGGGCAGAAGCAGGTCCTTCCTTCTTGCTAATTACAGCGGCTGAGGGGCTGGAGGAGGCTCTCCGAGTTTCAGCTTCACCTCAGGAGCAGGTTTGCCTGACAGGGTGGAAGGAGGGGCGCCTGGGCTCTCGGGGGCCACTCCTGAAAATGAGCAGAAGCCAGGGGCTCCGGGTCCGCGTCTGTATGGAAGCAGGATGCGGACGCCCTCACCTGCTGTCTGCCCTGTGCCGAGTCTGCGGGAGGAAGATTGGCGGCTACAGCTATTGGGCTTTCCCGGGACAAGACGTTAATCTCTCCAGGCTATCCTGGTGAGCCAAGACATACATAAACCCATGCTAATTAAATGTGCTTCTCTAGGGGGGAGCTGCCTTCATTACAGGACTTACTTCAGGGGAGCAGAGATACGTGCGTCTCTGTATTTCAGCGCGCGGCACCAGAGTCCGCTGGGAGGAGGCGGATGCACGCCCCCGCCTTCTCCCTCTCATCTTACGTCTTGCTATCTGGAGATTCACACAAAACAGATCCCTTGGGACGGAACACACTTTCAAACCAGGGAAGTTAAACCCTTCTCAGACACACGCATCCTGCCATGTTGAGAACTGTGACGTTCTGCAACTCTAAATGGAATGGTGCCATCGCTAATTGAAGCACCTGGCCCCGTTAGGGCTTAACGAGGGCTTCTGATGATGGACATAACGAGCCACTGCAGCCACAACCAAGAAGCGTTATTATTATTGTTAATTATAGTCCAAGGAAGGAAAGCAAACCTCCAAGTTCATGGTCAAAATATTATCCTCCTCTTGCTTGTTTTTATTTCTTTCTTTATTTTTAAACTGAAGTGCAGTTACCATGTGTCAATTTCTGGTGTACAGCACAGTGTCCCAGTCATGCATTTAAAAACATACATTTGTTTTCAAATTCTTTTTCATTAAAGGTTATTACAAGATATTGAACATAGTTCCCTGTGCTACACATAAGAAAAATTTTTTAATCTGTTTTTATATATAGTGGTTTAACATTTGCAAATCTCAAACTCCTAAGTTTATTCCTTCCCATCCCCTTTCCCCTGGTAACCATAAGATTATTTACTGTGTCTGTAAGTCTGTTTCTGTTTTGTAGATGAGTTCATTAGTGTCTTCTTTTTTCCTTTTTTTAGATTCCACACAGGAGTGACACCACATGGTATTTTTCTTTCTCTGTCTAACTTACTTCACTTAGAATGACAGTTTCCAGGTCCATCCATGCTGCTGCAAATGGTGTTTTTTTTCCCTTTCTTATGGCTGAGTAGCATTCCACTGTATAAATATACCACAGCTTCTTTATCCTCGTCATCTGTCAATGGACACTTAGGTTATTTCCATGTCTTGGCTATTGTGAACAGTGCTGCTGTGAGCATTGGGGTGCATGCATCTTTTTGAATTAAGGTTGACCTCTGGATATATGCCCTGGAGTGGGATTGCTGGGTCAGAAGGTAAGTCTACTTTTAGTTTTTCTGAGGAAGCTCCACATGCCTTCCATAACGGCTGCACTGAACTGCACCCCCACCAGCAGTGCAGGAGGCTCCCTCTTCCCCACACCCCCGCCCCGTTTGTCATTTGTGGGCTTGCAAATGGTGGCCGTTCTGATTGTTTGCTTGTTTTTAGAAATGAAAAATTACTGTCAGATCTTATACCAAAAGTTCAAACCCCGATCTGACTTGTTAACTGGACTCTGCTTCAGAAACAGAGGAGGTAAGAGGAAACCCTAGAGTCACAGAACATTCTGGGGATGAGTTTTCCTCCCGACCCCCCACCCAGCTGCCCAGAGCCACACTGAGGCTGGAGAGGGGCTCTGAGGAGGACGTGGCAGGGATGTGCAGGAGGTCAAGGAACTTTCCTTCCCATTTTCAGTACATGACGAGCTGTCGGCCCTTTGAGAAACACTGTCACCCCCTAATCTGAGGATTTCATCATTGTAGGATCCTAGGTACCTGACAAGGCAGAGAAATGGACCAAGGGCAGCGCATTCAGACAATTTCTACATGTAATCACATTCATGAGGCTTTTGAGTTACTCACAAGCAGAATTTGACTTTGTTGTGGGGAAGATTTTACTCCTTAAATTTATGTCATTGTTAACGTCTCTGTTTCAAAGGGAATGTGAATTATACCTGATGACTTTACACTCAGGTGAAGAAAGAAAATTATTGCTATGAGGACACCTGAGAAAGACTGCATTGTCCATTCAATAGCGTGTAGGTCTTGGTACATTGAGGTGCGTTCCCTCTGTAGCCACTTTGTGGAGAGTTACTTACATAAATGTGTGTTGACTTTTGTCACATGTTTCTTCTGTGTCCGTGAGGTGCTCATGCGGCTTCACCCTTCAGTCTGGTGACGTGGTGCGTCAGCTCGGTTAATCTGCAGACGGTGAGCCATCCTTGCACCCCGGGGGTAGTCTCACTCGATCACGGTGTGACAGTCTTTCAGTGTCATGCTGAATTCGGCTTGCTAATACTTTGCTGAGGATTTTTGCTTCTATGTTCACCAGGGATCTTGGCCTGTAACTTTCTTTCTTGAAGCACCCTTCTCTGATTTTGGTGATGTTGGCCTTGTAAAAGGAGTTTGTGAGTGTCCCCTCCTATTTGTTGGCAGCGTTTGAGAAAGATTGGTATTAATTGTTTAAATGTTTGGCAGTGAAGCCATCTGGTCCTAAACTTTCATTTCTTGGGAGGATTTTGATGACTGATTCGGTCTCTTTCTGGTAATGGGTCTGTTCGGATCTTCTCTGTCTCTGTGACTCGGCATTTATAGGTTGCATGTTCCTAGGGATTTATCCATTTCTTCTAGGTTGTACAATTTGAACAAAGACATGGGACCTCTGGGAGGGGTCGTGAGGGCAGAGCATGGGGAAAGGCGTTAGTGTCGTGGTACAAGAGTCTCCGGCAAGCTCTGTAGCCCCTTCTGCCGTGAGAGGATATAGTGAAATGTCTGCAGCCCCAAAAGGGCTTCACCCTACTCTGCTGGTGCCTGACCTTGGACTTCCAGGCTCCAGAACCATGAGAAGTGAGTTTCTATTGCTTGTAAGCTGCTCAGGCTGCAGCATGTTGCTACAGCCGCCCAGATGGACAGAGATAGCCATCTTGGTGGTAAGTGAATACCGTCCTTGGGACCAGACTTTGTCTGGGGAGTGATGCAATCCCATTTTGAAGCTTCAGCTGGTGCAACAGGAATGTTATGGGGTGGAGGGAAACAGAGCAAAATTCCAGGGAGTGAATTCCAAGCCATATCCTGCCAGGTTAGGCAGACGGGGAACATTTTTTCATCAGGTTAGAGATTATCGTAGTGGAGCAGAGTGAGGAAAAGCATCATTTAAAAGGAAACATGGTGCTTCCCTGGAGAATCTTAGAGTCTAATGAAGAGATGAGGCAGGCAGACCTGAAATGACTTAAGAACAGACCAAACAACGTGTCAGTAAATACAAAATATATGTGACAAGAATCTATGAATTATTCTGATTTTTCCTGTGAAAAGGACTGATTTTCACTCTGGCACAGGGCTCCGGATCCTGCACCCCTGTGGCTCTAAAAGGAGCTTGAGTTTGTGTCTTTTTACATTTGATCTTAGCCAAAAGGCCAAGAAGTGATGAGTTTGTGCCTTTTTAAAACTTTTATTTATTTTTTTGTTGGGGTGAAATTAGGTTTATTTATTTATTTATTTAAGTGGCGGTATTGGGGATTGAACCTAGGACCTCGTGCCTGCTAAGCACGTGCTCCACTGCTGAGATACGCCCTCCCCCAAGGGGAGGTTGAGCTGGATATGAGAACCAGGCAGCCTGGGTTCAGTCTTGTCCCTGCCGCTTGCTAACTGGATGAATTGGGGAGAAATTTCTTAGACTTTCCAAGCCTCATTTTTTTTTTAAACTCTGAAGTGGAGCTAAGGACAACAGTCTGTCCCTCGTAGGTTGCTGTAAGCAGTTACAAACTCCATGACTGCACGCAAACCCGCCCCTTCTCAACGGCTAACTGTGGAATACCAGTTCTGGACGGAGTAGATCAGAGCCTCCAAGCGGACTCAGGCTTGAACATCCAGCAGTTGGCACCCAGCTCAGGTACAAAAGGGGGCTCCTGGGTCAGCTGGGGCAGCTTTGCTCTCAGGAAGCAGCTGCCGCTTCCTGCAGGGACTGGCGTGAACCATTTCCAGCCTCAGTGGGAGAAGTGCTCAGAGGAGAGGCTGTCAAGGGAAGGGAACTCTGTCAGGGCCAGGAACCAGCAGCACAAGTGGGCCGGAACTGGTTAGTTGAGATCACCGACCTTAAGCTGGGAAACCGGGCCAGTCAGCTTATGTCTTGCAGAAACCCGGGCCCAGTTTGCCTCTGGCCTCACGTTCTGCTGAGAAGTTTGCCCTTGAGAGTAGGAAACACCATGTGTCCTGATGTGGGACAACTTTCAACTCCTGACTCAGTGGCCAGGGAGGAGTAACCTCCCGGGTCAAGGCCAGAATTCCATCTCAGCTTGGGAAGGTTTGTCCTGGGGCTCATCCTCAGACAGCGGTGCCTGGTCCCCCCCTGGGAGATGCTTTAGCCCGCCCTCTTCCCTGCGGCTAAGGGCGGGGAGGGCCTGCCAGTTCTCCCAGAGCCTGGGTCTCTTCCTCAGCGATCTGTTTGTGAGGTCCGGCCTGATTCACACTCTTCTTACCCCCACCCCCACCCCCACCCCCTCGGCTGAGTCTTAGGTTTATTTCATGACTATGATCAATACAGACTCACAGACATAGAGAACAAACTTATGGTTACCAGCAGGTAAAGGGGGTGGGAAGGGGTAAATGGGGAATTTGAAACCTGCACCTCTTGGGGAGTGATGGAAACGTTAGCTGTCCTGTTGTGGCGGTGGCTTCAGGGGTGTGTACATCTACCAAAATTCATCAAATTGCACATCTGAAATATGTGCCGTTCACTGTACAGGAACCAGATCGCAGTGAAGGTGTTAAGAAAGAGAAGCGTCAGCACAGCTGAGGGCACTAATGCTGCCGACTGAGGGGAGAGATTCGAGGGCAGCACGCCTCGCTTTGAATGCAGGGACCCAGGCCTACAGGAAGCCTGTTCTCAGCCAAGAGCTGTGACGCACATTCCTCTTCCGGGGCGGGGCGGGGCGGGGGGGGCAGACTGAGGGGGACCCGCCTAGCAGACCAGGATGCTGCTTTAGGGTCTGCCCCAAGTAGAGTAGTAAGCTTACTGAGGAACAAAGCTTCCTGACAGCTCACCCCACAGCAGGCGGTGTGGGGGCTGCTAGGGGAGACGCCGCCCGCGGCACCACGCGCCGACCTCGGGGCGAGGGGGCGGGCCTCCTCCTGTTCGCTCCTTCTCTTGCCCTCCCTGGTTAGATGCCAAGTCAGCTTGGCAGGAACAGTGTTTCCCTTCATTTGCTGGAGCGCTGGGCACACGAGCCTACTGGACCCGTGTTAAATGGTGATACCACTTGGGGGGGGCGTGTAGGAGAAACCAGTGGGAAGTAGGGGGTCTGAAAACACAAGCTCCAGCTTTGCATCCCCGACAGGTGTGAATGGGGCATTATGCGTCGGCGATAAAACCGGTGCAAAGTGTAGCGAAATCAGGCTGTGCGCGCAGGAAACGGCGTTCAGAGACGTGGGGCGAGGGGTGGCCGGCGAGCAGCTTGACGGTGGGAAGGGCCCCGGGCAGCTGCGGCTGCAGTGCACCCCCCAGGAACATCGTGCACCCTCCGGGCCCACACCTTAGCTGGCTCCCTGCGTGGCCGCGGTTGGAGGTCGGGCCGGCCTGCCTGCCACCGGATGCTGCCTTCTCACCACTGCCCCTTGTGCGATGGAGCCTTCTGTTAACTGAAACAGGATTTAAAAAAGTAACAATTTTTAAAAGAGATCATTCTGATTAGGTGTGAAAGCATACTTGCTACCGTCCAAGAAAGCGGTCATTTGAAAACACGTTTGCGGGCCCTTGGCATCCCCAGCACAGCGGACTGGGTCACTTGCATCTGGGACTTTGAAAGTGCGCATGCCGAGTGCCTCAGGTAACCAGGAGCCGGGGAGTTTCTCCAAGGGCCTGTGCGCTGCGTCCTCCCCGGACCCGGGCCGGGGCTGACCTCGCCGGCCCACGTGCCTCGGACCTTGGCATCGCTCTGTGTCAAGCGGGAGGCGCAGCACGGCCAGTCCAGCCCGAGGTGTGGCCAAGGCCGCGGGGCTGCGGACCCTGCCGGGGCCGCCTCTTATCCTCCCTCGCACAGTTCCGGGCCCACCAGTGGGTGCCCGGCCTGAAAGGGGCTCTCGAGGGAGTGAAGGGCAGCCCCAGGCAGTGCCTGCAACAGGGCAGGTTCCCCGGTTTGGGGGAGGGATGCGGGGCGGGACCACAGTAGGGCTGTGGTGTGGGGTCAGCCGAGCTCCCAGGGAGTCGCCTCCCCGCGCTGGTGCCCTGCCTCTGCGCCGGTGATCTTCCACCCAGCCTCCCCCAGCCCTGGCTTCCGGCTGCCCCGCTGCCGCTGGGCCTGCAGGAGATGGGAGCGAGGCTCTTGAAACTGTCTGAACCCCCGCGCACAGTTATCTGATCTTCGCGGCCACGCGGGCTGGCGGGCTGGGTCTGTTCTGAAGATGCCAAGATCGGAGGAAGAGAGAGAGCTTGCTTGGTGTGCACGAGGCACAGCGGGAACCAGGTCTTCGCGCCCGCCCCCAGGGCCCGCGACCCGAGGCCCGGGCCGCGCAGCGTGGGGCCAGGTCCGGCTCTGCGCCCAGGCTGCCCGGTGGGTGCCCGGCCGCACCGCTGACCCGCCGCGTGTTCACCTTGTGCCCGTGTGTGTGTGTGTGGGCTGGGGCTGGCGCCCAGGTCAGGGGGCGTCTCACACACGCTGGCTACTGCAAGTAAAGTGCCTGTAGCGCTGCAAGCCGGGTCTGGTGCTTAGCGTGTGTGGATGCTGCGCCCTGCGTTTCACGGACATCGATTCATCGCGTCATATGACAAGCCCAGAGGACAAGTTATTATTCCCATTTTAGAGAAGAAGAAACCGGCCGAGAGAGAGGGGTTTCCCAGTGGTAGAGAGGCCTGGCCCTGCTCTTGGCCACAGCACCAGACCCCTTGTCGACGGGGCTTGGCTCAGAACGCACTGACTGTGAGGTGTTAGGGCCCCGCCACCCAGATGCCCTACAGCTCACTTCCCTGTGGCCAGAACAGCAACCACAGCCAAGACCTGAGCTGAACAGGGCTCGTGTTGACGTGCAAAGTCACCCCCCACCCCACTCCACGGCCTCCCCTAACCTGCTCCTAGCCTTGGTGCGGGTGAGGCGGGGGCTGGCTCTGAGACGTGTTTGGTGAGGGGGGCAGGGGAGACCCTGGGGACACTGGAGGGGCGGAGGGACTCTGTTGCCATGGCGATGTGGCAGAACGAGGTGGAAACTTTATAAAAGGGGAGGAGGCTCATCTATCTTAGGGTTTTTCCCAGCTTCTGAAATGACCCGTGTTGTAGGACTGCATTGGCGTTCCTTTTCTGAGCACTCTTCCCATGATTTGCTTCAGTGCTGGGACCGGGTGAAAATCACGGACTGACAGGGCTTCCCTGACAGTCGGGGGTTGCAGAAGATGGAGAGGTCACTCGATGAGCGGTGGAACCCGGCGCGAGCACCAGCACGCTGCCTCCCGCGTCACGACGGGAGTCACGGCCTGCTGCAGGCGCGCTGGCAGGAAGCAGCCCCTCCGTCTGAGTCTCCCCCTTGGCCCCCACGTGGGGGCGGCTGGGTCTCTCCCTTGCTGGTTTTGGCACCCAACTGAGCCATCCTGGTGGCGGGCTGGCCCATCCCCTGTCCTGAAACCAGGCTCAGATGCTGGTGTGCCCTGCAGGTGGGCAAAGAGGGTTAATTAGGCACTGTCTGTGCAGGGCTTTGAAGATGAAAGCCCCGTGTAACTGTCATTGCACAGCGTCTCTTCCGGAAACCAGGAATGCAGCTGCTTCGGGGACACTTGAACACGTCTTTGCAGGCGTGGCTCACGGTGGGATAAAACTTGCCAGGCCTCGGGGAACAAGTGACACCGTGTAGAGCATAGAGGATCAAACAGTCAGAACAAACCGCAGGCACGAGAAGCCCTCGGGCCACCAGGGAGATGCTGCCGGGGGCTGGGGGTGGAAGGAGCCCCCCCTCCTTCCGGGGGGGCCCAGGGAATGTGGGTCAGTGAGGGGACGTCACGGCTCCAGAGGCCAGAGGTGCTAAAACAGAAACAGGCAGCAGAGGCAAGAAATGACGTTTTGGAAGAGCTGGGGGGCAGGGCATGTCGTAGGAGGGGTTGTGGGGACTGATTCTCCTTACTCGGTTGGAACATTATTTCGAGAGTCCCCCACTGGTGTCCCTGTCCCTTGTGTGAATCCACTGTCCATCCTCTTGCCTGGAAGATGAGGTCTGGTCCTTTCAACCCTTCCCATGACCCTCGAGACCCTCTGCCATCTGCCTCCTGCTGCTTTTCCTACGCCCCTCTCTCGCACACGCCCTTGGGGGGGAGCTCTCCCACACGCGCACAGGAGCCCGCCTTGCTCGGGGCACAGCGCCTGTCCTCCCAGCACCTCCGGCCACACCGGTCCTGGACGTTTAGCCCGGGCCCTTGCCGGCTCTTCCTCTGACGGTGCAGCCCCACACCTCTCCTCTCAGTCAGTTCTGTTTGCTGTCCACAGCTGGAGCCCTGTCTGTCTTTATGTGGGTCTTTATAGGAATGCTTCCTCAAGCGCTGTCTGTCTGCACAGAGAAGTCGGGAGACCAGGGGTCGTGTGTTAGAGTCGCAGAGACAACTGTGCCAGCAAGTCATAATCGTACAAGGGGAGGAGCCGTCCCAGGACCCAGCACGGTACCCGGCATGCGTTCGGTCCTTTTCCCGGTTATCTGTGGCCGAGTAACAAATCGCCAGGCTCAGTGTTGTTAAGTGATGAGTCTGGTGTGTGGTTGAGAAAAAGGAAGTGCTGCGAATGAATCTGAGTTTTCTGGCTCAAGGGGCTGGTGACTGATGCCGTGGCTGTCAGAGCTGGGCCCCGGGACGGGCAGGACTGTGGGAACAGGGTCAGAGCGGCACCTGGTGAGCTGTGAGCACCCCCGGGGGACACAGTCCTTCCGAGGCAGGAGGTGTGCAGGTGTTCACTTTGCAGCACCTTCCCCCAGCATTTCATCACGATGGCGGCGTTTTGGCCTGTGTTGTCCCCTCTTGCTTTATCCATCATTCTTGTAAACTTGGTCACTCTGAGTGAGGTCAGACCCTGAGTGGGGTCCCCGCTGGGGAGCTGGTCGGAGATGCCCTCTCTCTGGTCCTGCCTCGGCCCCATCAGGTTGAAGACACCCCCGGGCCGCTCACATGCACCAAGAGGACCTCTGCCCTCTGGCCCTCCGCCTCCCCCTCTGCCCGCGTCTTCAGTGACTGCTGAAATCTCAGGCGATCTTCTCTTCTGTCGAGGGGTCTCCTACTGACTCCCCTTCCTGCTGCTGGTGGTCAGGGCGGCTCCTGGAGGGAGGGGCTCTGTGTGCAGATGCTGCGAGCGATCTCAGTGGCCCCAGGGGCAGGTGGTCCTCCCCCAGGAACAAGTGAATCCTCGTATAATTGTGGCAAAACTGCTGCTAAGAACACCCCTCAATGCACCACGTGTTTTGTGGCCCACAGGACACCTGCCTTTATTTCTCTGCATCTTCAGTAACTCATCTCAGCAGGGTGGGCTGAGACCTGCTAGCTTCAGTTTTCAGGCAAACTTACCCTTGAATCAATTTTTTTTTTTTTTTTAAATTCGCTTCTAGGCTCCTCTTGCCTCATGTAAGTGGATGTGTCCCTTCTTACTGAAGAATGACTGCTTTTCTCAGCCCTGGCCCGCAGGCCAGCCGAGTGAGCAGTTACTCTGTTCTGGCTGTTGGGGGATCAAGTTGTGCGGTGTGTGGGGGTGGAGCTGGGAATACTGATTGCTGTCCCCAGCAGTGGCTGGAACCACGTCCTGTCCGCCGGCTTCTCTGCTGCCGGGCAGCCGAGGTGGGGCTGCCCTCCTTCCAGTCGGGCCCGGCAGTGCCCGGGTCCCAGGCGCCGTCTGTCCGTCACACTAGGCCGGTCGCTCGGGCTAGATCGCTGCCCTGTAACGCAGCGGGGAGGATGCGGGAGCCTCGCAGCAGGGAAGCCGGCTTCTTCCTTCACACGTGAACGTCGCAGTTCCTCTCCTGGGGGGAAGATGCAGGTACGATACGTGATCTACTGGTGTGCTTGCAAGCTCCCAGCAAAGGTCCTGCCTGCAGCCCACGTTCCTTGTAGTGAGTGGAAGATGGTTTCTATGTCATTTTAGAGTTTAAGGATCTTCAACAGCACATAATGACAGGTCTTCAGTGGAGGTGACGTTTCATTTCCTGACAGCCCACGCCTGTTCCTTGCCCTTTGACATTCTGGTCTTTGAAGAAGTCGAGTTGCCTCAGAAATTAAAATCAAAATTCTGATTTTCTTTGTATCATTCCATTCAAATTCTGTTTCAAATAGTTTCTCTTTCTAGGACCTCTGTAGCTTTTGGAATTTCAGGATTACTTGTAAAAAGCGCTGGCTTAGGATCATGAAAACAAACAGCATTAAAAATAGCTTATATAATCAAAATGTATAAAAATTTTAAAAATTGCCTACAACTGTAAAACATAGTATAAACTTTGACCCATCACAGCCCATCACACACACACGCACGCGCACACAAGCGCATGCACACACATGCACGCACGTGCACACACGCGCACACACACATGCGCGCAGACACACACACACACTCTCTCACACGTGTGGTGCAGTTCTGCGCAGGCGAGTCAGCTGACTGCAGCAAGTGATTGAGCACAAGGCCCGCTCCTCTGTCTGTGTGGACTTAGCTCGTCCTCGGGTGCTTAAGCTGTTAGCTCGCTTGCAAATACCTGCTTCCAGGGGGCTGAGGCCTGTGCAGCTTTGGGCCAAAATTGATTGCTGAAGTTACAGAATTAAAATGCCTCTGGTAAAAAATTCAGTCAAAAGAAGAACATCAAGTCTGTGAAGCCGGCTGCCTGCCAGCCAGGGGGACGGGGGATGGAGGAGCTGCTGCAAATAGGTCAGCAGAATTAGCACTCAATTACCCCGGTGCTGAGCGGGATGAAGGGCTACCAGACAGATTTGTGACTTCAGTGAATTTTAGGTTAACCCCTTTATGCTCACTGTCCATAAATTAACAGCAGATCATTTATTTTTCCCTCCCCACCCCGTTTTTAACTGTTCTCTTTATTACTTGTAACCGTGTTTTAAAAAAAAATAATTTAGCGGTGGGGAGGTAATTTGGTTTATTTATTTATTTTTTAATGGAGGTGCTGGGGATTGGAGCCCTCGCTGTCCCACTGAGCGATACCCTCCCCGCCGCCATCTGGGCCTGTTCTGGCACGGAAGCACAGACTTGTACTAGTGCTGCTCCGTGCCTGGTGGCAGCGCGAAGGATTATTCCAGTCTCGAACCTTTTCATTTCCCTCTTTGTCCCCCAGCTGCATGGGGCGGCTCCCAGCAGAGGCCAGCCCCTTGGTTTGCGATTCTGACAACCTTGTATGTGTCTGTGTCTGCTGAGATCCCTGGAGCTGTGCATCCGGAACTTCCTGTCACCTTAGGGCACATGCTAGCGCAGTTTTACTTCCTCCTGCGGGGCTGCTCACGCACGTGGTTGTAGTAAATACTTGCCCAGTCCCCAGCACCCAGGAAAGGGACTGTTTCCGCCCACGCTTGCTGACCTGGCTGTTGTCTGAAGACCGACTTTTGTCAGTGTGGCTCTAGACTGGGGCCTGTACTTCGGAATTCTCTGCTCACCCACCAGGGAGGTCAAGCATTTATTCACGTTAGCCATTCCGTTCCTACTGCAGCCCCTGGAGCATTTACAGCCTTGGTGCATTTTCCAGGTGGGGTGCTCCCTGTGTTTACTGAGTTAAAAGAGTTTCTTAAAGATTCTGAGTCTTAATCTCTTCTTGGTTCTGTTCATTGGCAATGTCCTCGCTGCGTCTGTCACCTAGCCCTCACTGTGTCTACAGTGTATTTGGCAGAGCCGAAATCTGTGATTTTGGTGTAAGCACACCCTCCCATTTCCCCGTTACAGGCAGTGCCTTTTCCTTCATACTTGAAAAGCCTCTCCGAATCCCAGGGTCGTAAATATTCTCTCGCTTTCCGCTTCCCTCTCACCCTGTGTTATTTATGTCTTCACCCTCCTTCTGCGCTGCAGCGTAGTCAGTCACCGCGTGGCAGTTTCTGGTTCACTTGTTTTGTGAGGCGGTTTTAAGCCCGTGTGAATGCGTCCTTGCTTGTCAGTGAGAGACAGGGCTACGCTTGAATCTTGTCGTTACCACGAGCTTATGTCCCCAACACTGCTGAACACGAGCCACGTTTCCTCCCCTTGAGGGCGATGCCACGTCCATGAGAGTCGGTTTTGATAGGAGTCTGAGTCTGTTTTTAAATCTTCCATTTTTTCCCATTGCTCCACTTTTTAATAATTGGACCAGAAATACAATCTTTCAGTTGTTTCAGGGTGGCCCCTGCCTTAATATCTGGTAGCGTAATTCTAACTACAGGCTCTTGTTTGACAGACCCCAGCTGGAACTTTGGATGGAGCTGTGCTGCTTTATGTGATCCTGGGTAGCTGTTGGCCCTCCGCGTCTGTGCACGTGGAATACTGTCTCCAAACGGCACGGGGGCTCTGCGAAGCTGATTTCGAGAGGTCTGAACTTTTAGAGAAGGAATGAATTTCTGTGCTAAATCAAGCTTCCAAGTTTCTAGTAGAATTCCTATGATGATGGCTCTGGAGGCCTTCCCTCGGGGTCCTCATCTTTCCCCACGCATTCGCCCACTGGCCAGGCAACAGCTGAGCACCTTCTGTGTGCACAACACAACGTAGTGTTGTCAGCAAACATTTCTGAGCTTCTCCTTCACTCACACGTTACAGACGAACCAAGAGTTAACGACTGTGTGGACCGTGAGGCTGCGGGGGGCCCGAGCTCCGTGCTGAAGAGCTCTGCTCGTGCACTGCAGTGAGTGACCGGACGCTGTCCTGGCTTAGTGCCATCAGATGGGAATCCAGACGTCGGCCGGTGTTCTCGCGGCACCTGGGCTTTGCTCCCCGTCTGTCCCCACCTAGCAGGTCAGTCAAAGGGTCCGAGTCTCCGTTTCCTTCTTTGTATGATGAAGACGTCAGTCCAGGTCATTTCTAGTCTTTCAGCTCTCGGGTGGGCTTCTGAGTTCTTGACAAGCAGGACAGGGAAGGGCACATACACAAGGGTACCTGAGGGTCCCAATGGAGAGGACAGGCCCCAGGAGGTCCTGGGGGAGCAGAGGTGGGGCACTGAGGGGGGAGGAGGGTGCTGGGGGGGAGGGGGGCCTCTGGAGAGTCTAGGAGGTGGGATAAAGGCAAAGAAATGAGCCACATGCGTGGAGGGTGACGGGTGAGGTTTTCTGGTTGAAATATATCTGAGCTGAGGTCGAAGGTAATAGACCTTAAAATAATTACTGCGTTTTGATAAACGAGTCTTCACAGTAACGTGCGTCCACTCACACGTGCAGAGGGAGTCGCGTGTTGAGACAGGAGGGAAGGGGGCAGGGAACAGCCACTGAAGGTGATGCAGCCAGTAGCACCAAGACGGCAGGAGACCCAGCTCCCAGGGGACCGGGGCCTCAGCACACGCTCACTGTGACCCTCAGCTGCTGGATGGCACCCCCACGGGCACCATGTGGCTCCAAGGCTGGCCTTGAAAGCCAGAGAGCGGGAGAGGGCCCAGTTCTTGGGAATACCAGTCCCTTCCCCATAGTCGTTGCAGTAACCCCGCCACCTGTCAGCACATGAAGATCCCGAGCCCATCACAACGAGCAGCCCAGCACTTCGCGGTGCCCCTGCCGTCGGAGACGGCCCGCACTCTGTCCACAGGGTGTGCATCTCTCTGATAAATCTACCTTTACTCGCCTGTGGCTCGCTCTTGAATTCTTTCTTGCGTGAAGCCAAGGACCCTCCTAGGGGCTCACCTGGGACCTGGCCATCCTCCCACGCCCCGTTTCCCTCTGTCACATTACCCATTACATCTTCAGGCCCCATCCGTAGGCACGGGAAGAGTTCTTACCTTTGCCTTGCTCTTGAGGACACAGAGGCACAGGAGTTCAGACTGCCTGCCTATTGGCTTGTCCTGGCTCAGGAAGTGTTTTCTGACTCCACAATGCCTGCAATCCTGCCTCTGTGCGTGGACCAGAGTTTTAGTTTGATGCGTGGAGCATCTAGGAAGCACCTGGCTTCTGTATCTGGGGTCTCAGAAGGAACCATCTTGAGCCTGGTGGGTTTCTCTGACTGTCTTCAGCAGCTCCCGGCCCACTTGAAACATCTCAGGTTATAACTTCAGCCAGATAGACCTGCCAGCCCAGGGCTCTCATGCTCGCCTGACGTCTCCAGAGCAGGGGGTGCGGGGAGGGGGTGCGGGGAGAGGGGGTCCCTTTCCTGGGGGTTGGACTCCTGGCCTTCCTGGCTCCGCGGTGCGGGGTGGGGAGTTCACGTAGTGTGTAACTGACGCACGTTCCAGTAAAGGGTGAAAATGGGCACCTGTTCTTGAAATAGCATCGTGAGCACAGACGGAGACAAACTGAGAGCCGGGCAGGAGCCCACGCGCTCGCTCGGGAAGCCGGGCTGGGAGCAGGAGACGGGCACACCCTGGAGCCTGGTGCCAGGGCTTGGGGTTGGCCAGACACACAGGGAAGTTGTGCGGTTCTGTGTTGCAGAAGGTTCAGTGAAAAAGAGACGTTTCAGGATGAGGACAAAAGTTGCAATTTTGTGATTCACTTATATGGGATTTTTCTGTTTGCAAAACTAGACTTTTGGCAGTATTGTTAGGTAGTTAGAGAAGCGGGGGCACCAGGCAGGCAGGTGGAGAGGGAGGAAGGTCTGGAAGGTGACAGTGAGCCCACCTGCAGCATAAAGGGGCTTTACTGCCTCTAAGTGAGCGCCATCAAGAAACTGGGCAGAACTCGACAGTGGTGACTGTGCGGTAGTGACAAGGACCTAACCAGACAGGACCAGTGCTCACTGTAATATAATCAGCACCTTGGTTTAGCCCCGCCGTGGGTTTTTCTGTGTGCGTTGTAGGTAATCTTACCATGCACGAGGTCCTGGGTCCAGTCCCAGCACCTCCATTAAAAAAATTAACTAAAAAGAAAGGAGCTTGAATTAGGGAAGGAAAAATGAAAAATTTTTATCTTAGAAAAAGCAAATTGAAAGTTTAAGTTCATGGTGTCTAGAGTTCTGATGGGTTCAGTCAGAATCCCTACCGACTCCAGGGCCGTGTGGTCAGACCCTCCTGCCGATGGACACCTAGGCTGCCTCCATGTCTCTGTGTAATTAATGCACTGATGCTGATACGGTATCATTCACTGAAGACCACAGTTTACTCAAGTTTCCTTAGTTTTCATCAAACGCCCTTTTCTCCCCTCAGAATCCCACCCAGGACACTGAGTTAAGTTTAATGAAGATTCCCTTAGCTGTGACAGTCTCTTAGACTTTCCTTACTTTTGGTGGTCTTGACAGCTCTGAGGAGCGCTGGGCAGACACACGGAAGGACGTCCCTCTACAGGAATCTGCGTGACGTCTTCCTCACAATCAGGCCAGGAGGACAGGCTCTGAGGGGGAGACCACGGAGGTCAGGCACCGCCACGTCACGTCACGTCCGGGGCACGTACCCTCCTGGGGGACGTTGACCTTGACCGCCTGGCTGGAGTAGCTTCGGTCAGACTCCTTCACCTGGAAGCTGCTCTCCCCACAGCGGCCCGATGCCGTCTCCGGGGGAGGTCCTGAGACGCAGCCCACGTGTCGGGGGCAGGGAGTTCAGCCCCGCCCTCTTTTGGGTGAAGTATCTACGTTGTTTTTCTGCGTGAGAGCTTTGTCTCTATTTCCCCCATTTATTAATTGAATCACCTGCTTGCCTCTATCAGGGTGGGCTTATGGGTGCTCACCTCACGCTCTGGATTACAACCCAGCACCACTTTATTTTGTCTACACTGTCCCAGTGTGGGCCTGGCGAGCTTTTTCACTTGACTCCTGTGTCCCTTTGACACAACCTCATCATCCTGGCCTTTTTCTTTCTTTTTCTGGGTCTATAAGACGCTCCCTGCTCATCTTGTGTGTTTCTGCCCCAGCCCTCAAACCCGTCATGCCTTCAGGGTGCCCTGGCTTCTTTTACTGGAGAATGGTTTTAGAGTCCAAGCTCTGGAAGCTTGCAGTTTACCTTCAAAGCGGTTGAGATGACACTGGGCAGCTACTCTAACCGAATCAGCGTGGTCTGCTAATGTGCTCTTCTGGTTAACTGGGTATTTCTTTCTTAACTGGCATTAAGTCATAAGGAGATTTGTCTTGAATCGCTCTTCAGTTATTCAAGTGTGAGGTGTGATACTTGTTTGTGAACGACACCCCCTCAGACGTGCTCAGGGGGTGGGCGCGTGTGAACCTGGGTCAGTTACACTCGAGGTTCAGTCTGTTATTTATCTCTAAGCTTTGTTTCTATGTAAATAAAACGCGCTCTTTTTCTATTCCCTGCCCCCAGCTTTAACCCCGCAGTAATGGTGAAGGGCAGCCACACAGACTTCTGGGCGCTCTGGCTTGTGGGACGGTCCAGTCGCCTGCTCATGGCTCTAGGAAAGCCTGTGCACAGACTTGAAGAGAATACACCAGAATGTTAAGAGTGACGTTTGATTTCATGGGACATTTGTGGCTTTTTTCTTTCTAATTTTAATTGAGAAAAACTTCCAAAATTTTAAGACCCTCTATGAAGATATCTGTGCGACCAGGTGGGCTTCCTGCTTGTAATTGTTGTAATGTAGTTATTTTTAAACATTCAACCGAGTTGAGCTCAGGTCTGGGAAAACCCTCTGAGAAAAGGAGAGAAGTCCCCCTTCCCTCTCACCTGTCTGGACCCCCTTCAGCCTCCCTGGGGAACTGAAAGGCGGAGGAGAGCCCTTCCGTGCCAACCCACCAGCTCTGTTTGGGGCCACAGGACTTTCACTATAAACCGTTATTTTATACCAGGGTTCAGATCCACACCCCAGAAAGGAGTCCTGCGGCGTGTGGTCCCCAGGCTGGGACTCCGAAACACACTTCCTCTTTGCTGCAGAGGGGCACCTCGGAAGGTTCCATTTTGCTAGCATTGTGGAAATATGTCTGTGGTCTCCCGTTCCGTAAAACACTTGACCACACAGTATTTGCGTTTTTATCGCGGTGAAATGATTCTGCTAGAAAGACGTGTGTGTATCCCTCTCCGTCTGTGTCTACAGTGGCGATGTGGGGAGGGAGACGTGGGAGGCACTTGCTTGGCTAATTCAGTGGAAAATGTGTTTACGTCCCTGATAGCTGAAATAGTTCATATTTATCAAAAATAAAAACCTTAAATTATCATTCTGTTCTTCCTGTTCGTGGCATATATTAACCCATGGAATCAAGCCGAAGTGATTATTTTGAAGATTGAAGTGGATTTTGATCCAGTTTGATGATGACCCTGTGGAACTTTAAATTAAGTCACCTCGACAACAGTTGATTTTCCTAAGCTGCTGCTTTACCTCAGCCCAAAGGAGAACGTCCAGCACAGAACCCATGCAAGTCTTCTTTTCCAAATCGCAGCCATCCCAGCATTCCCTGAGGGTTTTTGCTCCGTCCACGGTCAGGTGGGGCAGTGCGCTCACTCTCTGGGGTCAGCCACACTGCAGGCTGGGGAGGCGTCCAGCGAGGTGGACTGAGGGGCCAGGGGCATCCCGGCCCCCCAGCATCTTCTTAACTCCCTGTCCCTGGGCTGGCAGTGTTTGGTCCTTGTCCCTTGGCGTAGTCAGTTGTTCAGCAGAACCCAGTAGATTGATATACATACATATTTAATAAGATCTAATGATATAATACCTCATGCCCTTAGCAGAAAAAAATGGAAAGCTGTTATGTTATTAAATGTAAGGTGAGAACTAGTGATTGAGATCTGGTGTGAGAGCACACACGCTGTCGCGGGCATCCAGCAACAGGCACGTGTCACCTGCTTCCTCAGGCTTCCCAGCGCTGGCCAGCCAGAGCCACAGTCTGCACTTCAGTTCGGGCGTTTGTATTGGCCCAGTATTTTTTGCAGCTTTTTTGAGGTAGAACTGACAAGTAAAATTGTGTGTATATACGTGACGTACGACCTGATGTTTTGGAATGCACACCCACTGTGAAGTAATCACCTCAGCCAAGCTAATTAGCATGTCCATCACCTCCCATAGTCACCATTTCTTTTCTTTCTTCTATTTTTTAATGTCACGAGAGCTGTTGAGATCTACCTTCTTGGCACATTTTGAGTATACAGTACAGCAGCGTTAACGCGAGCCGCCAGGCTGCTCATTAGATCCCCAGAATGATTCGTGCTGCAAAGCTGAGACTTTGTGCTCCTTGGCCAAAATTAGACACACAATCGACCGGTAGGCAGCCCGCAGCCGCGTCCTTCCAGCCCCGACGGCCCGGACGACCCACTCGCGGATCAAGCTCTTTGGGTGATGGCGTCACTGCCAGGAGCTCCCAGTTTGCTCGGAGTGAGGCCACTTGTGGGCAGATCGGGGGTCAGAGATGGGGCCTCAGGAGCGGGCCCTGCCCTCGGGGGCCAGGCCAAGCCTCTCCGGGCCTTACTGTTTGTTCAGGACGGGGGCTGGCTGCATGGCCGCTGGCATTTCTTCCGGGGCGTCTGAGGCTCCCCGCTTGTTCAGATGCTCTAAGTGGTGATGGACAGTCTGAGGGAGGCTCCTGTGGCCCAGCGTGGGGCCGGGGCATGGCTCTCGTCCCGGGGCCGAGCTGTGTGAGGAGCTGGGTTCTCAGGCCCGCGCCGGCACCCCCCAGGCTGCTTCAGCGTGGCGCCTCGGGCTTCCTCAGCGAGTCTGAGGTGCCTGGTACTGAAGGCCCGCTGGTGACTTGTGAGGGGCGTGGCCCAGGCGGACGGTCTCACTGCGCTGAGTTTCACAGAGGAAAGGCTTACGGGAGAAAAAGTTGTGATCACTCGGGCTGGGGCTAACAGGCTGGAAAGGTAACTCTGAGAAATGTGCATTTCCGTGGTTAGAAAGCAGACCAGGGAAAACTACAAAAAAACAAGAAAAAGAATCAAATAATCAGACTTTGAGCTTTAGGATGTGTGATGGGTTGAATTCGAAATGTTTAAATGCAATTAAGATAGAAATACACTATTTAACATTTTAATCCTCTTTCATCCTTTATTTTTTCCTATAAGGGAAAAAAATCTAAGTAAAATGGAAAGCAAACAAATTAAAAAGATTTCCAGTTAAGGAAATAGACAAGAAGCAGCCACAGAAATGTCCATCACAGGCTCTACTTTCAGGTTTATGGAAAACATCCCCGGACACGTTGCCGAGCACTGACGATCCTGGACAGCGTCCGGGTCTCCTTGTCGCTGTCCTTCTCTCCACGAAGCCAGCATCTGGGGGAACATCTTAAACCGGCTCCTTTACTTCCTGAGAATAATAAAACAGACTTCTACACCTGTTTTTTTCCCGCCACTAAGAAATGTGTGTTCTTACATTGCATCTGTAGTTTGACTAGGGCTCTGTCTCTAGATGAAAGTTTCTTTTAAAGTGATTATTTGAAAAAAAGGCTATTAATAGGTGTTTGAGCATCTCGGAGGATGTGGGACGAACACCTCGTCCATCACAGGTGCGGTTTTAGACTTGGATGCTTGACATCGTGTAGGTCAATGCAGATGCAGCTGATCACAGCGATGCAGTCGACCGTTAGCTCAGTCAAGCCTAACCCACAAGTGCCACTTACCACACGGGTGAATAATCGTTTCGAAGGAAGTCTCACCAGAGTTACGACAAAACTGTGGTGCTGTCACTACTTAAGCCTGCCTGTGAGGGAGCCGGCTCCCGTTCTGGGGAGCATTTGAATCCTTCGGAACCACTACCTGCCAGGTAAACAAGAAGCTGTCTCGGTTACGCAGTGGGTCACAGTCTGTCTGTCTGAAGATCACCTCCGTGGCCAGTTCTTTGGTCCTGTTGGGTTTCAGTCGGACGGTCACGGACGCTCAGATGAACTGTAGGTACCTTTTACATACACGCAGATGTTACACGCAGCAAAACCCTAAGCCGAGTCAAAACCGTGGCCTGAACGCGTTCATGAACGTCGCCGTTACGTTTGGCTGCTGTTGTCTGTGCTGCTGTGCGCTGCGGGGGGGTTAAGGGTCCTGCAGCAGTCGCTGCTGACCAGCAGCTGGGAGAGGCTCAAAACCGATAAGGCTTATGCCTTTGGTGACATCGTGCTGAGCAAGTAACTGGTTGCTTTTGGCCAAAGTGAAGAGCTGTTATTAATCAACAGTAGTATTTTTATCAGCAAAGTATATTTTAGTTTGAAAACACTTTTTAAAGAGTCTATTCGAGGTCCCTTTGTAATTCACTAAAGCAGATAGTTGAAAAAGAAAAGATCATAAAGTAATTACTTTGACTGCTCATCATTCTCCCTGAGATAACGGTGGTTGTGATGCTGCGAGTAAGAAACTGAACAAATAAAACAAGTCTTTTGAGAGTCAGTTATGAGCCGAGTCACTTCCAACGCACCTGGGAGGGTATGAAGTGTTGTCCTCGCTCAGAAAGTGAGGAAGCTGGGGCTCAGGGCGGGGAAATTGTTCGTCCCCGTTCTCCCCACTAACAAGTGGCCGTCCTGGGGTTTGAAGCCACACTGGCCCGATTCCAAAGCATATGTCTCTGACGTGCCGTCCAGACGGAGCAGGAGAAAAATTTCCTCTGCCATCAGCGCTCTGAGAGACATGCAACGATTTAAGTCATGTGGAAGCTACTAGGCATCACTTTTCTTCCAGGAATCTCAAGTTCCAGATGAGCACGCTGGTGTGATTGTGGCTAACTTGTGCTCACTAAACAGAGTCACACAGTCAAGAGGGGACGGCGCGGAGCGGAGGGGCCTGGCGGCAGTGGCGACGTTCTCGGAAGCCCGTTGAAAGGAAGCTGACGCGGCCTCCTCTCCCTCCCGGCTTCCCGGTGCAGCTCCTGCCTCCAGCGGTGCCGGCTTCCGGGTGTCTCTGCAGCTTCGGTCTCCCCCAGAACAGGAGACCTTACAGAGTGCAGGGAGGAGTCATTTAGTCTTTCTTTACAAACTGTGAAGCTTTCCTTTCAAAGCTTTGTAGGCGCTTAGGAGGTGGGGCCTGGCTGCCTGATTTCAGCACAGGTGGAAGTTTAGAGAGAAGACAAAACGTTTGTAACGTGCAGGTTAGACCGCACAACAGAAGGTCACGGGGGCACAAGGTGTCCTCTGTGTTTACAGGAACCAGGGGCACCGCAAACACATTCAGTAACGCCATCCTTCAAATGCTGCGTCCTTGAACGTTCTGTGTTTCTCACTGAAGGATGGCTGAGTTACCGTATTATATGTTTCAGGTGTACAGCCTAGTGATTCAGGACTTTTGCAGACTGCATTCCATTAAAAGCTATTGCAGGATCGTCACTGTCATCCCCCGTGCTGCGCAGCAGGTCCTTGCTGTTCGTCTACTTTATACGCAGCAGTGTGTGTCTCTAGTCCCACGCCCCGTCTTCTCCTCCCCCCACCTTTGGTAACCACAGTTTGCTCTCTGTAGCTGTGAGTCTGTTTCTGTTTTGAATACACATCAGTTTGTATTATTTTTTAGATTCCACATGTGAGTGACCTCATACAGTATTTGCCTCTCTCTGTCTGACCTCTTTCACTAAGCATCATACTCTCCAGGTCCATCCATGTTGCTGCAAATGGCAGAATTTTATTCTTTCTTATGGCTGATTGGTGTTCCATGGTGTGCACGCACGTGCGCGCGCGTGTGTGTGTGTGTTTTATATGCATCATCTTTGGAAAAATGTTCATTCAGGTTTATTCTGACCATTTTCGATAGGGCTGTTGGGTTTTTAGACTTTTTTTATACTGAGTTGCACGAGCGGTCCGTCTGTTTCAGATGCTCTCTTGTGGATTGTATCATTTGCAAGTGTCTTCTTCTGTCTCGTAGGTTGTCCTTCCGTTTTGTCAGTGGTCTCCTTCGCTGTGCGAAAGGCTTTAAGTTTAACTAGGTCCTACTTATTTATTTTTATTTTTATTTTTATTCCTTTTGCTTTAGGAGACAAAGCCAAACGGCACTGCTGCTGTTTCTGTAGAGTGTTTTGCGTCTGTTCTCTTCCAGCTTTGAGGTGTGAGGTCTTACCTTTAGGCCATCAGTCCATTTTGTGCACGGTGGTGGAGAATGCTCCAGCTTCCCTCTTGCCCTTGGAGCCACCCTGTCTCCCCAGCACCACGTACTGAGGGGACTGTCTTTTCTCCATTGTATGTTCTTGCCTCCTTTGGAAGATGAACTGACTGCAGCTGCGTGGGTTTACTTGTGGACCTTCTGTCCTGTTCCTCTGATCTGTGTGTCTGTTTCTGTGCCAGCCCACGCTGTTTTGATTCCTGTAGCTCTGTAGTGTTGTCTGGCGTGTGGGAGGGTGACACCTCCAATTCTGCTCTTTTTTTCTCAAGATTGCTCTGGCAGTTTGGGGTCTTTTGTGATTCCATATGAATTTTAGGGTTATTTGTTTCTGTTCTGTGAAAAATGTCCTGGGTATTTTGACAGGGATCACATTAAGTCTGTAGATTGCTTTGTGTGGTGTGGCCATTTTAACAATATTGATTCTTCCAATCCAGGAGCATGGGGTATTGTCCCATTTCCTAGTCCCATCCTTGAGCACGTTAGCCATCTATGCTAGCCACTGCTGCGTGTGTGTGTGCATGTCTATGCAGGTGTGTATGCATGCGCATGTATGTGCTCATGTATATTTGTGTAGGGGTGCGAGTAGGAGTATGTGTCTCTGTGCGCGTATGTGTGCATGTGTTTGCATGTACCTGGTACATGTGTTTGTATTGCATAGGTTTTTGTGTTTGCGTGCATGCATGTATGTGTTTTGTGTAAACGTGTTTGTGTGCATGCATGTGTTGTGTGTGTGAGCCTGTGCATGTATGTATGTGTGTTGTGCGTGTGTGTGAGCCTGTGCACATATGCACACAGCTGTGTGTTTGTGTCTACATGTGTATATGTACGTGCCCTGCTTAGCTTTACTCAGGGTCCCTCTTGAATTAAATTCACTGACCTGTTCCTTGACCTTTCTCGGCCAGTTTCTGGGTGGTGATCTGGCTACCTTTCACACTAGGAAGGCCATTACACAGGAAACTAGAGAGCCTGCTGTTTTCCCACAGATGGCGAGAACTCCACACACAGGTGGACAGAGCACTGGTCTTGGAGTCAGAAGACCCGAGCAGAGCCTTGTTTCTACCATTAACTCAATGAGTCAGCTGACGAGTTTCCTTCCTCAGTTACAGCACAAGAGGACTGGACCGAGACCGAAGGGCCAGGCCCATGTGAGTGTCTCATAAGCACCTCTGTGAGTGGCGGGGGGAGAAAGAGACCTGGGCTTCAGCAGAGCAGTGATCATGTTGCCTTTACAGTGGCCCCTGGATTTGTACCTGCTGATCCTCAAAGACTCAAGGCAGCTCAGAGTCAAACTCTAATTTTACAAAACCAGAAATTTACAAAAATGAACCATCACATCTTTTGCTAAAACTGAGATCCTGTAATCATACCTTAAAAATGCACTAAATGAGTCTACTATGTTCTGTGAATTTAAAATTTAAAAATAATGAAAAGCATTGAATAAATAAGTGATAAGTTCTTAATTATTTTTTAATTAAGAAAGACTACCAGCAAAATATGGCATATTCCAACCACATATGATATGTGGTATATTTATACAGTGGGGTACTACCCAGCGATAAAAGAGAATAAAATAATGCCATTTGCAGCAACGTGGACAGACCTGGAGATCATCATTCTAAGTGAACCAAATCAGAAGGAGGAAGAAAAATACCAAATGATATCACTCATATTTGGCATCTAAAAAAGAAAAAAAAAGAAAGAAAAATAAAGAAAAAGGAGGACGCTAATGAACTCATCTACAAAGCAGAGGCAGACGGGCAGACATAGTAAACAGCCGTAATGTTCCTGGGGAAAGGGGGTGGGAGGGATAAATGTGGGAGTCTGAGATTTGCAAATGTCAGCCACCATACATAACAACATGTGAAAAACGAATTTCTTCTGCAGAGCTCAGGAAACTGTATTCAGTGTCTTGTAATAGCCTTTAATGTTACAAGAATATATGTATTAAAAAAGACCATAATAAAATGGTGTTTTGAGCATCACACTTTTGGCCATCTCTCCATGACAAGGAGAGAAAAGAACCCAGCAAGGGGCGCGGGCCGGGAGGAGGGTTACGAGGTGGGGAGGCTGGGGTCCCGGGGAGGCCAGGAGAGGCCGGGGCTGGGTGGAGGGAGACACTCCTGTAGCCACCAGCGCTGGGAGTCTCCTGCTCCCTTCGGCCCTGACTGTGGGCGCGCACTGCTCCGGGCCGGTCAGGGACCCCTCGCCGAGCGCAGCAAGGACTTTCCAGGCTGAGAACTGTGGACACTGACGTGCGTTGACTTGGTTTTGGATCACAGTGCTTTATCGAGTGAACGTAGAGGCATCTTTCGGTGGGCGAAAGGCCAGCTGTGGCCGGCACGGAAATCCCTTATTCAGGGAAAGTTAACGGAACGAATCACGGGTAAAATGTTGAGTGACTTGCAGTCTCGTCGGGCCAGGAAGCTCAGAACTTGCTTCCTTCTGAACCCCCCCGAAGCCCCCCTTCCCCCAGAAGAGACGGGCTGGGGCGCCACCAGCATCTCCTCTGCTGCCGCCCTGCAGGTGGGGCTCAGGAGTGGGCGTGGAGGGGACAGAAGGCGCCCGCGGTGGGCGCAGGGGCCCCGCGCTCTGCCTGCTGTCCTGCCCTAGTTTTCAGATGACACTTTCACTCCACGGGGACTCTGACCTTCTCCCCAGCTAGTCTTTGCGAGCTACAGGGTGGGTAATTTGCGTCTAGTGTCGGTCCTACTGATGCAGACGTCAGGTGGACACACACCCCCTTCTTGGTTACCCTAATTTATCGCCCTGATGCGCATGTCCTGCCTGGGGCTGGGCTGTGAGAAACAAAGTGCTTCGTGTTTCCTTCTGTTGCCAAACATTTCTCTGTGTCATGTTACTTTGAGTCTTTAATTTTTTTTTCCTCAAATCTCGGTTAACTCTGTGAGCTGAATTCTTTGTGTATGTTGATTTCCATTTTGTTCTGAAAGACCTGTTAGAACTTGTCTTCATTTTGCAGACAGATTCTTCATTTTGAAAAACGTGTTATTTTTTTTCAGAATTTGCCAACTATTTAAGGCCATTTTCTCCCATAAGCTGGAGGGAACGTTTTTTTCCTACTGTGTTTTAGGAAAACACTGTACTGTCAGAGGAAAAACCTAACTGAACACCCCATTGTAGTTGCCAGCAAACGCCCAGCTGCCCGTCCATCAGAGAGGAAACAGAGATACTGATGCTTGGGGATGGCGTGTCCCCCCTGCGTGTCCCCCCTCTGTGTCCCTGGGCCTCTGGGCTGCTGCTGTCCCCTTCACTGGGCTCCTGTGCATTCCTCCCCGCCTCTCCTGAGGCTGCGATGCTGGGCCTGTGGCTCTGCCTGGCCCTGGGTGCAGGGTCGCGTTCTGAGGGCTTGAGCGGCTCCTCAGGCTCCGCCTTACCCCGTGGGGGTGCCTCCAGAGGCTGCTGCTCCCCGCGCTGCTCCGTGCTCAGCCCCAGAGGGGCGCCGGCTGAGTGCTCCCACCGCCGCTAGAGTCTCCGGCACCTCGGCCCGGCCAGCTGTGCCAGCCGCTTGCTTCGCTGTCCCCGCTCAGACGTCGGACTGGGGCACATTTGGGGGACGGCAGGGGAGGGCCTAGAACCCACGGGGAGGAACGTGTGGTCATGCTTTCCCCGAAACTCACCGGCCTCGGGCAGCCGGTCAGATGGTTAACTGCGAGTCTGACTGATGTCCTGACCGGCGCGGAATGCGCCCGGTTTCCAGCCAGAGCGTTGTGCTCGGTGTGAGCGCCCGCAGCGCCCGCTCCCCTGCCTTCACTGTCTGCCTGCCTCTGTCCCCGCCCCTCGGTGACCTCGCTGTCACCGGATCGCCCGCGGTGATGCGAGGCCCCCTCCTCCCCGGGGAGGAGCGCCGCTGCCCCCGCCTGGGGTGCATCCTCACGGCCTGGTTTAAACTTCCTCACTGATTGCAGTTAAATGCTCCCCAGTCTTCTAGGGATTGAGAAGCTGCGATTTTCATAGAAAAATCTTACTAAGCCCTGTGTTTAACAGCAAAGCAAAGCATCAGCAGCAGTCTTGTTTCTCCTCGACTTGCTCATGAAGCTCTCCTCCAGCCAAACCACGGACAAGACGTGAGCCAGAAACGGCCGGTACAAACACCTCGCCTGCAAAAGCATGCCCTCCAGTTCTCCGTGGCATGTGCTCACCGAGAGCTCGCGTGGCCGGTCACCTCACGTGCCTCCTTTAGCAGCTGACCTGTTTCTGCAGCTTCGGTCGGGGTTCGGGTGTGCCTGCGTCCCAGGACGTGCCCCGGGCAGCGCTGTCTTAGCTGGCGCTGTGCCTCACGCTTGCTGGGACGGAGTGCTGCTGCAGACACACAGGCGTTCTAAGCATGAGGCGGTGACTCTTTAACAGAGGCTGGGATGCCACCCCAGACTCAAGGGTCCCCCCGGGAAGACATAAATGCCGAAAGTACTGAGCGTCTCTAGCAACGCCGGTGGTCCGTCCATGATGGCACAGGGGACGAAACGGTGACCTGCACTTGAAATGCTCTGTTGGGGTCAGGGCGTTCGTTCCCCGCCAGCGTTTCCCTGTGCTTGGCGAGCGTCGGTTTGCCTGTTGCCGGGCCCTGGGCTGGCCCTGGAGTGCTCAGCGCCCACGGAGTGTTGTCTGGTGACACCCCAGTGACACACAGACTTGATGCACCAGCAGGAAGAACACGCTAACCGTGCTCACGAGGAGTCTACAACCAAGGGGGTCAGACGGACACACACATGAGATCAGGACCCCGTGTGCCGTGTGCCACTTAGCGTGTGTGCCTACCCTCATCTCCAGGGCCAGCCTACGGGTGTGTGACCTGCCTTGTCACAGTGTCCTGTGCTGAGGTGGGGCCCAGGCTTGGTTTAACACTCCGCTGTTACTGTCTTATTTACTTATATGTGTCTTTATTTATTACCAAAGAACAGTCAGTTACAACGGGTCAATTCCTGGTGTACAGCGATGTCCCAGCCATGCATATACATGCATGCATTCATTTTTATATTCATTTTCATTAAAGGTTATTACAAGACACTGAATAGTTTCCTGTGCTCTACAGACAAAAATTGTTTTTTCTACTTTTTGATATGTAGGAGTTAATATTTGCAAATCTCGAACCCCCAATTTATCCCTTCCCATCCCCTTTCCCCCCATAACCATGAGATTGTTTACTATGTCTGCCAGTCTGTTTCTGTTTTGGAGATGAGTTCATTAGTGCCCTCTTGTTTCTTTCCTTTTTTTTTAGATTCCACATATGAATGATATCATAGGGTTTTTTCCTTTCCCTTTCTGGGTACTTCACTTAGGGTTACTGTCTTGAAAGTCTTCATAATTTTTGAACAAAAAGCCTTGTATCTTCATCTTACCCAGGATCCCACAAATTATGAGCCAGTCCAGCTTACAGTCACACACTCATGTCTCCTTGAGGGCCTGCTCCCTGCCACGCACAGACATCGCTGGGAGCAGACAGCAGTGTCCCCTGCCCTCCGGAAGGCTGCATTCCAGTTTCCAGGACAACACAGAGCAGGTTGCCTCTACAGCATGAGGGTAAAATGAGGTCAGCAGAATCCGGGGGACGGCTGCAGCCGGCGTGTTAGATGTCCTTTCTGTGTGTGCGGGCATTAGCGCGGCTTTCCTGTGAGGACTACAGGGTCTCACGGAGTGCAGAACCCGGCTGATGTCGTGTCCATAGCCTGAAGAGTTGTGGCTTTGGCAGGGTAAGAGAAAAATGAAAGGAAAAACGGTTATGTAATCCGATCTACTCAAATCAGGTGGTAGAAATTATGAAAGAAATACATTAGAGTCCAAGGCATCGAATGAAATGCCATTAAAAGGGTCTCTAGAGTCAGACAGACATCAGGAGGTCATGTGAGGGCGATGAACCAAAACCGACCCAACCAGCAGACCTCCCGAATCCCCGCAGGCAGGGAAGGAAGCTCCGTCCCCGGCGGGGGGGGGGGGGGGTGTCAAATCAGAGGGAAGAACTGAGCACGTGGAATTCCACGCAGAGTAAGCAGTGGACTGGGAGGCCCACCTCTCTGTAGGGCACAGACTCGTGTCACAGTGACCGACAGAGATTCAGCCTGTGCCATCATCCTCTTGGTCAAGGTTCTGCTCTTACCTCTCAGCCCTAACTTCTCTGGTTAATGTTTACTCTTGGGCCACAAGTTGGACACCTCCAGTTACCTGGGACAAAATAAATGTCTCCATCGTGGTCCAGCCAGGCTGCTGTAACAAAAGACCACAGACTGGGTGGCTGATAGACAACAGAAATTTATTTCTCATGTTGTGGAGGCTGGACATCCAGGACTAGGGTGCCAGCAGGTCAGGCTCTGACCCGGCCCTCACTGGCTCTCACTGGCTCTCACTGTTTCCTCACGTGCTGGACGGGAACAGGGAGCTTTCTCAGGCCCCTAAGGTAAGGGCACTGATCCCATCCCGGGGGCTCCACCCTCGTGACCTAATCACCCAAAGGCCCCACCTCCTGGTGCCTCACATTGAGTGTTAGCTCTCGACACACGAGTTCGGGAAGACACAGACATTCAGACCACAGCAGCCCCTTCAGTGGCTGGTGTCTTTTATCCTTGGCAACGGTGAGAAGAGCCATAGAAATGACGCAGTAAGTGTGGCCCACAATATCCCACACAGGAATCATGCGCATTCGGGCAAGTGAAATAATGGCCGAGTCAGGGTTTGGCACAAATAAGCCTCGCGCTCGAATTCAAGGCACGGTTGATATAACTGTGCCTGTAAATCAAAAGTTCCGGGAAGTTACTAAGTGTGTGAATAGTCTTAAGATGCTGTGAAACTTTAAGGTTTGTTAAATGTATGGCGGGAAAGCTTCCTGGGCACAGCTTCCACGTGAGGTCCTGAGGCTGCTCACTGTGTCTGTGACGGGCAGTTTCGTCTCATTTCGGGCTCTCGTGTGAGGACCAAGGGCACGTTCTCCAGCCTTTCTCAGCGACGGAGGCATTGTTTTGATCCTCACGTTCCTGCCCCTGCCTGTTCGGTAAGTGGTTCGGAATACGGAGATGGTAGCCCCCAAAAACAGACAGCCGCCCCCATGGGGAGACCGCAGACGCAGACGGGGTGACGGCGCGTGCCCGGTCTGCCCCGGCGCATCCGCCTGTTTGTTCTTCCAGCACACGCTCGGGCTGTCCGGCGTGTCCTCTGTCGAGAGCTGCTTTTGTGTTTTCTCCACGGTGTTAGGGTTACACAACAAAAGTGTTAGGGACTCAGATGTCTGTGGGCCTGTTGATGTTGAGGAAAATTCCATGGCAGCCGAGTAATCAAGGGCAAGTGAGGCAGGGCCCGAGTCCCCCCTCAGAGATCAGGTGCAGGATCCAGTGGGAACAGATCACACTGACTCCACCGCGCATCTGTGTGCAATAACCAGTCCTTTCTGGCACGCAGGTTTTGCTCAGCGTGGTATAAAGATGCCGCAACATGAATCTAAGGGTGGTAGGGAGTGATGGGTGGGTGGAGAAAAAGCAGGTTAGGAATATTTAAATAAATATTTTTTAAGTTTTTTTTTTTATTAGTTTAGTTTTTGGGGGGAGGGGGTTGGAGGTAATTAAGGTTCATTTATTTAATTTTTTTTTTTTAAATGGAGATGCTAGGGATGGAACCCAGGACCATGTGCATGCTAAGCATGCGCTCTACCTCCGAATTACACCCTCCCCTCCTGGAATATTTTTTGTTTATTTAAAATAAAAGAACCTTTTTCCTGGGGGGAGGTAATTAGGCTCATTTGCTTAGTTATTTTTTGATGAAGGTGCCGGGGACTGAACTCAGGACCTCGTGTATGCGAAGCGCGTGCTCTGCTGCTGAGCTACACCCTCCCCCGCCCATTAGGAATATTTATAACATATTTAGATGAGCGGATCTTACCAGAGAGCGGTTCAACACTTCAGTGATAAAAAAGTGATTAAAAAAGGCTTCCGTATGTCTGTCCCCTGCCGTTTGCTTATCCCTTGCAAGGACCCTGAAAATCATGATGAATAAACCCAGGCTCTGGTATTGATTTGTGCAGCCCCTTTTCTCTTCAAAGCCACGGTGCTGGTCCTGCCAGGCTGCTCACCGGAATCAGCGCAGCTCTTCTGATGGAGCGTCCCAACCAGGTCTGGAGTCTTAAATTTATTGTATCAAAGTGACACCTGATACTTGACAGGAAAGCCGCACCTGAAGGCTCACATCAGCGGGCTTATTTACAGCAGAGACAGCAACGTGTCAAATAGTCACCTTCCAGGTGAACGGAGCCAGTGACGAGGGACAGTCGTCTGCTTTCCTCTGCCTGGGGAAGCCTTAGCCCCGCTGGGTCTTGTCTGGGAAGGACCCCCCCCCCCCCGGGCTCCCCGCTGCTGGGAGGGCTGGTCTAGCCCAGGACGGGATTCAGCTCAGAGACGTGGGAGTGGACCCAGCAGACCCCGGGCAGGCCCGTGGGACCCCATCCCGAATCCAGTCGGATGCCACATGTTGCTGAAGAATAGCTCCTTTAAAAAAAAAAACCCCAAACCCAGCGGCATCTCATGTAATCAAAACCGCAGGCTTTGTGGTTCTGCCCAGAACGGCGAGCGACTTGTCACGCTGTGCTTGCCAAGTCAGAGCGCGCGGGAACATCGCGCATCTAATCCCCCACGTCCGCCTCCGCGGCAGGGGCAGCGCTCGGGCGATATTGGCTTTCGCCAGCTGTTTGGAGACCGAGACGCGGGACAGGTGGGCAGGCTTGCAGACGCAACAGCTCGCTTTCTGATCGCCAGGAAATGGACCGGCCAGCTCCCGACGGGGATGGCTGAGGAGCCGGATGGCTTTTCGCGCGGCCAGGGAAGGATGGCCACCCTGATAGGGAAGACGGGAGTGCCGGGGGGGGGCCCTGATTTCAGCCACTGTGGGTGCCGGGGGACGGACTGTCCATCCCTGTGTCCCCCAGACCAGGGAGCACGTGAAGGTCGACTGACCACAGCGAGCAATGCTCTTTCCTCCAAGCTGTTGTTGGTTGTTACGGGTCTGAAATGCCAGCACTAAGAATTCGGTACTGGATTTGCAAATGTTAACCGCTATATGTAAAAATCAATGAAAAAAATTTCTGTACAGCACAGGGAACTCTATTAAGTAAATATCTTTTAATAATCTTTAATAAAAAGAATATGAAAACAAATATATGTGCATATATATATATATATATATATATGCATGACTGGGACAGGATGCTGTACACAGGAAACTGACCTTTCTTCAACTGAAAAAAAAATAGAACTCGGCACTTGGACCTGGGAGTCTTCTGTAAAATTTTCAGGAGCTTCTATTAAAACAGCTCATGACTATCTGAGAATAAAACTCTCATCAGGTGAGACGTCCTATTTCAAAATCTCGGTTGATAAGACACTGGAAGAAAAACTCAATCTCGTTCAAAGCCTAGCCCACGGCTGAACCTTCTTTAGGGCCATTCCAAGTATTTGCTGACCTCACTGAAGCAAATAAAACATAAAAGTTTTCTTATTGAGATCAAGCAAGATTTCCTTCCACTTTGTTAAAAACACTGCATTTTGCTGAACAATGTTAGTCCACATGCGGTGTCTTCCACTAGAACACAGCAGAGGCTCCCGGTGACTGGGACACTGGTTATGAGATCTCTGGTCCCTGATGCTGGGGGAACGGAGAGCGACTTGGGAACTGCAGGACAGGAATTGATGGATGGGAAGGACACAATCGAATGTCACAAAACTTGATTTCTGCTATTATTTTCTTCTTAGATTCGCGTCCATTATAGGTTATTACAAGATATTGAATGTAGTTCCCTCTGCTGTACAGTAGGTCCTTGTTTATCTGTTTTATACACAGTAGTGTGTGTCTGTTAATCCCCAACTCCTAATTTATCCCTTTGGTAACCACAGTTTGTTTTCTGTGTCCATGAGTCTGTTTCTGGTTTGTAAATAGGATTTGGGTCCTTTTTTTTCAGATTCCACACACAAGTGGTATGATATTTGTCTTTCCCTGTGTGACTTACTTCAGTATGTCTTAAGTAAGTATGACATACTTACTTAGTGTGATCATCGCTAGGTCCAGCCATGTTGTTGCAAATGGCAGTATTTTGTTTAGGGGTGAGTAATATTCCATTGTGTATATATGCATCTTCTTTATCCAGTCAACCCCCCTGATTCTAAGGACAATATTATGTTGACAGACGCAGTTAACTGTGAACTGGAATCGACTAATTTCAGGTGCACTCAGTCAGCCTAGGAGAGGAGGACGGGGAGGGCTGACTCAAGTCTTTCCTCTTTATTCTGCAAACTGGATAAAGTCAGACCTTCCCTGTCTCATCACATGTCACTGGAAGCCTCTAGGTTCCCTGTCACCATATCCCATGTGTTTGTTTAATCTAAATAAAAATATCACCCCAAACCCTAACTCTCGGCTGATGACCACACCTGCTGTGTTCCCGGGAAAAGAGGGTCAGTCCCCTGACTGTGCCACTTCCACCCTGTCCTTCTCTTCTGCTGAGGAAAAGGGGTCACCTTCCCAGACCCGTCTCCTGCTCCCCTCCCTCCCTTCTTCCTCTCCATCTCCTCCACCTGCCCCACCTTCTCCTCCTCCTTCATCTAAACCTGGGTTCCTTCTCCCCACTGCTCTGGTTGTCCCCTGCCTTCTATTGTTGTTGTTGTTGTTATTATTATTATTATTATTATAACTTTTGCACCTTCAACACAGCCTTCTTTTCTGGCTCCTCCCCTTAGTCTCAAATGTGTTCTACTCTTCTCTGTCCTAAAAATGCTCCCCTCCAAGGCAGCCGCCCTCACGGTGTCAGCCCAACTCCCCCTTCCCAGCTGTTCAGCCCCCTTTGGCCCCCGGCCCCATCTCTGCCACATCACTGTGCTGTTGCTGGTCTCGTGAGATCACCTGGCAATGCCCCTTTTCCAGGTCACCGTCTGGTCTCCCCATGGACTCAGACACTGTCGCTCACCCCCTCCCTTCATTTTCCGGGTATCCTTTCTCTTGTTTTTAGTTCTGATTGTTCTGACAGTCCATCTTTGTTTCTGTGTGAGTTGGCTGCCATGACTGAGGACGGAGACTGGGTGGCTTACTCAACAGAAATTAATTTTCTTATAGATCTGGAGACTGAAGTTCTAAGGGCCACGGTGTCAGAGGGTCGGCTCTCTCAGAGGCCTCTCTGCTTGGCTTGCAGATGGCCGTCTGCCTCCAGTGTCCACGCCTGGTCTTCCTGTGTGTGTCTGCGTCCTGCTCTTCTCTCCTGATGGGGATGCCAGCCATGTTGCACTGAGGCCGCAACATCTGACAGCATTTTACCTTGGTTACCTCCTTCAAGCCCCTGTCTCCAAATACAGTCCATTGTGAGGCACGGGGGGCAGGTAAGGGGTTCACAGTTCAGCTCTGAGGAGTTGTCTGAGGCTCATCCATGCACTCTGTCTGCATCAGTGTTCCTCAGAATACGGTCCCAGAAATCACCTGCACTTATGGTTACAAACATTTCTCCCTGAGCCTCAGCCCAGCCCCCTGGATCAGAATCTCTAGGGAGTGGCCCAACGAGTTTGTCTCTTCAGAGGCTATTTAAATTAGCTTTATTCACTTTGATGTGAGGGCTGTGGTTCCGCGGGGTCCCTGGTCATTGCACCTGCCGTCCTTCGATCCTGTCACTTTCCCATCTCTCACACGGACAGGTCCACCTTGCCGTCTTGTTCATATCTCAGATCCCACCCGTCTCAGGTGAAACGCTTATCACCCTCCCCCAGGCCGAGACGCCGAGTCCTGGGATTCAGCTGACGGCCGTCCTGCCCCCTCAGACGCCAGCGAGCAGCTGCACAGTCACCCTCTGTTTCTCCTCAGTTTCTGCGCCTCCTCCCGTGACACTCAGCTGACTCCGTGGAACGCTCTCCCCAGTCTCCATTCTGGGATCAGACCCACATCACACCTCCCTTCCTTGGTCGTCTCCCAGCTGCGCTCACCTCCCTACGGCACCTGCAGTCACTTTCTCAATCTCCAGACGCAGTCACATTTCGCCCCTTACATGGGCTTCCCCGTTAGATGAAGACATGCTTCCCCATGAGGCCGGCCATCAGGGTGACGGTGTAGACTTGACAACTCAGACTCCCAGGCTCCCCGACTCTCCTGATTCATCGGTCTGGGCTGAGGTCCCGGTGACTCCGAGGGTCTGCAAGCCAGGGCACACCTCGCAGCTGGATTCCAGCCTGTGGGACGGGAAACAGGCTTCCCAGCTTAGCTGCTGCCCCCCAGGACTTAACCTGCTCTTCTGCCTCACCCTCGGTCCTCGGGTCCACAGGCAGTGGACCCAGGCTTTTCTCAACGGGACTGAGAGTCTCACCACAACTTTGCAGCGTCTTTTACCTGAAATTCCTTTCCTTACCACCATCAGCCAGCAAACTTCATTCATTCTTGAGAATCCACTTTAAACGTCCCCTCTTTGGTCAAGTTTCCCCACATCCTTGGTACCTATCAGCTTGTCATTCACATTTCTGGAGCACAATTGTTATATTATGGTGCAGTTTACCTGATCACAAACACATCTCTCCAAAACATCAGAAACTTCTCAAGGGTCTAGCGACACATGGCAGATGCCTGATAAACATTTACTGGATGAATGGTCTGGGCCAGAATTAACAGAATAAGGCAGAAGCCACAAGAGCTTCTGGCCATGACTGGAGCATCCTTACATTTGGAACAGGATGCCAGCCAGGGCTGAGGGGTCCAGCTGTCCTCTCAGGAAATGGGGACAGCCACAACCCAATAGGCTGAGGCTCAGGAGAGGGTGCAGGACCTAGCAGAGCAACCAGCATCCATCAGAAAGTGGATTAAGTGTCACAGGTGAAAGATGGGGATGTACGTGGCAGAGGGTCTCCTTATCTGATGCTGTGAGCGGGTTGTGGGGGATTAAAGGCCACCTGGGATGAGCCAGCCCCAGCTGACAGGCCAGCACCACGTGGGCGGAGACCAGCCGCCCCAGGGGCACGCTGATTGTGAACTCCCAGAACCGTGACCAGATAAACGGGTGGTTACTCTGGACCACTGAGTTGGGGGCTGGTTTGTTATGCAGTGACAGATGACAGATACACAGCTTGCCAGGCACAGCAGTGGCATTTTGGAATATCAGCTACTAAAATAGCAGCCATCTTTCGATACCTCCACATGGGGCAGGCTCTGATGTCCTGGAAGGCTCGGGCAGGACTGGCTCGGGGACTGGGTGGCGTGGAGCCCTGGGCTGACAACCAGGCTGCCCTATTGGCAGCTGCGAGATGCCAGGCAAGACAGACCGACAGGAAAGGGGAGGGAACCACAGGCACCGTGGGGCAGCAGGGCCAGTTCTCGGTGACCTTGTGCCGGGACGTGTGCTGTGCAGACATGGATGTCATCACCATCAGGTGCGTAAAGACGTAGCAGGCCTCTGAAGGGCTGCTGAGAACACGCTAAAACGCGTATCATTCAAAGTCGTCTTTTATTCCTGCTTTCCTGGGCATTGCTGTTCTAAGCCGCTTTCTCGTGCCCCCCCAAGCCCGAGTCGTGTAGGCATCACTTACAGGCACAGCCCCAGCTCTGGGACTGTGTTCATCTGAGTCACCATTTCCGAGCTCCGCAGCCGACACGTGGGCTGGTGGCCGAGGGGCACCGTGTTGACAGGACCCGCGAGGCTGTCGGTCGGGCACCCAGGACCCACTCCTTGGCGGAGCGCCCGTCACCCTTGACCCCATGATGGCTTTTGTCTGTCATCACCCCTCTGTGCATTTCAGGATTCAGCTTCTGTTGTAATTTTTTCACTCCTCTCTTTAAAAGATTTCATTCCATTTTCCATGTTTTAATCCCAAAAGCCAATGCCAAAAAAAAAAAGGAAGAAAGAAAGACAGTACAGCTGTGGTGAGTCATTCAAGTGATTTTTCCAGCTGCTTAACTATTATGTCTGGCCCCTCAGCAGCCTCTCAGAGGCTAAGAAAATGTTCTGCTCAGACTTTCTTGGACTGAGAGTGTGTAGATCACAGATTTTTCTGACATTAATAAACCCTTATTAGCACCTCTTGGGGCATTAGAGCAGAGGAACATGGGGAGAAAGCAGGATAAAAATGCTCTAGGACAGTAATAACAATCTTGAGCACTGGAGTCAGCAGTCGTGGGTGTGAATCGTGGGTCAGCTGCTGATTAGCTCAGGACACAGCAAATAATTTCCTCTCTGTGTCCTCATAGTAATGGGAGGGTGCGATCTGAGATTCAGTGGAGGGACATGAGTTGGAAAGTGTGTCTGGGCAGCAGCGGGACAGTCAGTGACCCGCACACAGCGTCTGTGACCAGCTGGGATTGTCCTGTGGGTTCAGAGTGGAGGCGTGGGTTGTGCGGTGTCCCCAGCAGCCCAAGCTTCCGGGGGCTGCGCACAGCCGCCCACCGCCTGGCGTGAGGTGGCCCAGGTGTACTGCTGTCAGAAATTTACAACACAGGGGGATTTACACCGGTCACAGCTGTCACTCATCACTGACGGATCTGACAGCCTTCCCTGAGAGATGAGTTGGATCTGCCACCGTCAGCTCTGCAGAGAAGCCGGGTTCCTCCTGCCGCCCGGCAGAGGTGAGCACCCACCTTCCTGCCCTCCTTGTCTGCACATGCTCACCAAAGAGGGGAGCCCCCTTCGCACTCTCAGTGCCGCCTTCCTCGGGCACGGAGGGGTGTGGGGGCCTTCTCCCTTCGAGGGGTGCCCGGGCCTGTGGCAGAGGAGCCTGGAAGGAGCTGGAGGGCAGGGTGCCCGCTGGGGCTGGTCCAGGCTGGAGCCGGGGCCGTGCTGCCTCTGCAGATTTGGCGGCCTCTCCAGACGCTGGCTCCTTCCCGTGATGAGGAGAAGTATTAAAGGCTTGAATATGAAAAACCTCCAAGAGGCTGACCAGTACTAGACACCTCTGACTTTGCTACCAGGGAGGGCTCGCCTGAAGTAGCCAAATTAGGGGCTGGAAGTCCTAACTAGAGGAAGACAAGAAAGAGAGCTGTGGCAGTGACACAGCGACCGCTCGGCTGCGCCTCACCTCCATCTCCAGGGGCGCCACCGTCCTGCTGCGGGATGAGAGGGAGCTCAGGGAAATCCAGGCCAGTGCCATTCCTAGCAGGAGCATGAATCACTTCGTCCGAGCGCGTGAGGCAGCGCCCAGATGCAGACGGGATAAATGTGATTGGTGGTAGCACATGTTAGAAAGAAACCACAGGATTGTTTTACTAGGAATTAGCAGGTACTAACAAAAGGGAGAAACATCCCTCGATTAATTTAAAAAAGAATAAACTCATTTTGCTTCTAATTCATCCTCATTCTTCCTAATCATTGTCTTATCGCAGAAGATGACGTATTACAGAAATACGCAAGCCCAGGGGTCCCAAGAATTCTTGATCAATCATAAATATTTGGAAAAGTCCAAGTAGGTTACCTGATCACTCAAATATTTGTCTGGTATTGGGGGTTTTGACCGCAGCAGAGGAGCTAATGCTGATGATCAGCTGGGATGTTACTTAACATCACACTTTATATCAATTTAGGAAAGAGGGTGAAGGTCGACCTCAACAGCACCATCGTCAGAGGAATATGGCTGCAGCTCAGTCTTCACAGAAGGTGAAGCTCCACTGGTTTGTGGTGTAAAAGCTTTCTGACCTCGTGGATCGCAGGATGCGAGGCTCCTGAAAACGAGCAGAATGCGTATCCCTCAGGGCTGCTGGCACACGAGCAGGGCAGCATCTCCAGCCCCCGACTGTTCTCACGGGCAGTGGAGCTGGACTGGCCACGGTCCACGGAACGGGATGATCTCATCTAGCAAACCGCCTGGAGGCGTCTCCCCGGGGCTGCGCAGCGCCGCGCCTGCCCTGCGGACGCGCTGAAGCAGCGTGGGTTTCTTCTGGGCCCTCAGCTCCCGCATTCGGGACACATTATGACTTAGAGATGCTCATGAAAAACTCTTTTATCCAAGAGTCACTTTTCATCTAGTGCAACGCTAAGCACACCCCGGGAGAAGAGCTTTCATTTTCCAGCCTACGTCAAATACAGCGACTGCCTTCACAGAACAGTTGGTGCATTCATGTTACCGTGGCCTTAGGTTTCCTATAAAATAAGGTGTACACGGTCATGGTCCGTGGAGAGACAATTAGCAGGACATTTGGGCAGTGGTGGTTGCTGCGCACGGATGCATGAGTCCCTTGAGTAACTGCATTAATGGCAGATTTCCATACCTTCGAGGAACGTTTTTATTTCATTGAAAATCTTCAAGTCAATCAATCTTGAAATAATTTAATTGAGATAGTTCTCACAACAGCTTCTTTCTTGAGGATACTTTGAAATGCCAGGGTTTTTTAAATCTAGTATTTGATAATTTTGGAGATGAACTGAAATGAACCTAATATAAATTCACAGAAGCAGATAATGTCTGGTTTTAACCAAGCCCTGGATTAGCTGAGACCTTCCTCCCCGAGGGCTGGCCGGGGGGACCGTCCTCCCCGAGGGCCGGCCGGGGGGACCTTCGTCCCCGAGGGCGGCCGGGGGAGCCCCTCGACCACTTTCACCAGTCCTCATGTCCAAACGGCGTTCAATGGCCTAGTGACGTGATCTGACACTCTGGAGACAGCCGTGGGCCACGGGGGACCTTCACTGGCTGGGACCAGCCCCTCCCGTGCGGGCGAAGGGGCTGTGCCTGCCGGAGCCGAGGCCGCGAGGCCGCTGCCTCAGAGGGCGCTGACTCTGTTCCTCGTGCGTCTGCGCTGCCCTGCGCCTTGTCTCGACGGGCTGCTCGGTCTTGGTGGCCTTGATGGTTTCATCAGTTGCTGCTGGTTTGGTCCGCGTGCTGCTTCCTATGGCTGTTTGCTTACTGATGTTTTTATTTAATTTTCTGTTTTTAATAAACACTTTATTCTTTTAGCTATTAAGTAAAATGTACACACCTCTATATATAACTATTAACTTTCTTTATTGTTGAAAGTTTGCCAGGGAAGTAATAAACTGGATGTTGTAAATATGGAACGGATAGGGTCCCAAACCTTTTCCTTCACTCAAGCCGGGATCTCTCGGTGTTGGTGCTGCTGGTGGTGCGGGCTGGGTAATTGCTGTAAAGGGCTGTCTTTGCACCACAGGACAATCGGCAGCCTGATTATTTAATTCTTGTTGTGACTGAACGGGACAGTCTGTCTCCTTGTTAACTGGAGAAGGCCAGTCTTAGACCTGGTTGCTCACCTGCTGTTAAGTCTGCGTTAGAAATGGAGTTTGTGAACCAGTAGGAAACGGCCTTTTTAAAACTATTCCAACTCCAAGCGCAAAGTACTGGTATTTCCTCAGGGTGCGTGCATCCTGGAGACGGTAAGGGTTAAGATGAAGGATCCGCCTCGCTCTTAAATTTCAAAGGTTTATGAAGCGTCGAGAGTTTGGGTGTGCTAAGACCCAGACAACGGTGGTGGCCAGATTATTCTGAAAGAAAATACGTAAGTTATCTTTCCGGGCTCTTTCCCCAGACTTTAGCTCTTCCTCCAGCAAATCATCCAGCTGAAGAGCCTCTCTGCCCTCATGCCTTCCATTCACTTCTTTTTGAGAATAGATGTGAACGAGCATCAGTGGTGAGAAAAAGAAGGTGGACTGCCTCTCACTGGCTTCCACCTTTGTCCTCCTCACCAGAGAGCCGCCCCTCCCGCCATGCAAACTTTGGGAACACCATCCTCCAAATGGTAGCAACTGAAACACAAGCAGGTTTAAAACACGCAAGTGAGATGTATGGAGGGTCCCAGAGAATGATTAAGGGCCTGCGGCTGACCACTAAGGGGGACCCGCCTCCCCTGCTTCCTCCAGTGCCGCCAGGCTGCCAGGCTGAGCCCGCTCCGGGCTGGGAGGAGCCTCATTCCTCCCAGGTCTTAGGTCTTGAGCTGGGTCATTCTGGACACACGGATGTGCACAAGGGCTGAGAGTGTCCTGCTGTCTGCACACTGGCCTGGGTACCGTGGTCAGGCTCAGGGCGGCCTGTCACTGTGTTGCAGTGGTCCTGTTTGGGCTGATGGGCTCTGGTTTCCATGTACGCATGAGGTTGGGCAGTGTGACTGCGTTGGAGACTGAGTGGCTCCGTGAGACCGGAGCGTGGGGGCTTCACACCCCTAGTTTACCTTCCCTTCATAAACTGGGATCCGAACTGCAGCCCAGCTGAATTCTGTCCCCCTGCCTACCCACGCCACAAACGTGTGACATCGCCCCTAGAAAATTAGCTTCCAGGACTAAAAGCACGAAGACCCTTCCCAATGCAAACTGGGGTTCAGATGCGCCCCTCCCCCACCCCAAATGAGGGGGGTCGTCAGAGGCGACACTTTGCCTTAAAGAGTGACGTAGTTCAGTGTATTTCTCTCAAGCACGCAGCGCACATTCACATGCACGCACACACGCACGCAGAGGCACGCGTGCACAGGCTAAGCCGGCCTTGAATACCGTCTCTCAGCTGTCTGATTCCACGATTGTTATTAAGCAGGGAGCCCACACCCGCCGCGCAGTCCTTGTGCTTCTAAAACATGTAAATGGCACTTTTGGGATCTTTAAAAATTGTTAAGCAGAGAGAAAGCTCGCCGTTCCCGGTGTTTGCTTGCATGGCGAGCTGCAGGCGAATCAGCACCTCTCCTGGGCGCTGCCGTCGGTTAGCTGGGGGGAAGGGGGCGTCAGTTATACACAACCCGAGAAGCCTCTGCGTGGTGAGCAGGCCCAGCAGGGGCGTGGGGGCGGCCTCGTTATCCCCGTGTGAACACCGGCGCCCAGACGGACGTGTCAGTCAGGAGCGGCCGCCCTCCCTTCCTGGCACCCTCACCGGCCTGGCGTCGGTGTGCAGGCGGGGCTGCTCCGCGGAGGCGGCGGCCCGCGGGGGGGGGGGGGGTCCGCGCCCAGCCCCCCCCCCCCCGGGGCGGCCCCCGCGGGCGTGCTCCGGCCCCCAGTGCCGCCTTCGCGCGGAGGAGCGCAGGCAGGGCCTTATGCACACCTCCCCTTTCTGCCGCGTGCCCATGCAGCTACCTCATAACGAGTGAACTTCAGGCATCTGTCTGCTGCTTTCTCTCTAGACGGCACCTTTGGAATGTGGATGTGGAAAGAAAATGCCTGAAAACCGCAGCCTCTGTGGAGCGCAAGCACCGACCCCCAGAGGGGGCTTCCTCGAGGTGTCCTCACATTTCTGCCTTCAGAGCGGGCTGTTCTCTGAGCTCCTTGAAAGTATACACGTTATGGTTCCTCTTGGACGTAGGGTCACTGGAGTGACCTCAGTGGGCAATGCCAAACAAGACAGGCTCCTCGAGCCGGAGGGTCCCGGCCTGGGCATCACTGCAGAGAGGCGACTCCGCCATCAGAGAAGCGACTCCGCCATCAGAGAAGCAGGGACACGCGGCTGAGGACGGCACAGGCAGGGAAGGGCTTCACGTGTCAGATGACAGTTTCAAATCAAGATACAACACGTGATGGCTTTTCAGTATCCAATTATCCTCATGAATAAAGAAATCTCTAGCGCAGAACTATTCCCCCAGTCCCCGCTGGGCTAATTTACCATCTGCAGAAGCCACTCAGCTCTGCTGGCTAAACAGCAGAGCGTGTGATTTCTTGTGTAATTGCAGGACTTCCTCCTTCTCACCATTAACTCAATCTCAGGGCCAGGCCTGCCAGGTGCCTGACAGGGCCTGTCGGTCGTGCCGAGGGGTGGACGTGAGGCACCAGCACCGTTATCCTCAGCTCTTAGCCAGTGTTTTAACCCCTTCCCCATGAAAAGAGCTGCTGTGTCGCCCGTGCCTTGGTCACCGTCTGTGGGCGAGTTCCTGCGCACTGTTTCCGTTGGTGACAGCATAGCCTGGCGCTCCACAGTCAGCAAGATAGCCTTTCTGCTGGAATATTTCAGCACTTAAATTATTTATTACCTTAGCTTTGTGGCACGTCACAACCTATTTGAGACAGGTAGAGTGAAGGCCCTTCTGCCAGGGAGCCTCATTAAATGGCCGTCAGGGCCGGTCAGACTTAATTGCTTTTCACCGGCTGGTTCTCTGTCACGATCCAGACGCCTGGCAAGGCAGCGGACCCCAGCTCTCAGGGCGATTTGCTCCACCCCCGCCCTGGACGATGAGAGCAGGTGAAGAGCTTGCCTGCACATCTTAGCATCTAGTTAAAAGCGAGCAAGCTGGTCCATTGTGGTACGAAGCAGCTCATCGGCAGTTGCATGTGAAGACAGTTGCTTCAAACTTAAAATCACTTGTTTATTTTTGTTAGTTTATTTAAATGATCAGAGGCTTGTTCAAATTATTTTTGAAGGAAACATGTTTCTAAAACTGAGCTATGATCACTTACAAATTAATTGTGTTTATGATTTGAACATGCGGTAAAGAATAAACTGACAACAAAACTGTGTTCAAATCCCAATGCCAAGTCCTGTGTCTCATGACCTTAAGGCCATGCCCTTGGTTCTGAGTAAAATAATGAAGCTATCAAGCCAGATGAATTTAGACTTCTACATTTTATTCTGTACTGGTACAGCGTTTAGATTTGCCTTCTTTCTTACGAGAACCGGAACAGCCTGCAGGTAAGGGTGCAGACTCCTGACATGGACCCTTGGAGTGGCTCTGGGACTCCCTGGCCGTGTGGTCAGGTTACCCGACTACTCTGTGCGTCAGTGTCGCCATCTGTAAAGTGGGTGTAACAGCAGCACGTGCCTCAGAGGCTGTGGACGAGGTTAAATGGCTGAGTATACACAAAACTCTTAGAGCTCGGTGCACACCAGCTGCTGTGTGGTTCACGTGCATTGCTTTGGTGATTTGGTGCTAAATGCCATGCTTATAAGGCGGAGACATCTACTTGGGTCTCCACATCCGGCTGTCACCGGGTCTGTCTGGACTTAGAATTTGCTGACCAGCGCCAAGGCAGCAGTTCTGACAGTAATTTATCCAGCCTCAGTGTCTTTAATGTTGATGTCTGGAGAGATGGACTGGAGTAAAGTCTGTACCACCATGAAGCACTCGCTGATGGGACCGCCCACTGTTTACAGGAAGCTCGTAGCGGACCCCATAGCATCCCTCCATCCTTCAGACCTGAGTCGTTCACATCCTCCGGTGCTGCTGGACACACCCCACAAGGCACAAGTGACATACTTAAGCAGAACAGTGGTGGCGTCTCAATGGCTTGCTTTCCCTTGTGCTATAAAGTGAATTATCTTTTGATCATATTCTCTGATTGGAAGACACTCAGCAGCATGGTAATCATAGCAACGTAACACGCCCTCAGACCTGCCCTGAAGGAGGCAGGGCTTTCTCAAGGCTGCGCAGTTTGCGGAGTTGTTGCGTCACCCTCCTTTTTTCAAATTAAAAAGTTTTGTTTTACTGGGTCCTGCATACGAATAGGAGTAACAGGAATCTCGAGAAGCTGGTATAAGTCATTGTTAAAACACTGTTCTCATTTTTCTTTAAGCTACCATTCGCTCTATAATTTGAGGGGCCGTAATGCCCAGACTGAATTTGGGAGATTCAACCGCCTTTCCCATAAAGGGGGGTCTCTGACCGCCTTATGATTAACGGGCGGTGCGGTAGCAGTGTGCTAAGACGCACATACTTTATTCCAAACATCAAAGGCCGGGGGGAGAGGAATCACTGATATTTTGCATTTTGATGAGCTCAGGACCCCTCCTTTCATGGGTGGATGGGTATGACAGGAGGGCTGAAGAACTGAGAGTGAAGATGACTGTTTTTGAAAGACATCTTCAAAACTAAGACAGTTATGTTACACAATTTAAGGCTTTTCCCCCCTCGGCATCTGGAATTTAAATTAGGTGTGAAATTCCACAGGTTGATTCCTTTGCGTACTGTGCCCCACCGCCCCCCAGCCCCTCCATCGTCAGATTTGGCCCCAAGCCTGGTGGGTGACGGGACTGAGGTTGTCTGCTGTGTGGCTGCAGTCAGGGCTTGCTTTGTGTTTGTCCCACCTGGCTGAAGGCTCGACGTCACTGTCTTGAGATTCTCAACGACATTTTGAACAAGGGACTCTGTGTCTGTTTTGCACCAGGCCCCACAACGCATGTGGGCAGAAGATTGCAGTGGACGGGCAGCAGGAGGAGGTGAGAACCGTGAGCCCGGGTGGCACCTGGGCTTCCCTGCACGTCCGCGATGTGCAGAGCGCTCAGGGGTTCGTGCTCCACCGACGGACGCTCAGCTGCTGACGCATCACGGGAGGGATGCAGGCGGGTTCCAAGCGAAGAGGCTGTAATGTGTGTGAGGGACGCTGAGATGGAAGGCCGAGCGCTGGGACAGCGGACCCCGTCACGGGAGCTGGGGCATCACTGTGCCTGGCCAGGGGACACTGCACCACGTACCCCAGCGGTTGCAGATCCCTCTCAGCAAGGGCACCAAAGGCCTGTGGGCCCCAGGGACTCCACCCCATCTTCTCCCCATGACCCTGAGGGCCACGTGGGCTGAGAGCAGGGCCTTGACCTGAGACCTTGACAAAAAGTTAGCTGCCACAGGGAATTATCTGCATGTTGAGTCACTGTGAGTTTGTCGGACCCTCTGAATAGATCTGCCTGCTCCTTGTCCATGCCCGCCTTCAACAGGGAGGCCTAAGCAGAAGATTAGATCTGTTATAGAAAATAAGGAGGAAAGAAAGAAAGAAAGAAAGAAAGAAAGAAAGAAAGAAAGAAAGGAAGGACGGACAAACCCCAGTTCTGGGAACTACTCGGGATGCAGGTGGGGAACCTGCAATCTTCACTCGCCCCTCCTTTCTAGAGGGACGCTGGCTTCATTGTATTTGTTTGGCTTGTAGTGGGGGAAGCTGTGCATGTGGGAGTTTTTCGTTTCTTCCGATTACACCCTGAGTGATGCCCGGCTGCACACCTGGGGGATGCCTGTGTGGCATCGCTGGGGACCACCGTGCTGCACGTTAGACTCTCCTGGGGGCTCTTAAAAGTACAGATGTCCAGGACTCATTCCATGTCAATTAAATCAGGACCTGGGGCAGCCCAGCTTCAGGAGTCTTGACACCTTCCCCAGAGATCCCAACGAGCAACCAAGACTGAGAGCTGGAGTTCAAGCTACAGGTTTTCAAACTCACTTGATGAGAAGAATTACCCAGGTCCTATTCCAACACACACATTAATCTCCCGGCCCTTCCATAGGAATTTGGGTGCGGCAAGTCTAGCAAGGCTGGACCTGAGGCTACATGTTTTGAAGAAACAGACGGAAGGGGCTGGAGGAAGAGATCGTTTGTCTAGTGTGGCTAAGAGAGCTTTTAGGGGGTTGGTGAAAAATTCTGGAGTGTTTTTTGGGTTTGTTTGTTTTGGAGAGGGACTAAGTAACAAAGTGAGGAAAGAATTATAAAGAGTGTGGTGGTAAGTTACGCGTTTGGGTTCCCTTTTTACATTCTAAGAGCCACACAGGTGAAGGACTGTAGTTACTTTGCAATTCCTTGTGGAGGTAAGACTGTTTTACTGAGTAAGACATCCCTCCAAAACTGGACCACGCATTCACCTGGGATTATGAGGAAAAAGGAGGCAGTCACCTTTGGATGAAAGAGAGAGCAACAGAACTGGGAGCTGACGGAACACAGGGAAGCAAGAAGCAGTGCCGGGGAGATACCAGACACGTGGCATCGAGCTGCCCAGTGCAAGGTGATGGCTGAGGTGGGGGAGCATCCCTTCCTAGGGGCCCACGTGGGTAGTTGGGCGGCTTTCCCCAGGCTCACTGAGCCTCGCAGGTGGAGGAGTGGAGGAAGCAGAAGCTAGATTGATTGATGGACGGCATTTTAAGGAGGGCAACGTAGAGCATGGAGACAAAGGAGCTGGGTGTGCGGGAGACAGGGTAGTCCTTCTGGGATTGTTGGTGCTTTAGTTTTGACACAAAAATGCTCCCCGACGAATAGCCACGATCCTCATCTACGTCCGCCAGCACGCGCTCACGGCTCATGTGCCCGGGGTGGGGGTGGGCCCTGCCGGCCCCGCCTAGGCTCCTTCACGTGTCTGGGCTTTGCTGGCTGCCCGCTGACCCTGCATGTCCTCAGCTGGAATGACACAGCCGAAGCCTAAGGGCAAACCAAGTCACTCAGCAGAGTGCGGACACAGGGCAGGTGGCGAACACAGCCATCTTTGCCACTGACCACAGGCACCGTCAGTGGAAATCATTAACAAATCAATTTGCGTCCTTGGAAGTCACAAGAGAATAAATATTTGTGTATATAGGACAAAATATACGGAAAAATAATTCAGAGCTTTTTTCTTTAAAATGCTTAATATCACTGTTACCCCTAGCTACTCAAAACTCATTTATCGCCATAAATGACTGAGGACCTAGACCAAGAAATACTGATTTTTCGTTGTTTCTAAGCATTTTCAAGATATAAAATGTGAAGGTGAAAATTAAATTCTGTCTCCATGAAATCACTCCTGGTACTAAGCTTCCTTCAGGACATTCGTGTTTTAAGAAACGCATTAAGACACGCCAGAGAAATTTGGACTCCTTCCCTGGAAAGTGCCTGGAGCGAACTTCTTCCCGACTCAAGCTAAATTGTTAATTAGTTCAAGGTACAGGGGAGATGTGACCTCAGAACAGTCTGTTAGCAAATGTTGATTAAAATAGTGGCCACTGGCCTGGCCTGGGTTTGCTGGGGGAGCAGAGGAAGGTGAGAGTAGTTTCAGTGTGTTCTAAAGACCAGCGCTGGAGCCTCTGGGCCTGACGAGATCCACGGGTGCCCGGCTTATCAGTTTCTAAAAGGTGCTGTCCCGTCCTCGGGCACGTTCTCTTCCAGCATCTTAGACACGAGCCCTGCGGGACCCACTCTGTGCTCTCCTGACACCACCCCAGCCCGTTCTGTGACAGACGCCGCCTGCGGCGATGAGGGGATCCTGCCCCCCCTCCCGCCACGGCCCAGGTGGCGGGCCCGGCCCCCCGCGCAGCCGTCCGCACTCCGTGGTGCTTTGCAGGCGTGGACGCGGGAGCTGCCCGCCCTGGGGGATTCCCGGCGGTCCAGGGCGCACGCTGCTGCCTGGACCGTTTCTCTGGTCAGACCCCAGCGAAGACTTTTCCAGCGTTAAGCTCCGGGACCATCTGCGAGGAGACAGGGTGCGCACAGATTCCTGAGAGAAACGTGAAACGCTTCCTTGGGCCCCAGGTGCCCAGCTCACTTTTCTCACTTGGCTGAGAGGAAGCTGGAAACCCCACTGCAGTCCTGCTCCCAGCGCTCACCTCCCACACCTCCCTTCCCCACTCTCGGTTCTGGGGGCACCTCCTAGAAACGCGCGGGGACAGTTCGCGCTCCTCTGCCGGGCGCAGGCCTGTGAGGAGACCCCGTCTCTCCGGGCCCCCTGGGCTCCGGCGGGGGCGCTGCGGCCCCCGCCCCAAGGACTTCCCCAAGATCAGGTCCCCACCCCCCACCCCGGCTGGGATCAGCGAGAAAGCCAGAAGCACTGGGTTTATTTTTACCCTCCCTTTGCAAAGGGAAGGAAGACACGTTTCCCCATGTGTTTTATCAAATAATACACATCTCTATTTTTTAGTTGACATTTTCAAAGAAGAGAAGAGAACTGCCTTTTAAACATCCCTGCTTCTAGAGACCCGGAGAAACACACACCACAGCGACTTCAGCTCCCAGGTTCCTCTTGCTAATCGGCTTTGGGTGCCGGCCGGAGCCTCGCGCAGTCCTGGGTGAGGGTCCCCCCAGGCTGGGGAGGGGCTCCGGCTGTAGCCGCAGTCACACATGGCCCGGGGTTCTGCCTCCTCCTGAGCCTGAAGTCAGCCTTTGACAGACTTGCAACACGAAGACAGGAGTAACGCTCCCAGGTGTTCGAGCCTGGAAATAAGTAGAAATAAACCCAAGACGGTGGCCTTGGAGGCTAACGCGCTGCCTCTGAGCTGAACTGGACCCCGCCGGGATGAGCGTTTCTCCAGGGCCTGTGCAGGTGATTGGAGGAGACAGCCACATGCTCTCAGAGCTGCATGTCTTCTTTTCTGACATTTATGCACGAGGGCGTCCAGGCAGGTGTCTCTGCTACGCAGACCTCCTGTGAGCTCTGGCTGCGCCCGGGCGGGGACTGCCGCTCCTGCCGCTCGGCCGCGGGTTAGTGCCTTCCGTGGCTCACGGCCCAGGGGGGACTGCATCTTCTCGGTGCGTGGATGGAGTGCGTGGTCTAGTGGCTGGTGGTGGGGGTGAAGGAGAAAGCAGCCTTAACTGCTGTTACCTGGGGGAGGGCATGGCTCAGTGGTAGAATATGGGCTTAGCATGCATGAGGTCCTGGGTTCAATCCCCCGTGCCTCCATTTAAACAAACAAACAAACAAACAAACCTAATTCCCTTCCACTCAAGAAAAAAATTTAAAAAATTATCATTAGGTCTTGACTAGGTCGGTGCTTCCCGCCGCATCCAATGTTTTGGGGACTGAGGAAGGTTGGCTATTAGTGAATTAAATCTGTTTTCTGTGGTGATGTCAACAGAAGCACGTCGAGAGGATTATCTGTTTGGTACTTTGGCTGAGAGGAATTCAATGTCCCGAACTCCCCGCGAATGACAATACAGTGGGCTAGTAATTGTCAGCCGACAAAGGATTCGTTACGCACTTACTGTAATTTTTGCTGGGCCCTGTAAGGAACGTGGAAGTGAGTAAAATGCAGCCCCTGCCTTCAGGAAACTTCCAATTTAGGGAAGAGAAGGAATGCACAAGTGAAAACGACCGTACTCAGACACTTGGGGCCACGCGGGCAGCACGTGTGTCTCCAGGGCAGCCGGGGACCGGGCAGCTCCGCGGACTCTCTGCCTCTACCTGTGCTCGCCCGCCGCCTGTGGCCTGGAGCTTCTGTGAAAGGGCTCGCCGCCACCATCGGATTCCTGTTTGTGGCACGGCTATGAAATTCTGCACCAGCAAAGTATTTCAGAGTTCCATGAACTCCCTCGAGGTACCGTGTGAAAAGGACCCGTGTTTGCTAAAGCTACTTGGAGTGAAATTCAGCGTCTGGCTAAAGACCCCTCCTGGGTGAAGTATGAGACGGGCCCCCGTCCCCCCCACCTTTTCTTCTTCGTCCCTCTGATCTCACTTCTCCCTCATCCCCCCGACCCCTCTGCTCATGTCAGCCGATTTCCCAGTCTAGTTGGCGGCCTCTATACCAGAGGGGCAGTGAAGGCGGGGAGGGAAGGGAGGGCCCTTCTGAGTTAGGGCAGGACCCCATTACAAAGGCAGTTGCCCATGAGTGGAATTTTATACCTAACAGATGCAGTGCCCTGTTTCAAATGGTCTGCAATTAAAACTCAACCACATCATCAAAGTACGAGGCCAAGTACCGTGATTCTCGGGGTGTCATTCTGAGGGTTCACGTTGTAACTGCTGAATCATAGAACCAGTCAGCGCACGCCGGGTCTGTAGAACGTTAGCGTCTAGTGGTGGAGCTCGGCCATGGTGGGAGCGCCACTCAGCTCCTCCTCCAGGAAGCAAAGCCCGTCGCTGACCCTCGAGGAGCGACGTGCAAGGGTCTCCAGGAGGCAGGCCCTCCTGCTCTTCTGGACGCTGAGCTGGTTTGTCGAGTCAGGAGCAAAGCAGGGGGAGTGAGACAGGAAGTGGGACTCCCATTCCCACGGCTGGTAGACGGTGCAGATAAAATCTAACCTCGTCTTTGTTAATACACGTAGATGTTGGTTTTACTCCAACTTTTTCTTACATTTTCCAGAGCTATGGGATGAGGGTGGTAGTTTTTATTTCACGGTGTGAACTGGCTGGTGTTCCCAGTACCTGGGAAGGGCGTGGAGTCTGTCGGTGGGGACGTCACTCTCTGTGTTTCTGGTCAAGGCTGGGTCAGAGCCTGAGGGTGGGAGAAGCCACAGTGACCTCAGGAGAGGACAGATGACTCAGCTGAGTCCTCACCGTTGAAGATGTAAGAAGCTTTCCTTTGCTGGTTAAAAGTCTCCTTGGGAAGGCAGGAGTGAAAAACCAGCTAAGAAACATTGGTCTAGAGCTAAGTATGACTTAAAAAGTTACAGCATTAAAATCTACGTGGTGATACTTCTCAGAGAGCATTAATGTAATTCACTGCTTTTTGTGTAAGAAAATAGGATGCAGGATTGTTGGTATTAGAAAGAGTCCAGCATTTAAAAACTAACAGTAACAGAAAAACCTTTAAAAAATAGTTCTCTCCTTGGAGCACAGAAATCTTACTGTCTCTCAAGCTTTCCTTTGAGCACATTAGAAAAAAGACAATGTTTAGATCCAAGGGGTTGGACAAAAAATAATGCCTGTAATTCTCACTGAGGTATTGACCCTAAGGGTGAAGACAAACCTGGCTGTCTTGGAACCTTGGCATCGATGGCAACAGTAGAGTGTCTGGTCCGTGTTTCCCACTGAATGGGTTTCTGAAAGTACGTGACTCTTGCTGCGGACCTAGTGTGTTTCACCATCTGATGGTAAACGACGACAACGAGACGAGTGCCTCTGGGCTGCGACGCGGCGTGGAGTCCTCAAGGAGGTCTGACGGCAACTCACACGTTTGTAAGGGTCACGTTCAGTGGTAAGTGAGTCAGCCCCTCTTCAAAGGTTGCCATCTGCATTTTCCAGAATTCTACTGGAAATTGTCATCTGTTTTTTATTTGAGAAACTTGGTGAACAATATGTAAGTTTTCTGGATTTTAGTTAACATCTACCATTTTGCTTGCACTGAATAATAGAATTGCATTGTTTTTAAGTATATTCAGAAACATTGTTTAGAAATGGTTTTATTTTTATAAGAGGATGTCAAGCCAAGTGTTTTGTTTTTTATTAAAATTGCATAGTCTTTTCGTGGAAAAGTTTTGATAACGTTGTCAGAGAATAGTATTAAAGACAGGGAGCGTAGGCCTGGTGAATTCATCGCAGGAGCTTGAATGTGACACGGGAAGGGCTGGCTTGCTGGTCCTGTCGAAATGGTAATATTGGGGACTTTGGCCTAAAAGGAAGGAAAACTTGTTTCTGTTTAGATTTAAAAATTGTGAAGTAAAAATTTTCAGGCCTAAATGTGAAATTCATAAATTAAAATAGATAAGTATCTTTTGCCCAATAATTCTCATAAAAATTATCAGACAGTTGCTGAAAAGAATCTTATTTATGCTGAACTTACATCTTGATCTTTATTAAGGCTGTGCTAGGAAGAAACATGAAACGCCTTAAGAAAAATCCTTCTAAAAGCAGATGGAGACTTCCAGGGTTCTCTTCTGCGTGTGAGAAGCTTGGAGGTCATCACTTGGACCTAACAACAGGCAAAAAGCTCAATAAACTGAAAAACAGCAGCTTTTCTCATAATGGCTAAAGCTTGCAAGTAGCCAAGAGGCCCTTCAGAGATGAATGACTGTCTGCAGTGACTCACCGAGACAGCGGAATATTATTCAGCACTAAAAATATTAGTCATGAAAAACAAGGAGGACACTTGAATGCATGTTTTACGTGAACAAAGTCCATCTGAAAAGGCTGCGTTCTGCGTAATTCCAGGACGTAAAGGCAGAACAGTGGAGACAGTGAGGGAACCGGCGGTTGCCGGGAATTAGGGGAAGGGGACACGGACAGGCAGGATGTAGAGGATTCAGGGCATTGAAACCGCTCTGTGTGAGACGTGAATGCTGGACACCCGTCGTCAGACACTTCTCAAACCCCAGGACGTGGAGCACAGGGAGAGCCGCGTGTGGATGCGGCCGTGGCGGGGACACTTCTGCGCGGGTCCCACGCATGACGGGAGCAGGACCAACTCAGCGACTATGCGTATCTGTCTTCTGCTCAGTTTTACTGTGAAACTAAAACTACTCTAAAATTAAAGTCTATTAAAACGTAAACTAGATGTCACTTCTCCGTGGGAGGTCAACGGAACATGGGCTCCACTGCATGACCTAATCACCCAAAGGCCCGCCCCAGTACCGGCATCTTTGGGGTTAGCATTTGCACACGTGGATTTTGGGGGACACATTCAGACCATAGCAGACGAGGTCACACTGAGTCAGGGAGGGCCCTAAATCCAATGAGGGGGGTCTCCTTGTAAGAAGAGGTGGGAACACCCACAGAAAAGAAATCCACGAGCAGGAGGCAGAGCCTGGGGGATGCAGCCAGGACGGAGGACACGCAAAGAATGCTAGTTCTTCTGAATCCCGTCTGGCTTGTTCCCTGGAAGAGGAATCGATTTTTGAAGGTGCGCGCAGAGATGCATGGACGCCAACATGAACACCTGTTCATTTAACCTAAAACCGTACAAAGGGAGAGAGGCTTGATGGGAGACCCACTCATCCTGCAGACCTGGAGCTACCAATTTCTCTTATCTTCAGTGGCCTGTCTTCTGCACCGTGCATGTCACAGTGAGACCCTGGGTAATGACTAGTGGCCTCAGCAGGTGAAAAACGCCTTTATTCACCAACAGAGGATCATTACACCACTCCTGCCTACACTGAAAATTTCACTGGCTTCAAGTAAAAGATTCTGTGCTGATAAATCCCACAGGTTAGAGACAAAGTTTGTGTTCTTGTGATGTGCCGGAATTTCACAACGTGTACATTCCACAGCAGGGCTCAGGCTGTCAGAAAAATAAAATTCAGAACCCACAGAGGTCAACTGATAGGTTTTGCAAAATGAGTCTGTCATTTTTACCTCCCGTTTTAAGCTGGTCCCCGCAGTGTGCTCCGTTTCACAGCCCAGACCCTCTGCAGCCTGTTTCCATTGACGCCCCGGACAGTGTGCTCCACACTGAGGACCGAGGATGGCCACACAGGTCGTCACAGCCCTCCCGTGTCCACACGGACCCTGCAGATTCAGCCTCACCGTGGACCCTCAGGACCATCACCTGGTGGTTCATCAACCCAGGCTGTCATGCAGCTCATTCTGGCTGCCGCACCTGCTCAGACACTGCACTCGAGCCCTTGTTCTGGTCTGAGAGCGGGGCTGTTGCCTCGCAACCCCCTTCTAACCCAGGGCAGATACGGGCTCCTGTTTCATTCTCTGCTTCTTCAGGGACCGGTCCGCCTGGATCTCCCGTCCTTCTGGGGTGAGCCCGTGTTTGTGCATCCAACTCCCTCCCAGCTTGCGGTCGCCACCTGCCAGCTGTACAGACGTCGGTTCTGCCGGACTCCTTGACACCATATTTTCCTTACTCATTTTCAGAGGTGACAGCGGTGTCATGGAGCCCAAGGCAGGGGGAGCCTTTCAGAAGAGGGGAGAACTAAGCTGACTTTCTCCTTCTGTCGCCGCCTGTTAGATGTCCTTGAAACAAACTCTGTCTTTGAAGACGCTGGGAAGCAACTGGATGTCAGAGCCTGGCACTCAAGGACCTTCATGATTTGAAGCTCTGAGGCTCCTCTTCCTAAGCCAGGAAGCTCAGCTCTACTGGATCGAGTGTCATTTCTTGAGCACGTCATACTCTCTTACATCTCCTTTCAAGAGGCAGTTGACAATCTTGTTTGTGGATCCTTTGCTAAACCCTCAATCCTCAACCTACCGCCAATTTGGCTGGATGCCTATGGATGTTATGCAGAAGTTCTATCACCGGGGACCCGCTGGTCCCCGGGCCCCATCACACCTGTGCTCACCTGTCTGGACCTCAATCGAGCACCAGGTATTAAGTCACCCTTCCCTCTGACTTGAGCCCGTGGTCCCCCCTCCCGAGTACAGAGTTGTCCTGACTGCGCACGGAGTGCTTAATTAACCAGACACCGCTTAGCTGTTTCGTCTGATGCCTATGGACACCTTCTGGTAGCCTGGACCATGGCCTGAGCGTCCCTGTGCTCCTCCACGGCATAGACTAGCCCAGGGTGGAGGCCTTAATAAACACACGACTGAATTATTTGGTACGAGAAGCCCACTTCCCCTTTCTTTGTGGGGGGGGATGTCTTGCCGGTTTCAGGAGGCTCCTTGACTTGGCGTCTCACACCTTCGGGTTCACATTTTTTTTTAATCAGACTTTGAGATTACATTTTTCATTCAATTCTTGAAGTTCTTTTCTTTCTCTTGGCCCTTTACTGGCCCTTGGGCACCCAGCTACACAAGCACGAGGCCACCTGGCGTCGTGCCGGATGCCGCTGCCGCTCTGCGCCGACACCCCTGCCTTCTCTCCTGACGCTCTGTTTTAGATGCTGTGGCTGTTTTGCTTTGTCTGCCTGCAAGCTCGCTGGTCTTTTGTTCTGCACTGTTTGACAGGCTGTGACGTCTAGCTGGTGGTTTTTTAGTTGCAAGTATTTTAGTTTTCGTCTAAGGGGGCTCCGTTTGAGCCATTCTGATGCGGTTACTCAGGGACGCCCCTCACAGTGAGAAGGGCTCGCTAGCTCCCTTGGTCACGTCCGGCTTGCGGTCAGCAGGGCCGTCCATACGTCCTGGGATCAGTTCTACCCATCAGAGCCCGGGTGCGACTGGTAGTTTACAAACTTATCTGTGGAGAAAACCTTGGCTTGTTCAGAAGGACCAATATCTAAGGGACAAACCTTCAGAAGTCGTGGGATCAGTTCTCTCAGTCAAATCCAGGGAGCATATGATCTCTTTTAAGGTTGATTCATTAAAAAAAAAAAGCATGGAAAAGTGGAACACAGCAGAAACTGTTACCAAGCCCACTGTGTGTCATGTGCTGGGGTGTCTGCGGCATCTGGGGACACGTGAGTGTCAGCAAGACCCAGACGGTGTCTTCATGAACTTGGCAGCGTGGTGACGGTAAAGACCTGTGTGAGAGCTGGTTCTTCGCCCTCGTGTGGGTGGAGGGCCTGGTCTGATGTCCTTCTGGGGCACCGGTGGGGGGCCCTGACACACCTGGGCCTCGGCTGCACCCCCACCCAGTAAACAGGGGGCACGAGTGCTGACCGGTGGGGCCGGCCAGCCGATTAAGCCCCTCAAGCCGTGTGAGCGGCGTCTTGCAGGCAGGGCCGCTTTGGGCCAAGAGGCAGGAGAACTGCTCCCTCCTGGTTCAGGTGTTACATTTTGTCGTGGTCACGGACAGCCCCCAGCACCCCCGGGGCAGCACCTGGTGACGCTGGGGGTTTCCACGTGTCCGGTCCTTCCCGCTTCCGGGAGACTGATGCGGAAGCGTGGAGCCTCTCCCCACTATCCTGTAGTTTGTTCACTAATTAATTTGGGGTTAAGTGTTTTACCTGCTGGCGAAGTTTCAGTATTTTGTGAGACAAAAATTCTAAGTTGAGGGGGAAATATTTTTCTATCGTGGGAAGTTACTTCGGAGGCAATAAAAATGTGTTTTGCTGATGGCAAAATTTGCAAACCTTCGCTCAGTGAGAAGCACACGTGTTTTGCTCAGTGCCGAAGCTGGCACTCAGTCCGACGTGCCCGTCTCTCCACACGGGTGAGTTTTGAGCACCGCACACTCTGCTCGCTGTTTTCCTCTCGGGCTATAATTAGACCAGCAGGAGTGAATATTTTACCAAAAACATAAAGATTCGAGAAGGTAAGCACCCCAGGATTGCAAACCTGAATCTGGAGTCACTTCTCAGTGCACCGCCTCTCCCTTCCCACCCTTGTTCTGTTTTAAAAGTGTGAACTTCTGGGTGGATTTATAGAAGCTAACACCTCTAGCTCTCCGGACGCAAAGTTCATCTGAGCACTTGTGTAAGGGTGTGCGGTGACGTCTCGTGCCAGCCGACCGTCTACCAGCCAGTGGCTTTTCCAACTGGCTCGGGAGGGCAGGCGGGGAACCTTCACCTCACAACTGCCATAACTTCACAGGAGAAACTGAAAGTCTTCATAATCCAAACAGCTGCTGATTAATTTGCCTTTCTCAGTGCTATGAAGTAAGAAAGCAAAAGAAAGGATTAGAAGAATCTGAAGCGAATCTGACAAGAATTTTGCATTTCATTTGTACCCTTCGAACTAATGTCACACCGAAATGAAATAGTTTGCTACGGGGGATGATATGTCTAGCAGTGCCGAGTGGTTTTAAGAGGTGGCTGGTATGCTATAGAAATTTAAAAGTAGTATTTTTTTCAGGCCCATCCACAAGACAGCGAACATTTAGGCAGGAGTGCTGGACTTCAGAAGTCACCGCACCCACAACACAGTGTGGAGAGAGAGCCAGCGTGGACTCTGATGACCATGCTCCCTTCTTGGGACCTGCTCAGTGGGGAGGTTTCCTTTCCAAGTAGATTACTAACTCCAGCCGTTGGTCACATTAGAAGCAAAGAAAAATAAGAAGCCTTGTTTTTGATATTTCAGATGATCTGGGAGGTGATCAGAATAGAGTGTGTGTGTGTGTGTGTGTGTGTGTGTGTGTGCATGCGTTCTCTGGGACGATGTGTCCATGGGCCCAAGTTTCTGGACTCTCACCTTCCAGACCTGCTCTTAGATGTTTACGTGGTCTTTCCATTACTCCTGCCAGGGCTTCTGCTCTTAAAGAGGAACCTCATTAAAAAGAAAAGTCCACATAGCTCAGTCTTTTCAAGATTGTGTGTGTGTGTGTGTGTGTGTTTGAAAATTAGTAGGATGCCAAATCCTTTAAAAAATCTTATATGCAAATTACTTTTGAAGTAAAACAGGGTATTTTTTACCATCAAAGATGAGAGACATTTATACGTTGAATTCCTTGCTTGTTTTCTTTCTTCTATGGCCCCGAGAGTGTCACCAGCCTCTGTTTCCAGCCCACTGTGCAGACACCAAGGACGAGACTCTTAGGGGTCAAAACGTAACTCCCATGACTCCCCTTCCACGTTCAGAACCAACTTTGAACAAAGGCTGGGGCATCAGAGAGGCAGAGGTCTGAGCCGCCTCGTTACCGATAAAGCCAGTTGGAGAATGTGGCCCTTGATCTGGGGGCAAAAGGGCTTGTTGACATATCCCACCTGGGTTGAGGGCTTCTGCACGTGATCCCTGGCGGCTGGCATCCTCAGGCCACCTCCAGGCAGACCCGACTGCGGGGCAGAGAGAGGACAAGCGCCTCCTGGAAGGGCGCACAGAACGTGCCGAGGTCAGCTTCCTCTGCTGACCCATTGGCTAGAAAGTCACTCATTGTGGCCGCAGCAGGAGGGTGGGTCCCGCTGAAATGCCTCCTTGTGGACGCTGCTCCCTCCGGCTGCAGGGCGAGGCGGCCAGACCCTGAACCGCAGCGCGCAGGAGAGGTTTGTGTAGAACCTCAGCCCCCCGGGGGCTGCGCTCCTCTCCGGGCCGCGTTTACTCCTCTGGTCCCAGCAGCCCTGCCTGTGCCTAGTGCCCTGAAGCTGTTAACAGCGCCCCTGGCACCTCAGGCCTGGAACCATGTGGGCGATGCACCATCACTTCTGGGCATGGCGCGCTCGAGGGACCGCGTCTCCCCGGACAGCCTGGCGGTGGCTCCTGCTTGTGCTGTTCTTGGAGCTCGAGCTCGAGATCGTTTTCCAGGCCGCCCATTTGGTGGAATTCCATCTCAGTGAGAACTGGAACTGTTCCCCAGGGTGAACAACACCCACAGTGACCTCAGCCATGGGACACCACCGCTCCCCGAGCGACGTCAAAGGCCTTTCCAGATGGCGTGCGAGGTCCTCTGGACCAGCGTGTTTTCATTTCAGAGATGGTGATTTAAAGTGAGTTTCCTCCTTTCCAGGACCACAGCTGCAGCCTTTATGGACAGGTTTTGTCTTTTATGGCAGGGGGATTATGATGGTATTAAGTCTCCGGATAGCACGGCATCCCGGGGGAGGGGGATATAAGAAATTAACTGACGAGTGGGGCAGAGCAGAGCCCAGGATGACTCTCTGGGTCCCTGGGAGAAGTGATGCCTGCAGCAGGGAGTGGGGAGAGGCCCGGCCCCGCCGGGGGCACACGGCTGCCCTCTGCGCAAACCACACGCTCACCAGCAGGACAGCACGTGCTCTCACACATTGCCCCTGGTGTCTGCAGGAAAACTCAAAAATGTCAGGGATGTGATCCAAGGTCATGGTTTGAGCTTCTTCAGTTAACTGATGAAAACTGGCTGGGCTCTGTCCGGAGCCATTTCTTTATCAGGGCTCCTAACTGAAGGGTTAGCTGGGGATCTGGGCGACTGTTCTTAGTGAGCCCTGGCTCGACCTGCGGTGCTTGCATGTTAGTTTCTACGCAGCATGTGAGAAGCCCTGGGTCTGCCATGAGAAGCCCTGTAACCCTGAGATGCTGGGGGACTGAGGTAAACAATAAGGGTTTGTGTCCCGCACCTTCCTTTAGAACCTACGACACCTTGCCATGCTGCGGAGGTGAGAAGAAAGGGCTTCGATATCAATGAGTTTACTTGTGTGTAATTATACATTTTAGAGCTGGAAGGCCCCTAAAGACGATGTATTCTAAGACTTCTTTTTACTGATGAGGAACAAGATCAGAGCTGCAAAGGAAGAACAGCCGTCAACCAAAGGAAGAGCGAGTGTGAACCGAGGTGGAAGTGGCGTGTTGTGCTGAGGAAACGCAGGAAATTCACTTCGGCTAAAGCCCAGTGTGTGAGGGGAAGAGGGTGGCAAGAGGTCAGTCATCAGAGATGCCCCAGAACCAAACCTGGGGCTGTGAAAGTGCCCGGATTCGGGAGTTTACACTGAAGGTGCCCGAGAGCAGGAGGGGGAGAGGTGAGAAGCTGCGGGAGTGGCAGCATCTGGGGCCGACTGAGCCCAGCTCCCCCGCTGGCCTCACCCCCCTTTGATGGCACAAAAGAACCCTTTAAAAAGAATGTGCCTGCAAGAGAAACAGAAGGTTGGACAGTAAGTTGTCATTGGACCAAAGCTTGTGAGAAATGTCTGGAACCTAGAAAGGAAGCAAAGCCTAGAAGCTGAGAGAGAACCCAGTGGTGGGGGAGGTTGGTCAGCTTTCACATTTAGGGAATGTGTTTTGGGAAAACATTTCCACCTCTTTTCCTATTTCTCCAAATGGTTAAGATCACAGGCGTTGGAGCAAACAGCAGAGAAGCCATCTGCCCTAGTTAATCTAGTTAATCTTGTTTTTCATCATAATGATAACCAAGGGTTACTAGATATTCAAGGAAGACCACCATCATGGCGAAAAAAAAAAAAAGACAAACCCAGTATGAAGAAAACAGAAATGATTCAGGCAACAGAAGAGAACTGCAAAAAAAGTGAATTGTTGAGCATTTATTATGTGCCAGACATTTTCAAGAGCTCTTCAGGAATTAACTCACTCAGTTCTCAACAACTCTAAGAGATATGGACTATGACTAACCCCACTCTTTAAATGGGGAAGCTGAACAGCAGGGAGGCTAGGCAGTTTGCCCAAAGTCACACAACTAAACAGTGGTGGAGGACATTCAAACACGGGCTGTTTGCCCTAAAGCCTGTGATCCTAACCATTTGGAGAAATAGCAAAAGCTAATTTCCAAGAAGTGAGGACAGTACCCACCCTGCAGAATGAAGGAAGCTGCAAGTACTAGCCTCTGTGAGTAAGACCAGAGCTGGGGACCACGTGGTCACAGCACAGGTTTTCAGAAAAGAGGGAAGCAACTTACCCGCAGAGTAACAGGGGTCCTGCTGGCTCAGAGCTCCCACTCGCGGGGATGCGGAGCCTTTCTCCAGAGTGGGGCCAGCTGGTGACCGAGCACGTCTCCTTCCTCACCTCACTTTGTGCTCAACCCTGAATGCCTCACGCAGAAAAACAGCATTCAAGCTTATGGGGGACAGTAAAGACCAGTTAGACATACAGTGATTCGGGATTGACTGACCAGCTCTGAAAGAATTATGAGACAATAGCACTGAAATGAAAAATAAATCTACAAAATGATGGTGATTATCACAGTGATCAAGGAAGCACACAGAAAGTGAAACAGTATGAAGTATTGCTCATGACCCATAATATAAAGTCACAATCTAGAACCAAGACCAAGGACACTTGTCGAGGGAGGAGCAGCGAGGAGTTGGTGAGTAGGGCAACACATGAAGGCTCCTTCTTGTTTCTGGAGAGAATACAGAAATCAACATACTTAGGTTTGTGTGTAAAAAAAATCTGAGAGCAACTATTTCAGAATTAGCATTAGGATGTCTCACTTCTGGAACACTGGAGAAGGGAAATGGAATAAAGACAAGTTGATCAATACTACCAAAGTCTAGAAAGTAAAAGAAAGAAAAACAAAAATGAAAAAGGAGGAGTCCATAGAAACCAACAGGAAGGAACATTAAATAATAAGTAAGATGGCAGAATTGTGTTCAAACATAATAATGACTGTGAATGAATTTAGTTCTCTCCTTGAAAAATGGTCACTCTTTGAGAATAAACAAGGAAATAAACCCCCACAAACCTCTGTAATAGAACACATTTGAAAATAATAATGAAAATGTTTTCCCCTAAAACTATACGCCAATCTCATGAACAAATCTAAATGCAGCAAGCTAGAAATTGAATCCTAATTTATTAAAAGAAAATCCTTCCTTGATAATGATGTACTGGTCTCAGGAACACAAGGATGGTTCAACACCAGGAAATATACTGTTGTAACCAACTGCAGTAAAAAGATAAAAGCATCGCGTCGATCACGCCAGTTACGTTTTCCGCACTGCAGCACTTTCTTGCTGAGTTATAGGAGTTCTTTATATACTCTGGGTAGTAATCCTCCTTCTGACTCATATTGCAAGTATTTTATCTGTTTGATAATGTCCTATATTTTGAATGTTATTCTTTCAGGACAGTAAATCTCTCATTTTCTGGGTTTTTGTATCTTGTTGAAGATAGGTTTTCCTTTGTGCAGGGTTTTTAAAAAATTTCTCCTATGTTTGTTCCTACTGCCTGTATAATTTTGTTTTGCTACATTGCTGTTTGTAACAGCCAAATACTAGGAAAAACGGAATGCTGGTGAAATCCTGATGCTTTCATACGATGGGATACGCAGCTCGAGTTCAAATGAATAGACAGAGTTACAGGAATGTGATGTGGAAAGAATGCCAAGGTACGTGAACTGGAAAAAGCAAATCACAGGATGGAATGGAATGACTGCACGAACGTAAAATGATGTATTTGTAGAATACAAATGCGCAGAGAATGTCGAAAACGCTACACACCCATGCACAGCAAAACGTGGTTACCTCTGGGAAGGGGAATTCGGTAGGTTTTTCCTCCGACTATTGTGTATTACTTGACATCAAGAAGATAACGTTAGAAGGAAGGGTAAGAAGAGGGAGAAATGAAGACATCTGTCCTGGAGGAACCGCACGCACGTTATCAGCAGCAGGAGGCGGGGAGCAAGGATGCGGTGTGGTCCAGGCACATGCCTGTCCGAGACTCAGCCCGCGTGACCACGAGAGCCCGAGCTGCTGCACCGTCATGTGCAGCTCACGAACACGGTCAGCCCTGGGGAGTCAGCGCAGGGCAGGAACCTGAGCACCGGTGAGAGAGACCTGGTTCAGAAGACCCGGGTTCACATCCTGACTCTCCCTTCTGAATCTCTTCCTTTTTGAGGAGCGGGACGTTGATGCGTGTCTTACTGGGGCTGGAAGGTCAGTGCGAAGCGTTTTCTGGTGTAATGCCCAGTTACTCTGTCTTCTTTTGGATTATAAAATGGAAGTTTCAAAGATTATGGTTCTGAGGTTTTATGGATCTTTTGAGGCTGGGGACGGTGGTGGGAGGAAATTCTTTTTAGTCATTTCCGTCAGGTACACGAAGAGCGTTTACTATGGAAGCCTCTCACTGAGGTCTGCTAGATTAGGTTAATTATTTGCTGTGGATTAAACTGGATGTTAATTATGGGCTCAAATAAGATCCTGGTGTGTTCATCCAACGCCATGTTAAGACTTTCCTTTTTTCTAATGGCTCTGATAGAAAAAGGGGAAGGTTATTCTTGGAGCTTGAAAACGGCAGAAATAGCCACAGCTGGTTTAATTACGAGAGGAAGAGATCAGAGGGAAGAAAAGAGAGGAGGTATATGATCCCATGATATGCTAATTAGAAATTTTCATATATGTTGATTTGCAAAGTACTGGTGGATACGTCGCAGGCACTTTTGCAAAGACCCTGAAGAGGAAAATTGCACTTTTTTTTTTTTTTTTTTTGAGTTTCTACTTTCTCTGAAGGTAGCAACTTTTCAAACCACACTAGTCAGGGTGAAACAATGACTTTCTGCAGTTGTCCTGCAGCCAGGCCTTTGCAATCACGGCGACTGAAGTGAAAGTGCTGATTAAGGGCTTGGCAGGAGGGTGACATGCGCGGAATCCTAATGGGGAGGTGGCAGCGACTCAGCCTTTGGGTCGTTTTCTTTGGCGACGGTCGTTAGCAGGTGACAGGGCTGTGGAGGAGGGAAGGGGGTGACCCCAATTATGTTTCGTGGTGCTTGCTTGTCTCTGCAGTTCCACGCCTTACGTACGTAAGTTTGCTTTTTACTGTAGTTATTTGCATATCTGTCTTGCCACCAAGATTCGGAGCTGTGTGAAGGCAGGAGCTAGACGCGGGCCATCAGGTGGTTTCACGACCCCGGCACAGTGCACTGCAGGAAGAGCTGCTGGACAAAGGCTGGCTAGACTGCATTTCAGCGGCCCGGTGCCGTGTCAGTTTACTCCACAGATTCTGGCCTCAGCAGTTGGCGGTAAACCCCGGCGCGGGTGTGGGGCGGGCTTGGTGCCTGGCCCGAGGGAGCTGGAAACGAGCTCCTCTTTAGATCTGTTGACTGATGTTGCAGTTGGCAGAGCGGCTTGCCTGCACTTCCAGTCGGGAGCGGAGGTTGAGTGGTGCCCCAGTCAGTCTGGTGGTTAAAACCCCCCAGGAGGAGGAGTCAGAGGGGCCGAGGTCAGCTCTGGGCTTGGCCGACTCTGAGCTGCACACCTCTCGGTGACGGTAGGTGCTGCTTTCCGGCTACGTCCAAGCTCAGGATGCTTTCGAACCCCCGTGAGTCTTACCTGCTCTCCCAGGGGAGGTGGACTGAGGTCACTGCGCCGTGTTCCGTGGAGGGACCGCTTCTGCTCTTCACCTTGGCAGCAAGGTGGCCTCTGAGCCCTTGATGAGCTTGGGCCAAATGGTCTGCGGGTCTGTTTTCTCTGTTAACCAGTCAGCTGCGGAGCTAGGACCCACGGCACAGATTAGATTCGGAGGCTTGGTCGTCCGTCCGTGCCTGATTAATTTCTTTTGCTCTGGTACTAGTCCAGAGGCAGAGCATTTCGGTTGGTAGAAACGTTAGCTGCCGCCTTCACTGGGGCTGACTGACTGCTGACTGAGTAGAAGGCATTTCTCTGGCCCCCAGTGAGTGGGAACTCCCCTCAGACACCCCCACTGGAAGTATAAGCTTTGTTAGACTCCAGTTGGATGGACACGATCAGGTTTCTTCTTGTTTCTCCTCCCTTTTTAAAATCATATACATTTCTTTAGTATGGTCAGTTACAATGTGTCAGTTTCTGGTGTCCAGCAGCATGTCTTAACTGTTCTCAACAGCTTTTTCAGAATCTTTGTCTCCCCCTCTCCCCTCAGTGAGCCAGGAGGCCTGGTGACACAGCACTGGCTTTGAGTCGGGGGATGGGGTTGAAGGCTGCTCCCATTTCTTCTGCAGCCAATACTTTAATACACAGCTCAGAAAATAACACGTCAGCCCAGATTTCCTCTCTCAGCGCTGGATAACGTCTCAGAACCCGTGGAGGCGCTCGTAACGGCAGGGCATTATCTGTGATTGGTCCCTACTCGCCTCCCCACCATGCGAGCTCATTTCCTCTTCCTTTTCCTCTGCTGGAGTGGTCATGTTTCCTGCTTGCCTGCAAGGCGTCCTTTAGGGCAGGGATCAAATCTTTGTCCTTGTGTTTGAGCTCTGCACTATGAGAGAGCGAGGTAACCAAATAACAGGACTGGATTTCCTGTTAACCTTTAAAAGTTGGGACAAAACAATGAAAAGCCTCATTCAACCCGCTTTTCCCCTAAATGACAAGTTGCCTAATAGCTCTGTTATCTATCAAGCATCTATTCGCCTGGCGAGCTGCTCTGTTGTCTGCTGCGGGCGCCGAAGCCAGAGGTGCTGGAAGGGATGGTCACTACTTTATGTGAAGAAGTAAACATGAAATCTAAACTGGGGTCAACGTATAATAATCATAGCTAACATTCGACAGGTGACTGTGAACGGGGCGCTGGCTGATCCCCTCGTGTGAGACAGCACATGTAACCCCGGGAGTGTCCCTGTGAGGCAGGGCCGTCGTGACTGATTTGCAGTTGAGGCAACTCTGGGTGAGAGAGTGAAGTTACTTGACCTGAGGGTCCACAGACAAAGGGGTACCTGAGCGGGAGTCTCCTTGCTCTGGGCGCACACAGCAAGCCTCTCGCTACGTCACGTTTCCAGGTAGACCGCGAGTGGCTGAAATTTACCCCTGGTGGCTGTTAATGGCTTAACACTCGCTGCCGGGGCACGTTCTCTCGGCAGACGCGGCTGGTATAAGGATTATTCTTCTCATCTTCACGGTAGCTTTTATTTTGACTCTAGAATGTTCGCAAATACATGTGCTTCAGTCAAGGGCTGGGTGATTGTTTTAGCAGAAAAGGGTATGTCGCTTCATGGAAGGAGGGCAGGGATTTGACGCTGGTCTTGAAGAATGGGCAGGATTTGGAATAATTAAAAGGGGAGATGAGGGTGAGTTGAGGTGCCTGCTGCCACATCAGGATGGTCTGGGCAAACTGAGTCTTTCAACATCCTCTTCAAAAGACAGAACGTAGTTTCCTTAAGGGATGGAAAGCGTTGTTCATTTGGCCCATCGCAATGCATTTACTGTAATTTTTATTTGTGGCCCTTTTCAGTGCCACTTAGGAACGCCGGTGGGGGAGTCCATGACGGAGTCAACCTGGCAGACAGGGCGGGTCGTGAGTGGGCTGTGACCCCCGGGGCAGGAGGACTGTCCCAAATCCTGCATGGCAGGAGCCAGAGGCAGACCTGCAGGGGAAGCTCTACCTGCCTCGACAGGTGCTGAGAGTCATGGTCATGCTGAAATATGTCCTCAACACGGTTGTGGACAGATAGTTTGTCTCCCAGCTGCTCGAATAAAGCACAGCATTTAACACCAAGTTGGGCATCTTGGCCCGCCCCCACCAGGATCGAACAATGAAGGCGAGTCCCCAGATCGGAGAGTTCAAATTCTGGAAGCCGAAATCTGGCACGCGTCCACCACGTGCGACATAAAACCATGGCACTGACCTAAGTGGACTCTTTGGAATCTAAGTATACTGGGAAAGTATTGAAGTATTTGGTTCTCACAACTCTCTTTCGGTTAAAAAATATGCAGCTCTCTTAAGGAACTGCAGTGTAGTTCACTGTTTCTAGACCCTGGCTGCACACTCGATTCAACCGGAGAGAGGAGAAGGCCGATTGCCAGGCCCCGGCCCGGACCTGCGAAGACTCTCTGGCTGTGAGCTGGCTCCGGGGCTGCAGACGCGCCGGGGCTACTCCGACTGCGGAGCCAGGGTCGGCGCTTGGGAATTAGGGGGCCTCTGGGAGGGCAGCGCAGTGCGGAGGGAGCACGAAGGCGGCCCCTCGTCCTGGGGCCCGGAACGCCTCTGAGCAAGGGGCAAACGGACCGGGAGCACCCCCCACGCTCGTTACACCTCCTCACCTGGCTTTCACTGCCCGCCCGCAGTGAAACCTATAATTGATGGACTTCTTTGAAGGTGACTCTGTGAATAATGCATATCCGTCCCCCGCCCATCAAGTGACTTCGTCATTCTGAGCGGGTAGGGCCAACGTGAATAGCCGGACTCGAGCTCCTGCTGGACTTGAAGGAGGCCACCCTTCTGTTCACAGTTACCTTATGTCATTGGAAAAGGGCTTCTCCCGGATTCACAACAGACGTTGGCTTGACACATTACGTTACCTTACCCATGTGCTGCTGTGCTGGTGAGAAAAAACAGTCTCTTTTGAAACTGGCTGGAATGATATTCATTCCCCCCCAAGATAAATAGCTTCTTCTGAACGTGTTCATTTTTCAAAGACCAGTCAGCATCAAGGCGCGTGCCCCTGACCTTTAGGTTTGTGGTGTTTGCAGAGTGAGGTGGAGTGGGTGAAGGCAAATCAGAGAAGGCTGTGCCCCAGGACCGACCTCCCCTTGGTCGGAGGAGCTCTCCCATTGTTGCTACCAGGGTTCCCTCTGCTAGAACCTTGGCCTTGAACCTGATCCTGGTGTAGCGAGGTGAAGCTTGGAGGCAGAGCTATTTTTACCTTTACCTCCAGCGCATGTGGAGAACAAGTGCTGGCTGCAAAGACGCAGGGGAGGCGAGGGCTGGTCTTTGTTCTTCGTCCACAGCGTTCGCTCCGATGGCATTGCCCACCCCAGGTGAGGGGCCAGGCTGGGGAGGTGTGTGTGCACGCTGGACAGACGTGCCACTGCCCCCGGCAGCGACGCTACTCCCACCTGTGCAAACGCCGACCTCCGCCGCCACCCTTTGCAGGTGTGGTCACTCCTGCCATTCTTGTCCTGTTCAGGCAGCTAGGAATTCATCACCAGGGCCAAAGGAAATCACAAAGACATAACACCCCCCACCGTGCTTGTCCCCACACAGTGAGGCAACGGTGGCCCCACGGCTGGAACCCTGTCCTAACCCTATTTCTACTCCTAAAACCCAATGTGGACAATGAGGACAGCTGGACTTACGCTGGTGGTCATTCTGTACAGAAGTATTCAATCACTGTGCTGTGTACCCAGAGCTGACACAGTGTTGTAGTCAATTATACCTCAATAAAAAGACAAACAAAACACAGAAAGAGAAAAAGAAATAAGAAAATAGAAGAAAATTGAAAAGCATAAAATACTCTTCCCATCAGATTAAAAAAATTCCTTCTATCCCTAGTTTGCAAAAGCTTTTATCATGATGTTTATTATTAAGTGGACCTTATGTAAATTTGAATAAAAAGAAGAGATGACAGAAAACCATATAATCATTGTGTTTCCAACTACATAAAAGTCTGTGCATGCTCTTAACATACACACAAAGCGTGGAAACACTTACAAGCAAACACCGAGCTATCAGCGCAGATGACGGAGCTTGAGGCCGCCACCCCCAGGAGGTGAGCAGGATCCACAGACAAAGCGGTCCCAACTGAGGTCCAGCGCTCGGGCTGGGAGAAGGCTGAGACGCGGGGGGAGGCGACTTGGAACATTTAGGAAACTGAGGTGATCTTTGCTGAAGAAGTCGGTGGGAAATACTCCTCAGACGTCCGTGGGAGCAGCAGCAGAGAGTCCGAGTCTCTCTCAAGACAAGGGAAGGCCCACCTGCTTTGTTCCTCCCACCAGAAGGCAGATCCATCACTTTTATCTGAAACTGAGCCTCAGTAAGTCTCTTTTTATAATTTCCTCACCTGTTAGGATCGTAGTATTTCACAGGTCATGTTGTCGTTGTGAGGATCAAAGGGACCATATAAATGCTGGCTTTTGTTCTTCCACTAAAACTGTTGAATAAATAGATCCTTTTGCCTTTTTTTTAATGAGCCAAGGCACAACCAGAGGTGGGGCGAGATGACGGCACTGCACAGAAACTCAGTTCCCTCCCGTCACAGGAGAGGCCCCGGGACAACGCTGCACGCTGACCGCACCACACAGCCCGCGTTCCAGTCTGCTTCACAGCCAGCATCGCTTGCCCAACTCTCGTAGGCCAGGCTCTGCTGACACATCTGGTAGACCCCTGCTCCACACAGGGGCTCTTTTTTCTTTTTAATTGAAATAGAGTCAGTTACAGGGTGTCACTTTGTGGTGGGCAGCATCGTGTCCCAGTCACACATACACATACATGCATTTGTTTTCATTTTCTTTTTCATTATAAGTTACTACAAGATATTGAATATAGTTCCCTGTGCTAGACAGAAGAAGCTTGTTGTTTATCTGTTTTATACGTAGTAGTCAGTTTCTGCAAATCTTGAGCTCCCCGTTTATCCCTCCCCACCCCCTCCCCCCAGTGACCATAAGTTTGTTTTCCAGGAGCCGTTGATATTTCTAAAGCTTATAGCCTGTAAAGAGATTTTTTTTTTTTTGCCTTCTTGCCTTTTAACTCTGAATCCATAGTGAAATTTTAAGCATTTATCTCTTCTCGTTAAACCATGACCTGGTCAGAAGCACCGAGATCTTACCTCGTGGGGAAAGCTTGTGCAGCCCTGAGATTTCTGGAGCGCGGCAGCCCCGACTTCCTCCCGACCTGCTGGATGGTCTCGGGAGCCCACTCCGCCTTTGGCAGGAAACAGGCAGAAGGTCATCCAGGAGACCTTCCTGCATCCTGGTCTGGGATTCTCCTTAAGTCCGGAATTCCAGAAAAAAAAAATCAGAGTATCTTGTTTCTGTACAGACAGCGCCTAGTTTCACAGACTGAGCGGTATTGTTCCCTTTTCTCTCCAAGATACTGAGTGATCATCTGAACACGTTAGCAGGAGGGCAGGCCTGGCCAGGGGCTTGGATCTTTCTGGCAGAGGCTGAAGCTGGCCTCTCTGCAGGCTGGAGTTGTGAGTAATCTGAGTTCTTCCCAGAGCAGCTGGGGGCTGATTCTGCCACTGGTGAGTCCGCCTCACCGGGGCGATGACTTCCTGTGCGGTCAGTGTGGCGGGGGCGGGAGGCCGCTGAGCGCTGGCCACAGTCCTGTTCCTGGGAGCTGAGGTGCCGTCTTGGGAGAGAGGTGGAGTGAACCCACCAGTGGAGAGTCATGAGCAGAGGAGAGGACTGTGGCTCGGTCAGTGTCTTACCTGAAGCTTTGAACTCAGATGGTGTACTAGGCCCCTTCGCTCTCTTTTCAAAAAGCATTTTTTTGCAAGAACTGTCAGAAGATCGTGGTGGGAGAGGAGAGTGAGGACAGGCCTTGGCGAGCAGGTGACGCTCTTGGGCTCCTGGCCCATCACACCTGCCAGCTGGTCACGCCGAGGAGAAGCTTTGCTGCTAAGATACTGGAGGCAGGGAGCTGCTTGCCTTGCCCATTAGCCCTGTGCACACAGCCTTCTGCCTTTGTTTTTCTTTTTCTTTTTTGACCATTGGTCTGACATGGCATGAGAAGGGACCAGGGGGTGTGGGAAGAGGAATTAATTACCAGATTTGAACAGAAATGGGGCCATCTGTCTTCTATCAGACCAACAAGGCTGCTGCGTGTGCTGTCGGCCCCTGGGCAGTGTGGTCCACGGCCCGTCCGGGAAACGCAGACGCCCGGAAGTGGCGGCTCACCGTGGTGCAGCATCTGGGCTCTCCTGGGGTCCCTGGGCTGGCAGCTGTGGTGCTGTCTTAACGGACCATGGAAGTCAGAATCCTCAACTCCTTGAGCTGTGTCCAATTTCCCTTAAGAAGAGAGACAGCCTGAGGCAAAGCACCACAGGCTTCAGGAGGAAGCAGCTAAGTGGGCGGGGGGATCATTGCATCGGGAAGGAGACGGAGGAGCCGCCACTTCCCTGCCCGAGCCACCGGGGGCTGTGTCAGCGTGAGGGAGGGGACACGAGCCTGTTGTCTCCGAGGAGCTAGCCAAAAAGCCTTCTTCTTTTGCCTCAAATATCCTAAAAATGAAGTCAATGACGAGCTGAGGAGAGAATGAGGGTTTGAGAAGAGATGCCCGTCTGCACTGGATGGTCAAGTTAATTATCCGCTTGACTTTGAGTCTGTGTGTGTGTGTGTGTGTGTGTGTGTGTGTGTGTGTGTGTGTGTGTGTGTGTGTGTGTGTGTCAGGTGTAGTTTTAAGACAAAGTGGTACTAAGAACCCATTTATGACCATTCTTGAAGTCAAGGGACTTTATGTACAAATTTGTTCTTTTAACGGGTACCTGAATTGAACGTTAGCTTGTGCATTCTATATTGCTTTTCCAACTTCTGTAGTCCCCAGTAGATCTTTCCCCCGAGATTAAATAAGAATCTATGCATATATAAAGCACACTTACTTCTGAGCCACATTCTACTTTTATTTTGAAAAAATATTACAACATAATCAAACTATATTAAAATGAAAAACGTATTACTGTGAGGTTTATGAATCATATCACGGTGGAATTTGTGGAGTATCCGTCTCTTGGTAAAATCCAGCTTTTCACACCAGTTTCTATTTTGTACACTGTTATTTACATTGTGACATTGTGCTTTCTGTTTTATGGTCTAGCGAGCACCATGCTCCTCCCAGGTGACTTTCAGAGGTAATCTTCTGACCAGTCTCTAGGAAAAGCTGTATGAAACATGCCCAGATAGGTTTAAAGGTATCCTGTCACAAGAAGGCTTTTGAGAAACAAATAAAAAATAGAAAGATGCTAATCCCCTCTCTTTGAATTAATACATATCGCTGAAACTCACGCCAGTGAATGTTTGATTACCCACTGTTCAAGTTATATGATGAATGAAGATATCATTTTCTCTATTAGCCAAGGTGGAATGTGGAATTGGGCGCTATCTCTACAGACTTACAATCGCCATTCTCTCGGGTGCAGGATACTAGCACGTCCTGGGCGCCCCTCGTATCGTAGAGCTGTTCTGAAGGAAAGAGGCATCTTTGGAGTCTCAGCTTAGCATCTGGGGACTTTTAGTGTCGAGGGCATCAGGTGGATTGTCTTTTGGTTGAGTATTCGTCCCGTCGTCTTCCCGCGACCTCCGCAGGTTTGCGTCCCAGCTGTGACGCCCACACCACTAAACAGCCCTCGGCCCCCAAGCACGTCACCCCTCAGGCCCCACTCTGTCCCCACAACCATTCTTACAGTACAAGAACAGTCAGCCTTCTGCTACCCACTCCTTCCTCAAAATCAAGGTCATATTTCAGGGTCCGTCCTCTACAAAACACCGTCCTGTGCCCACATGAACTTAGCTTCTTTTTGATCCCATTCCAGCGGAAACTGGATGTGGCCTCACTGCCTCTCGCGCGCTGTGAGTTCTAAGATGAAGTGGGGAGAATTTCCAGTGCTTCCCCTCCTGTGCCCATTGAGCGTGGCATGTTCAGAAGCCCACGACTCGTGCAGGGCTGTCCTCAGCAGCGATGATTTTCCCGTCCCTTCCCCCACTCCAGTGCCTCCTGTGTGCACACAGGTGAGAACAGGAGTCCAGGCGTGAGCACCTTGGAGGGGCGATGAGTCTCACTGGATTGCCTGAGAGAGGTCGGGAGGGGGGCGGCGCCTCCTTTGGGGTCTGTCCGCTGACTGTGTGCGCTTGCAGCTCTGGCAGGGCGTGACCTTCCCTGCCACGGGCTGGCCCTGCCTCGACTCTCTGGAGAGTGCCCCCGTGCAGCCACAGGCCAGGGCAGAAGGTCAGCTCCCCACGGCTGGGCTGCCTCTCTCTGCTTCTTATCCCACGGCCGCCTCCAATGACAGGCTGCCACTCAGCAGAATTTCTAAACATGGCGTTGGAGAAGTAAGGAAGTCACTGTGGAACACTGAATAATTTAGGATGTTACACCTCAGTCTGGGGGTGCTCATATTCTTAAGAAACATTGAACGTTAGCATCGTTTGGCAATTCCAAAACGGGCATGTGGTGAACCAACAACTTCGCTGCCTTCGTCTGGGTCGTGCTGCGGGTGAAAGGACACCGTAACGTGCGTCTTTGGGGGCGGAGAAGAGAGGACGAGGGACGCGGTGAGAGGTCAGCGCAAACCGTAAGATGCAGCTGTGCCCTGCTGACCTCTCTGAAAGACTGCGGGCTGTGAGGAGAGCACTTGGTTTGGAGCAGACATTGCTCCAACCACCTGCTGTGTGACCTGGCGCAAGTCACCACTTTCTCCGGCCCCAGTCTTTTCTAAACAGTGGGGTTAGAATCGCGCCCGCTCGGGTGAAGCAGTCGCTAACGCTTTTAAGAGCCTGTGATGTGTCAGGCACTGTCCCAGTAGCTTACCATGTATGGACTCCTTTCATCCTCAACCCTACAAAATAAGTGTCACTATTATGCCCATTTTACAGACGTGAAAGCTGAGGCACAGGGGCGAGCACCTTGTAAGTGGCAGGGCAGGAACCCCCAACGTGTTTCACAGGACAGTCGCTCAGGTCAAGTTGCTTCTTTAGCTCTGATGTAAAACACAAGTGTCAGATGTCACAGCGCCAAGTGCAGTGGCAAAACTACCTGCCCCGCACAAGCCAGACTCCACCGGCTAGTGCACAGCTGTGAGCTGAGGGGTTTGATTGGATCCGAGTTCTGTTCAAATCCATGGAATAATGAGCTGCGTGGTGATAGGCACACGGGCTTCCTGAAATGTGGAGCTGGAAGTGGAAAAGCACCCCGCCCCCCGGAGACCAAGCTCAGCCCCTTTCACACTCGGAGCGCGTCTCCCCTGCGCCAGCCAGAGGCGCCATGGGGCAGAGGCCCTGCCAGTGGGTCCGCACCCTGGCTTTTGCCGCCCCTGGTTCTGTGACAGAAGCTCTGCACACGCTCGCTGTTCCTTGGTTCTGTATTTATACAATGCGGGCAGTAGAGGTCCCTTCCTCACCGGGGGGGGGGGGGGTGGGGGCGGGCGGAGGTAGAGCGGGTTAGTGTTTATCCAGCCCTTGGGAGAGGACGGCGCAGAGCGGCCTTTCTGTGGGAGTCGGCGGTCGCTCGTCGGCATTCTCCAGAAAAGACCTTCTTTCCAGAATCAGTAGATGCTGTGCCCAAAGCAGGCGGATAGAAACAGGTCTTTCCCTAACAGTGCGTGCATCTTGTTGTGTGTGCGTGCGTGTGTGTGCGTGTGTCTTGTGTGGTGTGTGTGCATGTGTGTGCACGCGCATGTGTGCGAGTGTGTGCACGTGTGTGTCTGTGCGTGGGTGGGTGGGTGTTTGGGCACGGGTGTGTGTGTGTACGTGTGTGTGCGTGGGTGTGGAAGGCAGGTACAGGAGACAGAGTGTGAGAGAGAAAAAAAGAGAATGTGTCCTATGTATGAATTAGGTAAAAATTCAGGGAAAAGAGAGGTGAATTGGCAGGAGAAAACGACCACGCACTCTGGGGAAGACAGGAGACTTCCCTGGAGGGAATCCTGACGGCCCCTGGGCTTGTCCCTGACCTCCCCCCGGGCCGGCCTGGGCCACACCTGGGCACAGGTGTGAGCTGATCAGGAAGACAGGTGCCTGCCACAGGCGACAGACTGGGGAATGCGTATTAGGGTTCCCTCAGATCTATGCGCAGGAGTGGGGTTGCTGGATCACATGCTAAGTCTATTTTTAGTTTTTTAAGGAATCTCCATACAATTTTCCAAAGTGGCTGCACCAAATTTTGCTCCCACTAACAGTTGAATCTGACCACTCGGCCCAAAGGCCTTCCGTGCCCTCCCTGCTGCGCCATGACGTCTCCCTCATCACAGCACCTCTCCGGTGCGTCTTATCATGTCGTTCAGGTTTAAGGCACTGTTGGTTATAACCTATCCTCACTTCAGGAATTTTAAAATGTGGAAAACAATAAGTTCTTTGAGTTGAAATGCACAATGTGACAGTTCACGTTCTGTCTCTCGTTGGGGCACACACTTTGCCAGAGCAGGGGCCTCTCTCCTGGCCCAACCCTCCTCCAGGTGTTCTCCGTCCCGCAGTCCAAGTTCTGAACTGCTGGTCTAATCACACCACTTCCCTGCTTAAAGTGATTACATGGCCCCTCACTCTCGCAGGACAAACTCCAAAATGCCTGCAGGGCACGGTGGCCTCCAGGTCTGAGCTCCTGCCCACTGTCCATCCAGGTCTGGACCGCCCTCTCTGTTCGTTTCTCCGGCAGTAACCACCTTCTTGGGGTCTCAGAGCACAGACTTCTGGCCTCACTGTGCTGGCACTTGGCCTGATGTGTGCCGCCCCCTCGCCCGGCTGACTCCGGCCAATCCCCCACCCTCAGCGCTCACACTCCGCCAAGCTTTCTGCCCTTCCTGGCGGACAGAACTTCGTCCATCATAAAACACCAAGCCAATCACCATTTACTGCAATTATGGAACCTTTGTACAATAGTTTGTCTAGTTAACGTGCACTTACTGAGCACCTAGTGTGTGCCAGACGGTCTTAGGCACTGAGGTCACAGCAGTAAACAAAACCACAAAAATTCCTGCCCTGATGGGTCTTACGCTTCAGTGAAGGTGAACAGACCATAAAAAAGACACATGAGAAATGCACAGGAGACCACACACCGAGGAGAGCTGCGGGGGAAACCGAGGCAGGAGAGGGCCCGGGAGGCCCAGCGGCTGAGAGGCAAGGCCCAGGGCAGGCTCGGCAAGGACGCGAACAGCTGGGCCAGCGGCAGGCCCCGTGGTCTCAGACTGGCCTCCAGATGCCGCCGTCTTTCCCGCCTGGCTCACCCCTGGTGAGAGCGGCCGGGTGTCGGGGTGGGATCGCCCAGCGCCATCTGCAGGGCCCACATGCGTGGTTCCGGAGCCATTTTTCCACGTCTGGGGTGTCTGAGCTGCTTCTGTGGCCGTAAGCCACCCACTCTTTTAAAACGCGTAGCTGACAGCCAGCACCCACGTCCATTTCAAAGACCGCATTTGCGCACCAGCTGCTGTGATCTCGCAGTCGCCCCCTCGGGCGTTCCCTCCCAGGCCCCCGGGCATGGCTTTGGCGTCCAAAGAGCCCGACTGCAAAGCAGGAGGACATCGTCCCAGGACCCCCCCACACACCGGACGGGGACACGAGCGGGACTCATGCCGATGCGGACAGGACAGGGAGCTAGGACTCTGCTGAAAGCAGGTTTTGTTCGAAGTGGGAGAGAACAGCAGAGCCCTGGGTGCCTGGATGCGAAGTCGAGCTGCGGCTGGGTGGGGTGGGGGTCGGGAGACACGCCTCCACCCATTTCTAAACTTTACTCAAGAAGTGGGTTGGTCTGGCTCTCCCTCTCGGCTCGAAGGGGCTCCTGGCCCGCAATGCTCATGTCGGCGCCTCCTGGGCACCATGACTGCTGTTAGCTTCTTTTTCTCCAAAGAAAATGTATGATAGTTGTATGATGCTGTTCAAAACTTCATTCGTTTATTTGTATGTATTTATATTTATCCAACAAGTGACTATCTCTGCACTGCAGCAACGTCCACAGAGATGGGTAAGTGAGGACTTTGTCCTGTAAACCACTGGCTTCCAAACTTGGCCGTGGATTAGAAAAGACAGTACATATGGTTAATAATAACTTACACACTGTGACGTTTATATAATTAAAACATATGAACACCTGTCAGTCAGCAGTTTGGTGAACACCCTTCCAGGAACAGTGCTATTTTGCATACTTTCCCCCTTTATTTCCCTTATCTTGATTCATTGTTTAGTTTTTAAATACATTTCTGATAGAAAGGTAAAAACTTCCTCATTATAAATGTTAAAAATAATATAACATTATGTAAAAACAGACATAGGCATGTATCTGTGTGATCGAAGCTTTATGCTGTACACCAGAAATTGACACCACCCTGTAAACTGATCACACGTCCATCAAAAAAGAATGCAAATTAAAGATATAAATATATACAAGGTTATATATAAATAAATATAAAAACATTTAAAAATATAAAAATACATAATCATAAATATATATAAGGTTATAGTAAATGAATTAAAAATTCTGAAGCCTCAAACAAAGCACAGCGTGGTTAAAGTCTTACTACAACTGGTAGACGCTTAGATGTTGGACTGCTTGGTCTGTATTAAACAGCGCCGTGTCTGGCGTGTCTGCGTGTGCATTTTGAGTGTGTGGCACTGACAGCTCCCCTGGTGAACCAGCCTCACCAGCACTACGCGAGCAGAGGAAAGTATGCTTCCTGTGGGACGTGTGCTGTCCGACAGAGTAGCTGCCCGGCCATGCTTTGTGGAAAGAGACACGTGTGTCCGGGAAAACTTCAAGATGCAGGAAGGCAGGGTGAGAGGATTGATATTGGCTGTCTGTGAAAGCAGCCCCTCTTCCATGTCGCTTTGTCTGCTTCTCTCGTACACGGACGGTATCTGGCCACGCTGGGTGAACGGAAGATGTTGCAGCAGCTACAGTGTCCCAGCTTATTCCATCCCCAGGCCCCCCTCAGGGGGTGGCCTCGCCATTGCTCCAAACATCGTGGGTGAAGCATTTGGAACCTGTGCTTCGGGGGAATGAGTTAGTTTTCAAAATACAGAGTGTGTTTCTAAGTGTTTATTCAAGGAGAACAGAAGAAGGGTGGTGTGTTCTGATTGTCTTTGTAATTTGCGCACATTCCACCTCAATCTGTCGTAACTCAGCGGGACTTGGCTTGCGGGCTCTTTGCTTTGAGCTGCTGGCGTCGGGGGCAGAGCCCGCAGCGTCTGCCGGGCTGAGCACAGATAGCCCGCACCACTCCAGCAGCAACGGGCGATATTTTTAGCCAAACTCGATGGCATCCCCGCCTAATTCCTTTCCCTTCTTGCAGTCAAGACAGTGGAAGAGCTGACTGTAATCTGAGGACACCTCCTCCACAGACACCTCCAGAGAAGCTGAAAGATACGAAGGTGTTTGTTACAAGCAAGGGAAGTTGTGAAACAGCGGCGAACAGGAGATGCGCACCTGCTGACCTCTCCCTCCCTCGGAAGGCGGTGAGCAGGACCGCGGCCGCCACTGAGTGCGGGCGTTAGACTGACTTTTGGGTGGAAAGACCACAAAGGCCGTGCTCAGTGGGTGTTCGATGATCAGACAAAACCCTCGAGAAGCACGAGGGTCTTACCTGGACATTGGTTCAAGGAAGTTCAAAACATCGGGAAACTCTTAGCAACACAGGAGAGACGGACGCCTGCACTGATGTCAGGGTGTGCACCCAAAGTGATCACGGGGGAGACAGAGATGAACAACCGCTTGGCGCGTTGTCTTCCCCAGCGATTTGGTGCTGATTTTACAGTGTATCGTGGGATGTGAACTGTGTTTTACTCAGTAGGGCAACTGTCATTGTAGGAAAGAGAGTAAGTCATTTGACTTGAACATTTAAAATTTGTGTAACATGAGTGATTTTTCTTACTTGCTTTGTGCTGGTGTCCACAGTGGCACAAGCGACTTTTCCACCCACACTATTTCTAGTGCGATGGCAACATACGTGATGTAAAATAAACATTCTGAAGTGGTGTAGTCTCCTAACGGCCTAAGAACAGGCCCTTCACTAAAGCCATAGGTGGGTGGAAGTAATTGATGAGTAATATGTCTGAGAACTTTTTATGATTTGGGGGATGTAAAACTGGGGCAAATACACCAGCTGCAAAAGCAAAAGTCCCAGGGAACACAACTGCCCGTTAACCACGTCTTTTGTTTGTCACTAACGGATAAAGGACAGTGGGGATGACTCCCCGGGATGATTAGAGGAGTGAAACATGTAAGGGAAGCTTCCGGGAACTGTTAGGGTTTATGTATATAAACGTATACTTCATTCTGTCCCACGTGATGGTCACTATCAATCAGGTTCCGTTTATTAAACACATAGACGTAGATCTTGCTTCAAATTAATGTGCAAGGTCTGACAGCAACCGTGAGCCAGTCTTGCTACAGCTGAGCGCGTGAACACACTGCAGTGTGCTTATTTCTGCTCTAAGACCTAGTTATGTATTTCAGTGTGCTTTTGCAGTCTCTTCCTAATACATTTTATTACGGTGCTCTAGTCCACAGAAAGTCTAAAATGATTAAGAAATTTTACTCAAGAGGAGAGAAATCACAGTCACTTTCTGGAAGATTTCCTTTAACTCAGTTTAATATGTTTATGAGAAAAGGCAATTGGAAACCATGTTTCACATAAACATGAGATAATCATTTAGCCAGCTGCTTTCCTGCCAGCGCAAAGAAGCATGCATTTCGCCTGCCGGTTGTAGACACGTCTTCTCCAGGACTCTGATGAACTGTTTGACTTTTCCCTTAGTGGTCACGATTATAGTCGGGAAGTCTGGTGTTAGTCTGAATCTCCTTCTCAGCTAGGGAACCAGTTTAGTTTCTAGAAAATTAGATTCTTCTACTTACAGAGTTTTGACTAGGAGATAGCTATATATGTGTTTTCTTTTAATAATCTTATCCAGGAAACTGGGGTGTACTTTTTCCTTAGTGATTTAAGTCCATCTTTAGCTCAAGGAAAATTTCCCTTGTTTCTTTGACCGTGAAATCTCCGTCATTTTAACACTCTTCCCCTTTGTGGCACTTGGTGAACCCTTTCGTCCTAGTAACTCAAGTCTGTCTTCAGTTTAAGAGATTTTCTTTTTCTTTTTCTGATGATTTCTCTCCATTCTCTCCTCCTGATACCTCTGACACCTACACTGCACCTTCTGGATCTGTATTTCTTCTGTCTTAAGCCCTTTGCCACACTTTCTACCCTGTTTTCTTTTTAAGTCAGGGAAGAGTTGCTCAAGATGACGTTCCACTGGAGTGGGATTCCTGGTTCACGTGGTAAGTCTAATTTTAGTTTTTTGAGGAATCTCCACACTGTTTTCCGTAGTGGCTGCACCAAACTGCATTCCCACCAGCAGTGTAGGAGGGTTCCCCTTTCTCCACAGCCTCTCCAGCATTTGTCATTTGTGGATTTTTGAATGACGGCCATTCTGACTGGTGTGAGGTGATACCTCATTGTAGTTTTATTTGCATTTCTCTGATAATTAGTGATATGGAGCACTTTTTCTTGTGCCTCTTGGCCATCTGTACGTCTTCATTGGAGAATTGCTTGTTTAGGTCTTCTGCCCATTTTTGGATTGGGTTGTTTATGCTGAATCACTACGCTGTACACCAGAGATTAACACAACATCGTAAACCAACCCTATGTCAGTAAAAAAAAGTTTTTAATAAAAAAAATTTAAAAATAATAAAAGATGTAATTTCAAGTTACCAGTGCAGTTACTTGGAGCGTCTGCTACTCAGTGTCATCCGTTTATTGACTTTTAAGTTTAGCAAGTACATTTCTAGATTCCAAGGGGCCTTTCTGGTTCTGAACGGCTCCTTTTGCAGCCTGCTCTTCTTTTTTGGATGTGATAGTCCCTGAAGTCAAGTTTCACTTTTTTTTCTTTTAAATGTTACATCCTGTGTCTATATTGTCTGTTTTTATTTGCTTGTTTTTAGGGGTCATTTTAATTGCTTGTCTAGTTTGCTTATTCTCTTTCACGCGGCTGATTTTCCACAAATGACCACAGGGGTCTGGTTTGCCCACATTTATCAATCAGCGGTTAGGCTGATCAGTACCAGGGGCCACTGGGAGTTGTGCACGGCACCATTGAATTTCCCTTGAAGATGGAGGTTGACTTTGGGGACCTGCATTTCATTCATTCAACAAATATTTCTTGCATATGATAAATCTGTGAGCTACTGCGAACTAAGGACTGTTCTGTGGACTTGGGAAGTGGTGGTTTAAACAATAGACAATAATCCCTGCCAAGGGGGAAGGATATTCTAGTGGGGGGACTGAGACAAAACAAATAATAAATAAATTCTGTGATGTATTACAGGGGATAAGCACTAGGGAAGAACGGAGCAGAGTAGGGAGGGCTGGAGGTGTGGGCAGGGAAGGGAGGCTGGACTGTAACTGAACACAGGGGTCAGCATGGGGCTCACTGAGGGGACGACGCCTGAGCAGGAACCCCACCTGGAGCAGGGGCGGCAGCAGCCAGGAAGGTATCAGGGAACAACAGGAATGACGAGATGGATGCCGAACCGTGTCTGGGATGTCCCAGGAGCAGCAAGGAGGGCTGTGCCTGCAGTGATGTTAGTGAGGGAGGAGACTTGTGGGTGGAAATGACTCAGGTCTGAACCATTTGGGATCTTGTGGGCCTTGGTTTTTAGTCTGAGCCATCAGAAGGTTTTGAGTGAAACCGTGGACTGATCTGGTTAAGTTGAAGAGGATCCCACCGGCTGCAACGTTGAGAATAACAGCAGGACGGCAGGTGCGGGGCCGGGACAGCAGCCGGAGGCTGTGGCGATGACCGGGGCAGCAGCAGCCATGAGGAGACGAGGGGGCAGTGGACCTCCACCTCCTCACGTGCTTGGGGACCCTGGGGGTTGGGGTGTATTACGCGTGGGGTGTGGGAGAAAGACGGCAGCAGAGGGTGACACCAGATTTCAGGCCGGAGAGCCTGAACGGGGGAGAGCTATGACTGAGACAGGAATGCTGGGGTGTAGCAGGTTTTCGGGAGAAACCAGGAGTTCCATTTCGCACACGTTATATTTGGAATATTTGCTTGGCATCCAAATACAGATGCCGCCAAGGCGTTTGGGTACGTACGTGTGAGGGCGGGAGACACCCAGGGTAAAGATGCCAGCCTGAGAGTCATGGGCGTACAGCAGTATTCAGAGCTGTGAGCTCACCAGAAACGGCCGTGCAGCCGGAGAAGTGCCGGCTGTGTGCCTGCAGGGGCTTCCTGGACCGGGAGGGCGGTGCGTCTGTGCCCAGGGTGCTGGGGGGCAGTGCACTGACAGCGGGACCCCTCTGGCGAGGCAGCAGAAGGAAGCGCCCCTGCAGGAGGACCGTGTGGGAGATGTGTTTGCCGTCTCTGGCAGCTTACTGCTCACTGGGGGCAGGTGTTGGAAAAGCCTCAAGGTAAGCGCAGGACTGGCTCCTGCATCCATGCTAGGGGTCCACTGTGACAGGCATCACTTCACTGAGAGGAGCTCTTTTGCCAGTAGACACACAACACATGCCACGGCTGCTCCCTGGGTGCACAGAGTATAGCAGAGCACAGCCAGCCCCTAAGGCTGCAGAATGTTCCTCAAAGCCTCAAAGCAGGGAGTGTTGCTGGAGTTTAGTTAAGAAAACGCATTTATTTATTACTTTTTTTGAGGTATAGTCAGTTTACAATGTTGTGTTAATTTCTGGTGTACAGCACAATTCTTCAGTCATACATGGATGTACATACATTCATTTTCATATTCTTTTTTACCGTAAGCTACTACAAGATATTGAATATATTTCTGTGTACTATAAAATATAAACATATTTATCTATTTTATACATACCAGTCAGTATTTGCAAATCTCAAACTCTCAATTTATCCCTCCCCTCCTTCCTCCCCGTAACCATAAGTTTGTCTTCTGTGTCTGTGAGTCTGTTTCTGTTTTGTAAATTAGTTTGTTTGTCTTTTTTTTTTTTAGATTCCACATATAAGTGATATCATACAGTATTTTTCTTTCTCTTTCTGACTTATTTCACTTAGGATGACAATCTTCAGGCCCATCTATGTTGCTGCAAATGGCGTTATTTTATCATCTTTATGGCTGAGTAGTATTCCATTGTATAAATATACCACAACTTCTTTATCCAGTCATCTGTCAATGGACATTTAGGCTGTTTCCATGTCTTGACTACTGTAAATAGTGCTGCTGTGAACATTGGGGTGTCTTTTTGAATTAAGTTTCCTCCTGGAAATATGCCCAGGAGCGGGATTGCTGGGTCACATGGTAAGTCTATTCCTAGTCTTTTGAGGAATCTCCACACTGTTTTCCACAGTGGCTGCCCCAAACTGCATTCCCACCACAGTGTAGGAGGGTCCCCTTTTCTCCACAGCCTCTCCAGCATTTGTCATTTGTGGACTTTTGAAGGATGGCCATTCTGACTGGTGTGAGGTGATACCTCGTTGTAGTTTTGATTTGCATTTCTCTGATAGTTAGTGATATTGAGCAGAAAATGCATTTATTTAACTTATCCAGAGGTCCCCTCTGACCTGAATTGGGTGTTAAGCCGCTCGTCTGTAACTAGGGGTTCTGCAATATGATCCTTTTGTTTTCATTTTATAGAAATTATACAGTTTCTGGGTCATCAATATGGTCTTGCTCCATGTATGTTTTCTAGTGCTGTAATGTGCGTGCGTGCGTGCGTGTGCGTGTGCGTGCGTGCGTGGGTGTGCGTGTGCGTGCGTGCGTGTGCGTGTGTGTGTGCGCGTGTGTGTGCGTGCGTGTGTGCGTGCGTGTGTGTGTGCGTGTGTGTGTGTGTGCGGGTGCGTGTGTGCGTGCGTGCGTGCGTGCGTGTGTGCGTGTGTGTGTGCGTGTGTGCGTGTGTGTGTGGGCATGCGTGTGCGCGTGCGTGTGCGTGTGCGTGCGTGTGTGCGTGCGTGTGCGTGTGTGTGTGCGTGTGCGTGTGTGCGTGTGTGCGTGCACGCACATGAGAGGTACCAGTCAACGGGGTTCAGGAAGAGTTGAAAGGTGAATGTGGATCTGTCTTGAAGTAGAAGCCATTTACAAAGTTTCATTGTGTTTCAAGAAAAGATATGTTTAAATTACTTAAACTTTTTTTTTTCTCTCTGAAGGCACAAGAGATTATAAAATTACCAATCATAAAAGATCCAAGTAAATATTTAAAATGTAAAATATATTTTACTTTTAGTCCTAGAAGTTACATTGTTAATAAAAATACCAACAAACGAAAAGTCTCAGGAGTCATTAGAGCCACAATTGTGTAAATAACTTGCTTCAAATGGTGTCAAAGGAAGAGGCGCCTTCATTAGGCGCAGCTCCAGCAGCAGGAGAGCCCCAGGCGTGGCAACAGCTGTGTCTGGAGACTGAACTGCTGTCCTTAGAAGGGCTGCAGTTCAACGAAACTATTAGGTGAAATTTTCATTTGCACAGAGGTGTTTCTTCTTACAATTGACTAATATGGTTTATGTTGGGAGTCTATGACCAATTCTGCGCTTCATGTTATAAAATGAAAAAGCAGTTAAAATACAAAATTTAGAAAAACAACACACTTGACCACAGGGACATTCTGAAATTGAGCGCACTGTTTGTGCTGTGATAGAGGCAATGAAGCTGGAATGGGAACTAGGCACGAGCCTTCACGCATACTAAGCAGGAGAAAAAGGTGACATGGCCAGTCCCCAGCCTCTGGGCTTTGATGCTAAATAACGGTACTCAATTTTTATTCGAAGGGCTTTCCATAATTAACAACTCTACTCTTTCCAAAGTCGGTTTAGGGAATAAAGTTGAGTTACTTCCCAAGCATTTTTGGAGGAGGCTCCTGATAAGACAGAAATGGAAGATCTACAACATGCATGTATTTAATACAGCAAATTCCGCAGAGCGCACTGCACTGGCATTTCTGTGCCTGAACCACGCGGTCAGCTCTAAAATGGAAACACTGACGCTGTTTTCAGTTTTGACTAGGCATTTTAAAATGACCAGCAGGATCTTTGGCACTTCAGTAATGAGTCCCCTGAAAAGGATTCAAATCTAGGCTTTAAGCTCAATTTCCAGAATATAGAAACAGCTCATATGACTTAATAACAAAAAAGCAAACAACCCAATCCAAAAATGGGCAGAAGGCTTAAACAAGCATTTGTCCGAAGAGACATACAAATGGCCAACAGGCACATGGAAAATGCTCAGTATCACTAGTTATCAGAGAAATATAGATCAAAACTACAATGAGGTATCACCTCACACCAGTTAGAATGGCCATCGTTAAAAAGTCCACAAACAATAAGTGCTGGAGAGGCTGTGGAGAAAAGGGAACCCTCCTACACTGCTGGTGGGAATGCAGTTTGGTGCAGCCACTGTGGAAAGCAGTATGGAGGTTCCTCAAAAAATAAAAAAAGACTTACCATCTGATCCAGCAATCCCAGTCCTGAGCATACATCCAGAGGGAACTTTAATTTGAGAAGACACCTGCACCCCAATGTTCACAGCAGCACTATTTACAACAGCCAAGACATGGGAACAGCCTAAATGTCCATCAACAGATGACTGGATAAAGAAGTTGTGGTATATTTATACAATGGAATACTACTCAGCCATAAAAAAGAACAAAATAATGACATTTGCAGCAACATGGATAGAACTGGAGATCATCATTCTAAATGAAGTAAGCCAGAAAGCGAAAGAAAAATACCGTATGATATCACTTATATGTAAGAAAAATGAGACAAGTGAACTTATTTACAAAACAGAAATAGTGTCATGGACACAGAAAACAAACTTATGGCTACTATGGGGGTGAAGGGGAGGTGGAGGGATAAATTGGGAGTTTGGGATCAGCAGATACACACTACTGTACATAAAATAGATGAACAGCAAGGTCCTGCTGTGCAGCACAGGGAACTACATTCAACACCTTGCCATAGCCCATGATGACAAAGAACAAGAAGAACAGTATGTATGTGTGACTGAGTCACTGTGCACCACAAGTAAACACAGCATTGTAAGCTGACAATGCTTTCCCTAAAACAAAAATCAGCACCGAATCTCGACCTCCAGTGTTTTCCCTGTTATACAGGAGCCTTAGTGATGCTGTGCTGGCTGCGTCCCTTTGACACCCTCCTCCCCCAGCCTGCTCTCCTCTGCCTTGCTCGTACCGGGCAGGCTGCCCCGGAGGACCGCACTGCCTGGCATCTCTGCCCCAGCTGAGAGGAGCTACGGGAGAGAGCCAGCCGGAGGTGGGGACACAGGAGCCAGCTGGTCCTGCCTCCTGTTTGGAAGCAGCTGGGCTCCTTCGTGGTGGCAGCTCCTGCCTGTGCCTGGCCAGAGCTCCAGCCCCAGGGGTCTGGTCCCGTCACCACCACCCACCTCTGCCCCTTCTGCCCTGAGGCCGCTAACAGCTTCCCACAGGTAGACCTTTCTGGGTGCCTCAGTGTCCTGGGACCCTTAACCCTGCACACACCTCTGGAATTGTCTCATGAAAATCTCTTCAGCTGAGTCATTGGAGTGGAATCCTCTTTCTGCAGTGACCCTGGCCTCCAGGCGCACCGACACTGATGTCGTGTGACAGACAACAGCATGATGTAGTTCACAGCACTCACCCCACGTCAAGCCCGTGGGCACGACAGAGACTTGAGTCTACCTGTGGTGGCTCTGGCAGCACCCAACGATGAGGCCTTAGTTGTTACCACGATTACAAGGTGCTGCCCTGTAGCTCTGCCTTTGGCGGCTAGATGGACAAGGGTGCCAGAGAGAATGATTCCCTGCGCAGGCAGCAGCCTCAAGAAAAAAGGGTGAGCTGGGACCTCCTGACCAGTAATCCAGCTACCTGGCTTCCGCCCAGACCCCATGAAAGGAAGCGAATTTGTCTGTTTCACTTTCTGACTGCCTTCCCAGGATGCATCGTTAGGTAACAGAGGACGGCCGTGAAATAAAGGTCCTTCACCAGAGGCGGAGTCATGCGGAGACACCAACACCGAAGGGCAATGAGGCTGCACGCAGCGGTGTGCACACCCGCCGGAAGCCGGGGGCAGAGACGCCTGGCTCTGGGGTGCTGGTGCAGGGGAGTCTCCCGCGCTTCCTGGCGCCTTCTTCCTAGCTCCTGGGGGGCTCAGTCTACAGTTGCCCTCGCAGACAAACTCTCCATCCTGGACTTCTCCCCGTGTGGACCGACAGGGTTCACTCCCTGGGAGCCCTGGTTGGCAGCTTTCTCTTAGATTTGGCTCGGGAGAGCCAATAATTCACAGTTGGCTTCCCTGCTACAATTTTAGTCAGAGCAGCTCTTGTCACATCTCTTTTAGAGTCATGCTAATGTCATCAGAGCAGAAGCAAGCTTAGTAGCATTTATACCTAGGAGTTGAGCAATGGATGCATTTCTGATAATATATATAGAAAAACCTAAAACCAAATAAAGCCAAGAACAAACCTGAGGCAACCCTCTCAGTAGCTGAGGACACACTTCCCACTGGCTTGTTGAAAAAGTCTTTGTAAATGTCCAAAGACAGCAGAAGTCTGCCTTGCAGACAGCGGTGCTGCGTGTCAAGTTTCGAAGCTAAATCCAAATGAGCTCTTTCCCCGGTTTATAAAAAGACAAACTCTGTGACCTTTTGGATTTATACTCTTTTTCTTTTTTTCCATCTCCTTTAATCTAGCCTTTCCCCTTAGTCTAGGGTTCTATTTTAATATAACACACTGTGAAAAAGTGCACTGTTACTGCTAAATAGAATTATATAACAACTTTATATAAATATGAGTGCAATTATTTAATTAAGATGTTAAAATTTTATTATTTTATTTTAAAATACGTAGGTAAATATTTGCAATAGAGAGAAACAGAATTGGAAAAATATGAGCAGAACACCCTGGAGGACTGGCTAAGAAAGAAAAGGAAAAAAACCCCCAAAACGCAAAGCAAACAGGATGTGAGTCTTTGGGCAGCAAAGCCGAAGGAGAAGGAGCAGAGAGAACGGCCAGCATCAGCATAAGACAATTAACTCCTCTCTTTCCTCAGTAAAACCAGCAGAGATTTAATGGTGCTGAATCATGGGTTTCCAACGCGGCTGCACTGCCCTGCAGTGAAAGACTGGGTCACGGATTCTCGGGAGGTGGTGACAATAGCCGTTAGCAGATCAAAAACTGGGGAGGTGAACTGATTGCAGCAAAGAGGGCAGTGCCATAGCAATGCGGGGCATTTCGACAAGGCTGTTTAAACAATCAGTTCTGACTTAACTGTATGAAAATGACCCTGTCAAAGAGGAAAGTCATGCTTTAAAGTTATAGCCTTCAGTCTCCCCCCACCCACCAAGACCGTGGGGACTGTTTATTCATTTCTGTATTGTTCCAACTACTGTTTTGTTTCTTTTAGTTTAAGCACATTTTATTAATTTTAAAGATATTTAAAACTATCATTATTTTTACCACTATGAATTAGTAACACGATCATAATATAATAACATATTCAGAAAAGACAATAAAGATTTTTTTTAACCCAAACCCAGAAACATGCCACTGACTGTTTCTCAGCTGGGACGAGTTAAGTTGGTTTCGCACCTCAGACCCATGCTGAACATACCAGTGGTGGCATTAAAAAGCGATGAATTTTGATATTGTATGATAAACTGTGACCAGATATGGAAGATCTGCATAAGTGAGTAAATGGGTATTTTCCAAATGACCAGTGCGTCACAGTGTGTGAGCACAAACTCATTCATGATTACAGTTCCACTGAAAAGCGCAAAGCAGGCAGCAGACTTCAGAGAGAACGAGACGCTCCCTGAGGCGGTTCCAGATTCTGCATTTCAGCCGCTTTTCAGGACGCGCCTGCTTGCTGGTTGTGCTGAGAATCAAAGGCGAGTATCCACAATTATCCAAAAAAGATGACTAAAATACTACTGTCTTTTCCAATAACAACACAAAATGTGTTTTTAGAGTTTATCGACTATAGCGCTGTTATGAAGGCGTTTCATGTAGCACGCAGCTCACCCTCCCAGCACGCCCGTTCAGCGGTTTAGGTGTGTTCGCGGTGTGCGCGGCTGTTGCTGCCACCGGTTCTAGAACATCGTCCTCACCCTGGGAAGACAGCCCTTATCCGCCAGCCCCTTTCTCCAGCCTTCAGCCCCGCAGCTCTGCGCAGCCACAAGTCCAAGGTTTCTCTCTCCAGGTTTGCCTGTTCTGGACATTTCATATGAATGGAATTATATAATGTGTGGTTTTCCGTAACTGGCTTCTCGCAGTCAAACAATGTTTCCAGGATTCATCCGTGTTACAGCACATGCCGGTACGGCACGACTTCGTAGTCAGACAGCGCAGCACGTCTGTCCGGGTGGGCCACACGCCGTTCAAACACTGGTAGGCTGATGGACGTCTGGGTTGTTCCCAGCTGCTGGCTGCTGGGAGCGATGCGCCACGACCACGAGCGTGCACGTTTCTGTGTGGACGTGGTTTTATTTCTCTTGGGTACACGTAGGAGTGAGGTCGTTAGGCTGCACGTTGACCCCGTGTTTGCCCGTCTGAGCGGCCCCCAGGCTGCTTTCCGGTGCGGCCCCTGTTCTGAGCTCCCGCCGCGGCGGGAGAGGGCTTCCTCCGCGTCCTCTGCGACGCTCCACCATCGGTGTTTTGGCTGCCGCGCCTCGTGAGGACACGGCCGTGTTGCTGCTGCTCTGATTTGCTCCTCTCGTGGCTGGTGCTGTTGAGCCTTCTTTCCTGTGCCTGCTGGTCATTTGTGTGTCTTTTTTGGAGACATTTGTGTTCAGGTACTTTGCCCATTTTTACGTGAGTTATTCGTCTTCTTATGACTGAGTTGTAGGAGTTCTTGATTCGTTTTAGATGTAAATCCCTGACCAGATATAGAGTTTGCAAATATTTTCTCCCCTGCTGTCACCAGACACGCCTTTACCTCTTTCCTCGTGGTCTCCTTTAATTCTTTGAGCATCGCTGTGACGGCTGCTTTGAGTCTTTGTCAGTCGCTACGGCATTTGGTTTCTCCCCGTCCAGAGGTCACACTTACCCGTTTCTTTGCCCATGGGCACATTTTTGGCATTCTCGATATGACACTGTAGGCATTCTTGGTACTGGCTAACCACCGCCGCCCCCATGGGGCTTTGGGTCGTGTTCATTTTATTGACTTGTGTTCGTTGTGGCGACGTCTGTGCCTCCCCTTCAGTGTGAAGCCCCGGGGCTCAGCCCAGGCGTGTCCGCGTCATGCAGGGCTGGCAGTGTTTTGGGCAGGGCTCTCTGTCTCCTGTGATGTCCACATCCTGCTCTCTGGCCAGTATTTGAGACACACTCTGGCTACATGAAGCCTCCTCCCCACAGCTTTTTTTACCCAAAGCCACTCCCGCAAACTGCTTAGTCTGCGGTTTAACCTCGATGGCAAATGAATGCAGCAGCCTCCTCCCCGCCACTCGTCACTGCAGCTTCCACTGCTTGTGAGAGTGGCCTGAGGCGTGGACTTGTCTGCACCTGTTTCAGAGGAAGTCAGCTCTCTGGGAAGAGATTAGAAGCCGTTCCAGGGCCTCTTCTCCCCCCAGGCAAAGTCGCTGAGCGACAATTCGGGGCCGAGGCCAAGGCTGGGCCTCCCTCTGGGTGACCCAGGCTCTGGGCAGCGGGGCCGGAGACTCGTGCCTCGCTGGATCCTCTCTGAGTGGAGCCTCCCTCTTTCCAGCTGAGACAAGGGCGACCGGGACGCGGTGTGCGACACACACGTGTAGAATTACGTATGTCAATAACTGGTATGACACGTCCATATAAAGAAACGTAACAAGTAACCAATGTAAGGTGCAGTTACTGGTTTTGGCAGTTACTGATCTGGGGAGTGGGCCGCACGCTGTCCCGCCAGAAGTGGAGCCTCATTTTTAAAGTGGATCTGCCCCCCGACGGGCGGTGAGTCCTGCCCGCCTGAGCCAGAGCCAGAGCCGCTTCGCGGGTGGGCTGTGCTGCTGGGAGAGGTGGCACTGCCGCCTTCTTGTGCAGCTGAGTGGCGTGTGGCCCGAGGTCGTTCCCTCCACTTAACTGTTCCTGAACAGGAGGGGGAAGTCCGAGAAGTGGTGATGTGTGGCTTTCACGCCGTAACAGCCCTGCAGAGGAAGAGGAGGCAGTTGGGGGCGAGCGGCGGGCGCCCCGCCCTGGGGCTGAGGCGTGGGTCCGCCCGCCCTCCGACCGCCTCTGGTCTGTCCTCGACCCGCACCTGTGTGCCGAGGCCCTCTTTACAGGCTGAAGGTCTGAGACGGGTAAGGAAGCCGAGCGCCCGGTGGCTTTGCACGTACGCCACTGACGCGAAAGCTTGGAGTACTATATCCCTTCAGCTTGTGTCAGGACGTTGAGGACGGGAGGGCCCTGTGGTCCTCTCAAAGAGCCTGGCATCGAAATGGCCGCAGTAGAAACACAAGGTCAAAGAGGGCACAGGCATGTCCCACGGAGTGGGTGTTCTGGGGGGCCCCTGGGTGTGGGAGGCCCGGGTGAGGGAGGGGAAGGACCGCGCTGCTCCGTGCGCCTTGCGAAGGGGCCAGCCTCCGGGAACCCAGGCGAGTCTGGGAAGATGAGGAAACTGAGGCTCGTGTCCGCAGGACCACATGCGTGCTGGGTGGGTGCCTTTTGTGAGCTCATGTCACCCAGGAGTTCTCAGAGCTTGTTTTGAGTCCACACTGAATATTACAAGATGGTGGTATCTTGGATCTCTGTTAATAAGATCTTTTTATGTAACTTTTTACAAATTTTAAATATTTCCAGGAGGGCTGGAAAAGGAGACCATCACGTAGACCATGGCAGTATTCCACGGAAATGCGTGCTGTGAAGAGTCACTGAAAAAATGCGATGGAGTGAAACAAAATTACTCTGTTTACATATTGCAAAAGTGAAATAAAATAAAATGCCCGTCCTCTGCCCACGTCAGTACCTCGGTCCAGCTCTCAGCAGCTCCCAGGAGCACCTGTCCTCGCGCGTGGATGCATCAGGGGCGTCTCCTCAGCTTTCGCGCAGTCGCTCAGCTTTCCAGCCTGAGCGAAGGCGAGCCCTCTGTCTTGCTCTTTCCTTCCTCCTCCCCAAGATTGTCTCTGTTACTCGACCGGACCACCCCGAGAACCCACGCGTTGTCCCCATACCCGGACGGCACACGTCCTCCGTTCAAAGGCAGCACAGCCCCTGCTTGTGACCAGAGTGGTGGCCTGCTGGCTGGTCCAGCTGCAGTGGCCCCCGACACAGCCACTCCTCCCACAGCGATGGCCGACACCTCCTCCCGCCCTCTGTGCATGGCTGGAGTCATCTCAGTTCCCCCCACTCACTTCCGTTAGGTCAGAGCTGCCCCTGGGCACCGCGGCGGCCCCCCCAGCCACCGGCAGGGCGGTTGCTTTGTCCACCAGAGGCCAGGTCCTCTCCCTGGAGCCTCAGTTCCAGCTCCTTCCTGAGTTTTCTAATTGCTCCTTCCAGGGAATGGGGTGGTGATGCTGCCACGGGGGAGGAGGTGGGGTGTGGCTGCCACCGCGGTAGTGTTACTGTGAAAGGGAAATTTGAACAATAAAAAAACCAACAAATAAATAAACAAATAACTTCAAAAGTTGAAAAAAGTGTTTTCTTGGCGGTTTTAACTGCACAATAGGGGAGGCAGACGGGTGCTCTTCCGGCTGTGGGAGGGACGCGTCGGTGTCTGTTTAGAGAGACGGGTTCTCCTCAGACAGCCCACAGACCGAGGTGGGCGCGCTCCCCACTCACCGTCCAGTATGTGCAGACACACACCTGCCCCTACGCGTGCACACACACACACGTGCCTGGACATACGTGTGCGTGTCTGTGTGTTAGCAAAGGCCAACAGCATCTGTTAAGTGACTGGTACTTACTGGACAGCTAAATATCCCCATGGCCTTGTCCATTATGTTTCTTCAGGACCCACAGGACAGGTACTGTATAGAGAAAGGCTATTCACAATTGGGGGTTTGAGACTTGCAAATATTACTACTGTGTATAAAAAAGATAAACAACACGGACCTCCTGCACAGCACAGGGAACTGTATTCAATGCCTCGTAGAAACCTGTAGTGAAAAAGTATGAAAACAAACGTGTGTGTGTTCACGCATGACTGGAACGTGGTGCTGGCCACCAGACACAGACACGCTGCAACTGACTGTACGTCATTAAAAAAAAGAAAGAAAGAAGAAGGAAGGCTGTCCAGCACTTTGCACTCTGCCTCCAGCAAGTCACGGGCGACTGTGCGAGTAAAGGGAGGAGCTGACACGGCTGCAGTCCACTCAAGACTCGTTTGTCGAATCACAAGGCCTTGTGTTGGCGGCGGATCTTCCAAAACACGAGGGGATTCGAGGGGTCATTTTAGTGACTAGTTCGTGGTGAGCCGTCGAACGTTCTCCAAGGCACCGTCCTCTCAGTGGCCACCTGTGGACCTATTTTCATTTTTAAATCGTGTGTGTGCAGCGTACACTTCGTGAGGAAGGACATTCAGAGAGGGATTTGAGCAGCACGAAGGGGGTTCCGGCATTTACTCAGGATAAGACCAGATGTTTTCCCAGGAGTCTTGCGTTCCTAACCACAGGCCCGATCGGAGCGTTAGGTCTCAAAACCTAAACACACCGGGCTTAATGCAAATTAAATTAGAACGGGAGAAGTAATTACCCGGGGCTGACGACGGCCCAGCGCAGGAGCGGGATGACGGCCCCTCACACGGGGAGCTGCTGCAGGGCTGCTGTTAGCGAGGTGCGCTCCTCTGACACGCGTTTCCTGGCTCGCGGGGCAGGGCAGGGCTGAGCCCGCGACGGCTTCCCGGGCTTCCCGTCCGCTTATTCCTAAAGGTGCACTTGAGAAAGCAGCTGGAGGGGCTTAAGGAGCAACTTCCTTAACAAAAGCTGCCTGACCGGGGACGCGGCCTAACGCAGCCACAGAATAAGCGGTGCCCTGTGTGCTGAAAATAGCTCTGCTGGGTGGGAGGGCAGGTGGACGCCATGCTGATGAAATGTAGGGCGGCCTGCTCCAACAGGTCACGTCGTGAGCTGAAAATACTTTCTGCCTTCCTCTCTCTTTTGGCTTTTCTGTTTGTTTGTTTCCATAGGAATTTGGCTGAGGAAGGGAGACTGAGGAGAGGGAAGCTGACGATTTACGGCATTTGCCGAACGTTGATTCATTTATTTATCTGACCAGGCACTGATCTCACATCCTGAAGATTTACTGCTCAGGCGCACAGGGTGGAGGACACGCCAGGGCGCTCCGGGGGGACGCGCGGGGGTGCTGAAGCCCAAGGCAAGGTCTCATTCCCATGTAAATCACGCTGGTTCTTGACATTGTTTTGGGCTGTGGGAGACCGGGTTTTGTTTGGGTTATATGTGAACGGACTGTATCGTAATAACAAGCCAGTCTACGACAGGATTAAACTTCATCTCCAAGAAGGCATGAGTCCTTAGACTCCGAGCTGCAGAGTTTTAGAGCTGGAAAGGGGCCTGGTTTAAGCTCCTGATGTTACAAATAAGAAACGAAGCGACTTGCCCAAGCTCATACAGCCGGTCAGCAGCTCTCCCCAGATAGAGCAGCGGCTGCTGGCCCCTTGAGAGATCGCCTTCTCGCCGGATCATGGAGAGCACCGCTTCTGAGAGCTGAGATTTCTTTGGCTTCTGTCCTGGTTTGGACAGTTTTTCTTGGACAGCCCTGGACAGTACTAGCTTCCTGGAATCTCTCAGCAGGAGGGCAGAGCCGCAGAGCACATCCTCTGCTGGTGCAACAGACGTAGCGCAATTTTCCAAAAGGTGTTCTGTCCAGCTGGCAACACGGCCGGCGCCGGAACTCGTGGAGGCGGATATGCTCCTAAAATGTGAGCTCGTAGGTGCCTCGGTGGGGAGTCACCAGGAAGAGCAACCGCACACTTTCCTGCTGAAATCTGCTGCTCTTCCCCAGTGGCCACGAGGAGGCTGAGCGCCGGAGAGACCAGCGGGCAAGTCCGCCCCACTTATTCCGTATTCAACAGGTCCTTGTGGACAGCTTTCTGTGTACCTGACACCCATTTTTACCGCGTGAGTTGACTAAGAATCAAGGCGGAAATGAGGGGGAGTTTATTTTCCAGAGCAACAGAATCTTCGAGCAGGAAGGAACATGTAAGATCACCTCTGCTTGGGAAGCCGAGTGACACAGACCCGAGTCCTCTTACCCAGGAGGTGGGGCTGGAACTCAAGTGTCGACAGTTTAGTGGGGCTCCTCCCACCACACCGGCGTCTTCCTCGCTTGATGTCTTCCTGGGGGAAACTGATTTCACAAGTGAGGATTTTAAAAGTTTAGAAGAAGTTCTGTCGACTTGGGCTTCCTTTGGATACATCTAGGAAGTCGCGTTCACACGTGGCTGGCTAGACGTGCTTTCCAGACTGGAAGCCTGCCTCGTTCCTCCCCTAAAAGGGAAAAAACTGTAATAGTTTGTATCCATTTGGTGTTAAGATAAGGAAGGCAAGGATAGCAGCTTGTAAACACACTGCCAAAGAGACGGAGAAATAAACCACGACTGGTGTGAGCCGGCTTCTCAAGGGGAATTAAGTGCAGAGCCTGTCTCTTCAGGACTTTCCCACCGGACTTGGCCACTGAACACACGTGGAAAAGTCCCTCAACACGGGACTGTGGGCTGGGACCCAGTGGCCCCCTTCTCCTAACCCCTGCTTCACGATGGGGACGGTGAGGACTAAGAGAGTGGCTGGCCCGAGGTCACACGGCCTTTCAGTGGTTTAAAGGCAAAGCTATTGATTCAGACGTCGCGTGTCCGCTCAGCTGTCCGCCCATGCTGCCCTTCAATGACCGGCTATTCCAAGATTCTCAAAAGTATGATCCACCTCAACGTCTTGACATGGAAATTTTATTCCTGGACCCAAAGAACTGGGCCACAGCCGTGTTGTTAGAAGGTAAGTCTGAAGGCTGAAATCCACGGATTCAAGTTCCAGACTGACTGTCCTTGTATTCAATCGGGCTGCCTTCCCTGAAAAATCCAAACTTTTAAGTAGCTGTGTGTATGTTTAATTGCTGTTTAGAATTTAGTCAGCTCCCTCCACGGAGAATCTAAATCCCAGCAGGTATCTGGACCAAAGTACAATCTTTGCCTAATCTAAGCTTTCACTTAAAGCTTTCTATAAAATATGAATTTGTGAATGGGAGTTGATGGCCAGAGGCTGGGGAGTTACAGGATATTGAATGAGCTGTCACATTGCCATAACCTGATTTAGATCCGCAGAGGCAACTGTGACCGGAATTTTCTGGGCTGAAACGATGATGGGAGAGTTATACATAGCGAGGTTATGGCAGATTCGCCTTGGGAGTGACTGTAAGGGCAACGGATTGTGACGGGAGGTGAAATGTACGTGCGCGTGACGGCGTGCTTCCAGGGAAGGACGTTGCTGGGGCAAAGGGGGAGATTTATTTGGAATTTTAAGGGCATCGAAAATTTCAGAATCAGAACACCTTGTAGCAGGTGCATTGAATCTTAAATCATGAATTAAAAAAATCCAGTCACATGGCAGTCATCGCAGTAGCATTAGCTGAGGAGTTGATTTAAGTGATACGTCTTAGAACTTTTTAGGAGTAAAAGCTTACGTTGCCAATTCTGTGGGCAAACTTTGGCCAAGGCTCCACATTTCCAGAGGAAGTCCGACCGCTGGTTAGTAGGTGCCGGGCACCTGAACAACCCGCGGCGCAGCTCAGACCCCCGCCTGTGAGCGGGGAAGTGATCGCCGGGAACTTCGCGACCTCCCCCGCTTGTCTTCCTCCTGTGCCCTGGCTCTGAGGGGCGCACAGCCGCCCGCCCCACACCCGCCCCCGGGGTCACTGCTTCTGCCCGATGCTGCCTCACTGGGTCATCCTGATGGGAGGAGGCCGCTGCCCGGTTCTGGGGCCCCCTCACCTGCCCCCAGTTCCTGCGTTCTGATGCTGCACCTTTGCCCCTTCCTCAGGCTGGGGGGTTGTGGTTTAAATCACTTTTGTCTTGTAACCCACGTGTAAATCACGCCCTGGAAATACGATGTCACTGCAGTCATTTCCTCATTAATAAGTCAGGCTTCTGAGCTGCTGCTTCAGATAAGCCAGCTGACAAAAGAGCTACCATCACCTTGCGGTCAGCCTCCTCCCGCTGGGGCTGGGGTGCAAAGACCGGACCAAAGGCCGATCACGGAAACAGAAGATTTAAGCTTTTGTTCCCCAAATTCTCAAATTGTACTGTTTCATCAGCACCTCAGCTACCTGGCTGAATGTGACTGTTTCATTTTTTTTAATTCATAATTCATGATACAATGTTTCTTCTACATGTTTCTCTGATCTGAAATTATCTATGTTCTTAAAATTCCAAGTTTAACTCTTCATTTTTGTTCCCAGAATTATTCCATTCTTCTCAACTCTATGGTCAAAAGAAACTCTTGGGAAAGCAAAGACTAAAAACCAAAAAAACAAAAAGACCGGAGATACAAATCCAGTGAGATGTCAAACACATTCAGGTCCAGACTGTCCACCCTAAGCCTCGTGAGTTACAGTGCCCACAGCTGCTTTTGACTGAGCTTTATTGGCAGCCAGAGCCAGGGCCAGGGCCAGGGCCAGCCTGCGGTCTCCTGTGGTGTCTGGTCTGACAATTAAGCACATACATATATCAGTGAGGAGGTTTAATTTGATTAGGTTTTATTCATTCACGTTCGTCTATGCATTCACAAATTTACTGAATCCCTAGCAGGGCTGGTGCAGGAGAGTCTCTGCTTGAGGAGTCTGTAGTCCAGCAGGACCACAAGCCAACACCAACCATAATGAGATGTAACAATTGAGATTACCAATAAGGAACTATTTCTTCAGTTCTCATCAATTTATTTATGTCGCTGGGGAAGAAAAATGGAAAACGTGGGAATTACTCAGCTTAAGAACGACTGTACCTCAACAGCTCAGTCAGCCACGTGGAACCCCAAACGTATTTTCTTCCACGTTAGGTCACAGAAATTGCAGCTGAAGGACTTTTTTTCTACATTGCCACATACATTTAAGTCCTGGTGGCCGTGAAGAGGGGAAGGGTAAGAAAGCAGAAAGCAGGGTAAGAAGGAGGACAGCGGGGCATGAAATGGTGGCAATAACTCAGCCTGACCCCCGGCACATCCCCTTCCGTCTCTGAGCCTCAGGTTCCTTGCTGCACAGGAGATAGCACTCCGCCGCCCTCCGGAGCATGCCGCAGCTGCCGGGGGTCCAGCCCCTCTTTCTCGAGCAGGACCTTTCTGCAGCTGCTCCATTTTCCAGTGCCCTAATTTACAGACTTCCAAACTTCTCCACCCACATTCGCTGAAGTTAGCCATTCCCAAATGACCTGCCTTTCCTCTCCAGCCCCTCAGAACTCCGGTTAACTCAGGCTGCTGGCTCTCAGCTGGCTCTCAGGAGGCAAGCAACCCGATTGAACCCACTCACACCAACGCATGAAGGGCTTGACCGTCTCTGAACTCCCCTAGAGTTAGTTGCATTAAAAAAAAAAAAATGCTTATTATCCAAAAAAGCATGTCTCAGTGAGGCGATCTCAGCCAGCGAGCCAAAGTGAAGTCAAAACTCCGCGCACAGTTGGGGAAAGATATTTTTGGGCCGGGGAAGGTCAGCTCATTCTGTGCACCTGTCCCTGGTCAGCTCCACACGGCATTTCCTTTTTCACAGTCTCGTTCCTTTCTTTACTTCTGAACTTCCAATTTCTCTAAAGCTTTCTGCCCACCTGGAATGGCTTTTTTGGCTGTAGCACCAGGGGTTCCAAAGGTGAGGAGACGAAGGAAGGAAGGGGCGTTTGCACACGCTGCTCATTTTTCTGAGTCATTTATAGGTAGGGCTCTGATTCTGCGGTAATGGCTCTGGGATGGTGGACATGTGAGTTTGGAGAGAAATGTTCTTTGGCAGTGAAAGTCCACATTCAGGGAACTTCTAAAGACTCTCCAGTGGCCCCAGGAGTACGTTTTGTAAGACTGATTGACTTACAGATATTTGTACCAAACTGTCAACATTTTGTATGTGAGCTGGCATAGATCTTGGAGATTTATTTTGTCCTCATTCCTTGTTTTAAATACAAGAAAGCCACAACCCAGAGAAGTAAACGTGAGCAGCCCCTGTAACGGCTCCTGTGCCCTCACTTCCTTTGGCTCTTGGCACAGCTGTGAGGACACACGTGGACCCTCAGTGGTGAGGTCTGTCCATGGTGCTTCCCCAAAAACAGGTTCCTCCCCCGAGACGGCAAAGCAGAGGACCAGCTACAGGGCAGGCTGTCTGCCGCGCGAGAAGCCTCCGCACTTCCAAGCTCAGATTGTCAACAGGGGCGTCTGGTAACACCACTGGCTGCCGCTCATGGTTGGAAGCAGTTGTTGGAAGCGGTGGAAATGGCACCAGAGCAGCAGTTGGGGGTGTCGCCCCATTTTGGGCAGGGCAGTTGCAGTATACCACGACCCCTGACATTCCTCGTTCATACACTAATTAGGGAAGACATTTAATCTGAAGAAAAGGCTAAGGATCCTCGACTCTTTTGGTCACAGCGCGGGCGGGGAGTGTCAAACAGGGTGATCTACGTCGAAATGTCTCATAAACTGGAAGTGTCTGCAAATGGCTGACCGTTTACGCACGGCTTTTCACTCCACCCTTCCTCCATCAAACTTGACTCTGTCTTCCTTCCAGCTGGCACAGTTCTCAGGATGTCAGTCCCCTCACAGAAGTTCAGATTTTTATGGCTGGAACTTAAATGCACTGCCAGGGGGAGTGTGGAGGGTCAGAATCAATGCTCGGTGGATTTCTCGTTATCAGCTCCTTCAGATTGCTCTGAAAAGTGCAGGTCAGTGGGCAGATGCCCTCGTGCCTGCTGGGGATATCTGACCCTGAAAGTAGTGAGAAAATTAAATTAAGATTTTTACTGTGCCCCCAGCAAAAACAGTTACCGAGCCAGTCAAGTGTTAGTGTGTCTGAAGCCTGCAGTCATAATTGTGTTACTAGGCAAGTTCTTAGAACGAGTGTCTTCTTCTTAATAAAGTGTTTTAATTATATTGCATAATTCTTGATCTCCCATGGAAAATGCTTCGTTTCTCCCAGTGAATCTTTGAATTTCCACTGCTCTCTTGCTTGGCATTTTAATTTAATCAAACACTAGTCATTGCAAAGAAACTCAAGAAGAACAAAGTCATTTTCTTTGCTCTGCTCTTCAGCATTCCAGTACTTGATCCGTGCAAATTCCATACATAAACAATGACAACTTCCCCATTATTTGAAAAGTATATAGATATGTGACCCAGTCAATTATGGAAACGATCCAAGAGTGCATTCATTTTGGAGTTACCCACTTAATAACAGAGAGCATATTAACTTTATTTTTAATGTATCTGTTTAGAGATTTAAAACTAAATTACAGCCATTTGTCTAATATTTTTGTGAAACATGTTTCAAGGCTTTCTGTAAGTACTTCAAAATGTCTCTAGGGATCTTGAGGATGCCTGTTACCAAAACTGCCACAAACATTTGTAACAAGTCACAGAACAGGAATCTTCTTGCTGCAGGGTAGGGTTTGCCAGTCGGATGTAGGTCTGGATGGGCAGGAAATGGGAAATTAGATCACGGACGGATAATCCTCCAGAGCCCAGAACCCCGGCAAAGACAAGGTAACGGTGACGTGTGTACAACAGCCAGGGACCAGGAACTTCCTGGGGACAGAGTGACACAGAGCCTGGCAGGTGGAAGAGGTCAGCTGTCAGAGACGTGAAAATGGAGCAGTCATGGTCAATGAGGGGAGTGGTTGGCCACACCTGTGGCCACACGATTCTGGCCACACCACATCACTGAAATTTAACTCAACTTGGGCTACTTTGCAAATTTAATACATGCTGTGGAGCTTCTCCCAAAACATGTTTTTCTGCAATTTGAGGGCACTCCTGGCTCGCTGATGGAACGCCCCAAGCTCCTAAGTGTCCATGGACCCCAACATAAAAACTTTCCTCACCGTTTTTAGTTAGGAGATCTGTGTCTTGCAGGCATGCTCATGGCTGAAGGCTAATTATCATACACTGAGTTTACCTGATCCTTAAGATAAATCTGAAAGCTCCCAGGTTTCTGGTTCCCCTACTAACTAGGGATTTTCATAACCTCTTGCTGCTCCTTTCACTTATCTGAAAAACCCAAAGCAATGCAAAATTGCTTAATTTCCACAAATTTGTGAATTTCCAGCTTTCTTCCTGTTACTGATTTCTAGTTTCATACCATTGTGGTTGGAAAAGACCCTTGGTATGACTTCAGTCTTCTTAAATTTGCTAAGACTGGTTTTTGACCTGTCATATGCTCTGCCATGGAGAACGTTCCATGTGCTCCTGAGAGGATGGGGACTCTGCTGTTGCTATTTGGAATGTCCTGCGTACGTCTGCTAGGTCCGTTTGGTGTAAAGTATGATTCATGTCCAGTCTTTTCTCGTTGATTTTCGGTTTGAATGTCTATGCGCTGCTCAAAGTGGGGTTTTGCAGTCGCCTACTGTTATATATATCTTTCTATTTCCCCCTTCAGATCTGTTAGTTTTTGCTGAATACATTTAAGAGCTAAGGTGTTGGGTGCTTATATATTTGATTGCTATGTCTTCATGATGAATGGACCCCTTTTCATTATATAATGACCTCCTTTGTCTCTTATTACACTTTTTGGATTAAATCTGCTTTGATATAAGCATAGCTACCCCATCCTCCTTTAGTTTCCATTTGCATGGGGTATCTTTTACTGTCCCCTCATTTTGTGTCCATGTGTGTCCTTAAAGCTGAAGTGTGTCCCTTGTAGGCAGCATACAGTTGGTTTTCGGTTTTTAATCCATCCAGTCACTCTGCATCTCTTGACTGGAGAATTTAATCCATTTACATTTAGAGTAGTTATTGATAGGTAAAGACTTACAAATGCCATCTTACTGTTTTCTGGCTGTTTTGGAGTTCTTGGTTCCTTTCTTCTTCTCTTGCTGCCTTCCTTCATGAATTGATGGATTTCTGTACTGATATGCTTTGAGTCCTTTCTCTTTATGCTCTTTTGTAATCTGCTATAGGTTTTCACATCATTGTTACTGCCTCTTTAGTGGCAGGAGCTGGTTCAGACAGGCACGTAGAGATGGAGACCAGAGTAGGCAGCAAGGGCGAGGCCCAACTCTGAGTGCACTCATAGAGGGAGGGGAGTGACAGAGAGAGAGAGAAAGCCAATGTGGTAAAATTGATGAATCTCAATGTGTCAACAATTGATAAATCTCAGTGAATGGCATTTTTCAACTCTTTAAGTTTGAAATGACTTCAGAGTGCTATTAGTTAAAATATGTTAGCTGCTATTTGGAAAAAAAAAAAGTAAAAAACAAAACAAAACAAACGGATGAAGAAGCACCTCCAGGGACCACTGGATTCCATGTGACACTACATTCACCTGAGTAAGAGGAACATTTTGTTTTTTCCCAAATATCTCTCAGGAAGAGTGGTTGTTCCAGGATCCAAACCTAAACCTATCAAATTCCATAGCCTATGGGGTTTTTAAAATTAATTTTCACAATCAAATACATTGTTTGTTATGTTCCTTATTTAAAGATTCAGGTGCCAAATTCTAGTCTACTCAGAACTAGGAAGAGATGTCTTTCTCCTGCTGAGTCATGGTAGCTTTACCAGCTGATGCCCCTGAAGACATCCTCCTTCGGGATTTCAGTCCCAAGCACAGCCCGGGGCCAGGCTCACTCAGTTAAGTCCCGCTCTGTTTCTTAGAAAGTGTGTAAATTATCTAATCCTTTTAAACTCCACATCCCACATCTGGATTAAGTGAGACAGTGCATGCAGAGCAGTGAATAGATACAACCACTCAAAAAATACAACCTAATATTTTCATAACATTTTGTTAATAATTACTTAGTTTAGGCTTGATGTCATTGTTAATCTCTCTTATCTATGCCTTTTGATGAACAAAATTTGGGGGGGGGTTTGTGTTTTTTTTTCTTTTCAAATTAGTCACCAATGGCATTTGTTCAGATAGGCTAGGTTATATTGTAACAAAATCCCTGAAATTTCCGTGGCTTTAGCAGAAAAGACAAAACCCCTGTGTAGCCCTGTTCTGTCCTATGTCCCAGGGGATGTGGTCTCCACCCCTTGTCGCTGGCAGCTGCTGTGGCCGGGAGGAGAGGACCCCAGGAATCCCACGTGGGACGTCCCTCGCCCCCACCAGGAAGGGCTCGGGCCATTTCCGTGGCCTGCACTCAGCCAGGGGCTGCAGAGACTGCCTTCCACAGGCCCCAGAGCGGACGAGGACGGCTGTGACCATCCCGGGAGTGCCCCATGTTACTTATTTGCTGTCTTCTTAATCTAGCTTTAATGTAGTTTTGGTCTTTGTGTGTGTTTGTAAACCACTCCAAATCTTTATCATGAAAAAGTGCCTGTGGAAAATGACCTCCTAAGATTTTTATAGGGAAATTGGATTTGCTCACCCTTTTGCTATTTATGCCTCATAGCATGATGTTATTGGAGGATAATTCTTTGACACTTCGAGAATTTACATCTATTGTGCGTTGTTAGTTTCAAGGGATTTATGCCTGCAGAATGTCGTTGTCTTCCAGAACTATTCCACCAAAAACTCTTCCTCCTGACACTCAGTTATTAGCACTGTTTACATTCTCTGTGGAAGTAAATATTTCTGGATGTAAACTTAATCGGGAAGATTAATTACATAGAGCAATGATGATAACGCAGGCTTTCTTAAAACCATTACACCAGACACTTGCGTATTTGTCAAAATCCAACCTATTTGAAGTGCGGTTGGTCACCGTGGAAAACAAACGGGCGTAAAGCCCTCGAAGAGAGCTGGTTGTACAACTTAACACGTGAATAGTGCCAACAATAACTAGGAAACCCTCCCAAGTTTATGATTTCAAAAATGGAAGTAATGTGGCTCAGTTTGAAAAGGGATTCAGAACATCAAATACTTAATCTCCTTTTTTTGAGAATTGGTCTGTAAACATGATGACTCTCGGATTTCTTACTTTTGATCCCATGGGGTCAGAAACATAAGGGACGTCCTATTTCTCAGGATATTTTGACATTTCAGTTTCAAATCCTCCTGAGAAACAGACACGGTGGAAGCGGATGAAGACAAAGGGCTGTATTGTTGTGACTTTTAAAAAAATCTTTCTATTAAATACGAGAGTGACTCGATCGTGCACTCGAGCTGAATTTGGGTGCTCAGGGCATTAAGTGGCGGGAAGGTGGGGCCGCCACCTCCCACACCGGCGCGGTGCCTCTTTCCTCAGAGGGGACTGGGCGAAGGGAGGGGGCGTGGCATGGAACCCCCAAGCCCGCACCTGCGGTGCCGTCTGCTTCTGAAGTGGCTCTGAGCTGCTCTGTGCTCCCTGCCTGGGGTCCCCTCCAGGTTCAGGCTCCCCACCGTGCTGCTCCCCTTGTCCCCTGTGGACCTGCCCCAGGCGAGCGTCCTCCCCGGGGCTGAGAGGTGCTGGACAGACGCTCGCCGGCGGCCTCCACAGCCTCTCCCCGGGCCCCTGGGAGCTCCGCGTCCCAGGGGGCAAAGTCCCACATCCGTCTGCAGTCCCTGCGGCCAGGCTCGCCCTGCCTCTGCCTCCCAGCCGTGCTCCGCCTCCTCGTCTCCTGCGAGCTGGCCTTCTGCCCCGGCCCTCGAGGTCCGTGCTGGGGGTAGGGCAGAGGGGAGAGGAGGATAAAGGTGAACGCTTCACTATTTCGGTGACGACTCCGTGAGCTAGCGGCCACACGCAGTGAAATCGAGAACGTTGGCAAACATATTCCTCCTCCATTTCCACAGAACTTGCCTGTTCGTCTAATCAGGTCGGGCTGCGCAGGTCATTTAGGACATGTTTGCAACTGGGACAGGTTCCGTCTGGAAGCAGGCGGCTCCGTGGAAAGGGGCCTTCGCGACTGGAGGGAAGACTGGTGCTCGTGTGTGACGTGCTGCTCTGACTCCTGACCTGGTTTCGTGCCTCCTCTTCCTACAGGCACAGCTGTGCGTTTTCAGCTGGAGCTGGAGCACTCGGTATCCTTCTCACGGGTTGCCGTGCGTGCTCGGGCAGGCTGGTCTACAGGAGCCCTGGACTGTGAATTTCTCAGTCACTGCCCGTTTAATTGGTTTCATCCCGGTCTCTTAAAAAAGTGACCATCCTGAAGGGCACGTCCAGCATGGTTATTTGTAGATAGTGCAGTGGGATGATTAACCGGTGGGAAGCAGGACGCCTGGGACCGCCGCGGTACCACCGCCGCTCGTCGTATCTCCTAATTGTGCGACGCTGCGCTTCCTCTTCCGAGGCGTGCTTGTCTCAGATCCCTGCGCGCGCCGTCAGCAGCTCCTGGGAGGGACTGCGGCTCACACCTTCCTCTGCCTTAGCATCTGCGACCATGTTTTATATTTGGCTGAATCTCAATAAATATTTTATGGATGAATTAATGGTTACCTTGTAAAAGTGTCTACTCAGCCATAGCAACTGGCTTGTCTCCATGGGCTGGGCATATCCTAGGGGTGTCAGAGCCCGAGAGTCTCAAAAGGGGAGTTTAAATAGTTTGTTTCTTGATGGTCTTGTCCTTGGCATTTAATCTTAGGTTTTCGGCCTGACTACAGAAGCCATAAGGATTAGTTTCAAATAATCCTGACAGTTGAGAGCAGGAAGGATCTCAGACGATGGGCCAAGGGTCCAGATTCAGAGCTGGAGGACCTGGGAGGGTGAGCCTGGTCCCAAGGCTCAGACTCACCGTGTCCAGGAGATGAAGAGCCTGGACCCATCCCTTCCTTCCTGGGGCTCTTGCCTCCAGTGGGCGCTAACGCAGCTGAGCCTGCCTCCTCTCCTTTTAGTATTGACTCTGTGGTGGCTTTTTACTGGAGATAGCTAAAAATAATATAATTTCAGGTTTGTATTTTAAAAGTATACTAATCAAAATCCCAGGCATATGACAAAATATCCGTGTGGTCGGGAGTGTGTGTGAGTATCAGTGTGAGAGTCCAGAACTCAGGGTCCCGTTCACCCTAACCCTCTGTGCGAAAAAGCCAGGAGGTCCTACCTGCCTCCAGATTGTGAGGAATAGGAAGGAGTACATCTGAAGGAAGTACCTCAGCTTTAGAAATTAATCTTATCATCCGTAGGAAGAATGTTACATGTTTAGTGTATGTGGCAATTTAACTCTGTAATTTCTCCTTTTTGTTTATTTCTAAACCAAAACCCTGTACTAAGTAGCTCTCACCTGGGGCATCTGCCCACAGCCCTGACCTGTTTTCTCCATGCGAGCTGGCAGACGAGGACAGCTGACCCCTAACAGGAGTCGTTCTTTGTTTCTTAAGTTATTTTGATTATTTAAGTGTGGCTAATGTTGGCAAATATAAAGCTCATTTAGAACTGAGAATTTCTCCCTTCTTGATTTCTTGATCGGTTTTATTATAGAAAAAGGTGGAAATGACCTGAAATAATATATCAATATATCAATACCAGATACCAATTCCACAACATGTGGCAAGTTTAACCTTGAAAATAAAATTTAAAGAAGTTCTCAGTACGTGCATTTTCTTTTTCACAAACTCCTTTTAATCGCAGGTCGATCTTAGTTTCCATATTTCCTGTCTATTTTTGCTACTCTATTTAGAGTTCTAAGTTTCAACCTCCCTGCAAGAAATACACTAGAGTTCTTCTTGGGAGAATTGTGGAAGGGGTGTAAACATTGGCTTATGTTTCTTCTTTTCTGGGGTTAGTGGGTTTTTTCCTGTTGTCATCTCTTTGGGGACAGTCAAGTACTGGGCTAAATTTTCATTATTATTCAAAAAGAAGGATTTTTTAATTGATAAAAAGCCTAACTTGCCCTCAACAAAATGAGTTTTGCTAATTAAAAGGCTCTCATTTGAAGTCATTGTTAACACCTGTCGAATACCAACCAAACATCTGAGTGTTTACCCTTGTGTTTCGTGTTTGTCCTGTTTCCTCTGAAGGAATGGATGATAGTACTGTGGTTGCTCTGTGTGCAAAGTGCCACATTCCTAGGAAGAGTGCTGTTCATCAGCGGAGCCTGAAAACATGTGGGAGAACTCAGGGGAAGAATGAGTTAAAACCAAAAGAAAAAAAAAAAAAAGAAAATCCTGCCCCCCCCATAAGTTTTAAACCAAGTTAAAAATAATATTTAGTCGTCTGAATACTGGTAAATTATTATTCAGTGACCTAACTGAAACTTTAGAGTAAATCAGTGAGAATTAACACAATTACTCATATAACTACAGTGTAAACTAAGATGATGATAATTTTAAAAATCAAATCTAATTGACAGTTGTCACTGAATCTTGTTCCTTCAATGGCAGGCTAGCCTGTATTATGCTGCTTAATTCACTCTAAATTAAAAGTAAACTCCTATTCCCCAAAGATAAAATTATTTATAGTGCAAGTAAGGATTATTCTATTTCCTGAGATGTGTGGGATTTCTCCTACACAGTTCTGATGCCTTCTGGGAGAAGATCCCCAGAGCACCATGGCAGAAATCTTTCCAGGTCCAAACCGCCCCTTATCACCAGGGAATACATGTGCTCAGGCATCCATCCCATTGCTTCCTTAAATGGGTCATGTGAGCAAGAAATCGGGTTGTGTTAGTAACCGTTAAAAGATGTATATGCTGAGTGTTCTGGTACTGAGTTTGGAATCTGCAGATACTAATTACTGTGTATAAAATAGATAAACAGCAAAGTCCTACTGTGTAACACAGGGAACCATATTCAGGACCTTGTAGTAACCTATAACGAAAAAGACTGTGAAAAGGAATATACGTATGTTTATGTATCACTGAAACATTATGCTGTACAACAGAAATTGACACGTTGTGAAATGACTACTCTTCAATAATAAAAAATCTTTTAAAGATACTGAAAATAGAATTAAATATTAAAAAAGTTCAAGCAAAAAAAAGATACTTACGTTGAATATACTGATCAAGAGACAATGTTCCCAAATAGTAAAACAAAAATATTATTAAAATATTTTAGATACAAAGGTTAATAAATATATTATAAATCATGTATTTCATAAACATGTGGCAGGTTCTGTAGATTTGTGAAAAATCTTACCATGAAGACTTTTCACTGCCAGGAGCAAACGCGAGGTGGTTTGTTTCATGAAAAACGTAATTTTAGGCACAAGGCTGGATGGCTTTAAAGACACTCTCCACATGGTCCCTCACAATGTCTGAGATGGTCAGACCTGAAACCCAGGGTGTGAGCGCTGTGTTCTGTAAATGAGGCTTAGAGAAAATGCTTGGGGTGTTTCTATTAGCATCGCTCACCTTTACTGACCCGCGTGCTGGGTGTTCCCTTGAGCACTGCACACTTCACTGTTTCTTACAAAGGCGCTGAGGTCGTTAGTACTGTCTCCATTTTACAGGCAACACTAGCTGAGGCACAGGGAAGTTCAGCGACTCGCTATCTGTCTCACAGTCACCTGGGAGATCCAGGACTCCAGACGGAGCGACTGGGCTCAGGGTGAGGTCACCACGGGGCTTTCTGTCTGTGGAGCAGGGTAGTTACTTCCGGAGGCAGTGGAGGCCAGGGAGGGAGGGGCGGTGGGTGCAGCTAAAGCAAAGCACAAACGGGGAGCTTCCTCCAGGTAATGTTCAGCCTTTCTTTTCTACAGCATAGAGGAATTCATCCTGCTTCTTTACTTGGAAATATAGACCCTGAGTGGGAACACATCCTTTATGACCCCAATTTAGCAACAGCCTCAAGCTGTTCCTAACTTCAGATTCCTGCGTGACTGACTCAAACTGACAGTGATGAACAAATCTGGGCTGACACTTTACCAAAATTCGGGTTATTTATCTCATTAATATTTTTCTTTAGGCAAAATATATTTGTTATGCCCTTTCTATTTATAAAATGGAAATTGAGTCAGAGGACCCTCTGTGACAGGCAGCAGAGCAGCAGAAGACAGGTGGTTTAGATGCCCTTAAGAGGACGCCTTAGCACAGTTTGAAAAGTGCAGTCTCTTTGTCAAAAGATGTAAGTCTGATTCGGGCGGTGCTCCCTGTTACCACTTTGGTCCTCTGCACAGAAGTGGCCTGCATTTCTAAAGCAGGGCTCCTGCCACGCGCGCCACAGTCCCACACGCAGCTCCTGAGAGCGGGGATGTGACCAAGCTGCCGCACTGGCTTCCTTTCTGCTGACCAGGCTTCTCGAGGTGTGAGATTGAAGCTGCAGTCCAGCCCCGAAGCAGAGGTCTGGGCTGCTGGCGCCACAGCTGTTTGTTCTTCTTTCAATAACTCCCTTCATGGGCCACCTTATGGAGAATCTTGTCAATAAGCCATGACTGGTGATCTGTCCCTTCCATCAGGAGGATTCAAATATACTGAAAATCCAAAGATGAACCCTGAATATACCTTTAACAAAGTCCGAACATCGTTTAACAAGCACCCTCACGGCAGGCTTGGTGCTTCACCCGAGGTGTGGGCTCGCCCATCCTGGTCTGAGTGGGTCCGAGTGCGGAAGGATTTGAGGGAGAGTCGATTTTTTTAAAAAAGGTAATCATTCTCGAAAAGGAACATTCTTGAAAGAGGAAGTTTGTGGTGAGGCTTTATGACAAGTTTAGGTGTCCAGATGTCTCCTGTGACAAATGTCAAATTTATCTCCATTACCTCTGATGAGTTAGCAAGAGCATTTTGTAGATCCGAAGACATGACCTCAGCTTCATCTGGTTTACAGGTAAATGCTGGTAAGCAGAGGCCCGGGGACTGCTGTTCTGAAGCACTTCCTCCCCAGGCCCAACACGATTCCTTGGCTTCTCCCCGACTGCAGCCTTTGAGAACTGAAGAAGGTAATTATCATCCTCGGAGACGCCATGCTCAGAGGACCCGCAGGGCCCTTGTGACGTGGGTCGTGTCTTTGGGCATTTTAACCAAGCCCAGGAGGAGGCTGGTGACATCCTTAATTCACGGGTTGGGTCAGGCACGCTCCTGGGCCCTTGGTGTTACGTCCGCCTGCCCCGTGCTTGCTTCTCTGTTGTTCACAGTGTCAACTGAAATAAGATGCACAACCTAAAAGTTGAGACTTTATTCAGTAGACTTTCTGAGTACTCGAGCCCCCGGAGGCAGCCTCTCAAATCCCACTAAGAGACTGTCCGCCCAGGCAAGGGCGGAGTCAGGATATATAGAAGTTTTTGCAACAAAGACTAGGTAGTCAGAACATCAAAAGATTACTGTTAATGGAAGAAAACCAGACATCTCAGGTTAAGGAATTTAGCCCTCTTCTATGGATGGGCAAGTCTGGGCCCACTGAGATCACGCCATTGATGCACACCGAGCTCTCTAGGGCCAGTGTCCTATCTTCCACATCCTGAGTCCCCGCAGGGGTCATGGCTGGGGGTGGCAGCAGATGCTGGGGCACCTGCTGGTCTGCATCCTGAGTTCCCTCCGCTCACCGTCCGGGGCGGCAGTAGCGGCGATGACTTGATGGCCGCAGCGTCCTTTATGCACTGATGTGGCTGCAATACTTATCATTCACAACAGCCACACACACATCACAGCACCGGCCGCACTGGCTCTGGTGTGTCAGTCGGTGTCTCAGTAGGTGGTGGACCAGGTGGGGGCGTGTTCAGTTGCAAGGTGAGGTGCTAAGGCTCTGCTGAGAGAGGCCGAGGCTCTGCTCCAGGGCTGAGAGGAAGGGAGGGGAGGAGCTGGGGGCAGAGGAGGGAAGGCAGGGCCTCTGGCGGGGTTGGGGGGCTCGCAGGTAGGAGTGTGGGGTCAGCGGGCCTTGTGTGGGGGAGGGGAAGGGATGGGCAAAGCTTAGAGCAGTGACTGCCTTGACTACCAGGTTAAAATGTGGCTTTGCAAGCTGGCGAAGTGTGACCCCATGCAGAGCCGACCCTGGGAGGCTCAGCTTCACTTCCGGTGACCCTCCCAGGACACAAGGCCTGCAGGCGGTTAAAATAAATTCCAAATTACAAGCAGAGTAACTGTCAGAAAAAAAATCCTCATTTACAAAATGGAATGAAAAAATAATTCCTTCTACCATGGTACCAAGGCCTCAAATTTGTGACCTGCAAATTCCTTTTTCAAAAAGCACTTGCGTTTATTCTGAGTCCATAGGGGATGCCAGGCCTGTGCTAAGAGTGTGTGACCACGGAGGAAAGCAGTGAGTTAATTCTCCTCCCGGAGGCCTAGTGAGCAAGCCTTCCTAAGGGGAGGACCCTTGCAGAGCCCAGGGTTGGGCGGATGTGTCTCCCATTGGGCAAAAGCAGTAGATCTGGCTCAGAAAGCTGCGTGGCTGCAGACGCCGAGGAAACTCAGTGCCTGCAACTGGAGAGAGATATCAAGCATTCCTTTCCATGACTTCTTTATATGGAAATAAACTGGCCGACCAACCCATTGAACTAGGGTCCCAGTAAATAGCCTGTATCTTCAGTCGCATGGAGGAGATGCTCTTTGAAAAGTTACATCTGACCAGATTTTACATTCTCTGTTGTATCCAAATGCGCAAAAGGGAGGTTAAAATTCTAACTGGAAATGCTTTCTGTAAAATTCCTCCTCAGTGATAAAATTAGGTAACCGTATTCTTTTCACAGACCATTTTTCCTTCAAGATCACACAAGGGTTTTCAGATGCGTTGTCTTCACTGTCAAGTGTAAATCTTTGGTGCCGGACTGAAGACAAGACTACAGCGAATGAGAAGAATGTGCAGATAATAACCACCCACAAGAAGACAAAGGGATTCGCCTTGAACTGAAAAGATTAAAGAGACTAGACTCATTTAATCCTAAGAGAATGGTTATTTAATGACAATCTTCATATGTACATATGCATGGTTGCCACACAGGAAATGGCCAGTAACTGTTTTGTGCCTTTATGTGAAAAAAGTAAAAGGAAGCAGTGAAACCGAGCAGCAGCAGAAAGGATTGAGTTCAGACTTGAAGCAGGACCTTGAGTGAGGGCTGACTGCGTGCGGAGGGGTCGGAGTGCCTTCTCCAGAGGCGGGACGAGGCGGGGCAGGCCGCTGTCTGCTGGCCTGCTTCAGACGTGGTCTTGTCTGACGGCAGCGCCGATTCAGTAAACTCAAATATTTGCTCAGGCTTCTGGTACTTTAGTTTATTCTATTTTATGTTATTTTGGCATTTAAATTTGTGAAACAATACTAGATAGCATTAGAGCATGGGAAACACAGAGTCAGCGAGAACCACTAATAAATTTACTTTTGTATATGGCTGGTCTGAGAAATTCTCTTCCATTTATACGAGGCAGGTAACCCCTCAGATAAGTGGCATTTTCAGATTTTCTTTTGAAATGATTTTTTAAAAATGATATCCTAAAAGAAATTGGGAGAAAGATGAATTAACTAGTTGGCATGATTGACTCCTTAAAATAAATAATATTTCAAAATAGAATTTTGGATAGTAATCGTTATTACTACAATGGAATGCTTGGGATAAAATTTAGAGTAACATGTAAGTAGATGACAAGGCATTTTTTAATGACTTGTTTTTAGAGCAGTTTCAGATTTGCAGGAAAACTGTGAGGCTAGCACAGAGGGCTCCCAGGCACCTGGAACCCAGTTTCCTCTAGTAATGATGTCCTACCTAAGTTTGGTGCATTTATTACAATGAACCAATCAACACTGATGTATTAGTGTTATCTAAAGACCATCTTATTCAGATTTTCTCAGTTTTCATCTAATGTTCTTTTTCTGTCCCAGAATCCCATCCAGGACGCCGCGTCACGCCAGGTTGTCGTGTCTCCTTAGGCAACCCTTGGCTGTGACAGTTTCTCACTTTCCCTGTTGAGATGATCTTGACAGTTTTGAGGAGCACAGGTCAGGTATTTTGGAGGCTGCTTCTCAAATGGGGTTTGTCTGTTAGTTTTCTCATGATTAGCCCAGGGTTACAGCTCTTGGGAGGACGGTCACAGGGTAAGGTGCCATTTCGCCACCTCACATCCTGGCGCATGCTGTCAATCTGACTAATCACGGTCACGTTGACCTCCGTCACCTGGCTGAGGTCAAGTCTGTCGTGTTCGTCCGCCGCAGAGTTCCTCTTCTTTTCTTTCCCCCTTTGGCGGGAAGTCACGACGCGCCTTCAGTAGCAGGATGTGACGCGCTGCCTCCTCCGGAGCAGGGTGTCCGTGTAAATTGCTTGGAATTCTGCCTGGGAGGTATGTTTCTTCTATCTCATTTATTTATTAAATCATGTATTTCTATCAAAATGGACTCAGATATTCATTTTACACTTTGAGTTATAATCCAAAAGCGGGAACAGTCTGAACAGCTTCTGCTCAGGTTGGGGAGCTGTGGCCGTTGGAGCTCTGCAGGCTGGCTTCCTGCGTCTTTGATGTTCCCTGGCCCTGAGTTTACTCTGGACGCCCCTTACTTTATGGCAGTTCAGGATACTCGACTCATCTTATGTTTCCTGCCTCGGTCCTAGAACCAGAAACTTCTGCAAGTATCGCTGGTTCCTTTTATCGGAAAATGGTACTCGGAAGCAGGCTGGGTACCAGGTGTGCTCACTGCACTGTGCACTGTCGCTCCAGGGCCCCGAGGTGACAGAGGAAGGAAACATGTCTGTGTACTAACTGCTGGTGCCCGTGTACTTACAAATATTCGTGTACAGGGCCATGTGTGTCTATATTCAGGTAAATATGACTTCACTCCTATGTCTCTGACTCTGGGCTGTTGCCACGTGGATCGTTACAACCTCCTCCCTCAGCTCACCTGTAGACTCCGGCCCTGTGGGGGCACTGGCTCCCACCGCCACCGCTCACTGATTCACCGTTCAGCGCTAGTGCACACGCGTGGTGGTGTCAGCTGTGAGCCGGGCCCGGTGGGAAACCCCCATGAGAGCCCAGGGCTGAGGGGCCGCTCCCTCGGCCTCCCGTCTCACCCAGCCCGCGCGCTTCCAGAGTCACTGGGGTCGGTGCCTCTGCCCCCAGCCCCCTCACTGAAGTCGTTTCATTCATTTGTAACTGTTAGATTCTTCCCCCCCGCATTTCATATTCTATCCTGGTATCTGCCAAACTTCTGAGCAATTTTTAAAAATTAGACGCATTAAGGTCACACTTAGTGCTGTAAACATCTATGGGCTTTGATAAGCACCACGTTCTAGAATTACATTATCACACAGAACCCTTCCACTGGCCTGGAGTGTTCCCGGGGGGTCACCTTCTCAGACCTTCACCTCTTCCTCCAACTCACGGCACCTGCTGGTCTTCTGACCGTTGCTGTAGTTTTGCCTTTTTTGAAATGCAGTTGAATTGAAATAACATGGCATGCTCCTTTTCCAGACTGGCCTCTTTTGTTCACCATATGAGTTTAAGACTCCTCCCTGTGTTTTCATGACTTGCGACCTCAGTTATCTCTACAGCTGAGCCGTGCTCCCTACACGGAGGCCAGAGTTAGCTGATCCATTCACCCGCTGAAGAACACCCTGGTTGCTCCCGGTTTTGGTGACTGGGAAGAAAGCTGCTGCAACAATCATGTGCAGGGTTTTGTGTGGATTCTTTGTATATTTTGGACACGAGCCCTTTGTCAGATGCATGCTTTACAGCTCTTTCCTCCCAGCGTGCGACAGCGAGCTCACTGCCAAGCTCACGGGCACCTGCGTTTTCTCCTATGTTCTCTTCCCGAAGCTTTGCTGTTCTGCATTGTCTTCCACCTCTATGATCCGTCTGGAGTTAATTTTTGCGAAAGGCATGAGATCTATGTGTAGGTTTTTTTTGTTTTTTGATTTTTTTTTTTTTTTTTGCACAATTATTGCAGAACCACCTGTTGAAAACCAACAGGTTTACTTCTATAATCCTGCTCAGTAAACACACGTTTCTACTTCTTAGAACCCAGTTACCATTTCAGAAGAGAAAGACATCTTGGCAGAAGAGGATTCCTTCTGGTCAACTGGCTGGGGCCTTCCGCTCTCAGCTGCTCCTTCCAGGCCCCCGGGAGCGGCAGCCGGGGCCGTGCCGGCCGGGGGAGCGCGTGCCACACTCTGAGTCCGGCTGGTCGGGTGCCTCTGGGCTGTCGGGGCCGCGTTAACTTTCAGTGTTGACTAGTCCAGGAGGGTGTGTTGAGTTAGTAAAGGAGGCGGCTCAGGGAGCAACCCGGAGCCTGGGGAGCGGGGTAAACCCCCGCCGCCCTCTCCCGCACTTGGACGGCGCGGCTGACGGCTCTCGGGGCCGCTGGGGGGGAGCTCACCCCTGCAGTCAGACGGGGTCCCAGACTTTGAGTCTGGGAAGCGGCCTGTGCTCAAGGCAAAGATCCAGGTTTCATCCTGCTTGAGCGGAAGGGCACGATTAGAGGAGAAAAATGGCTGCACTGGGAACAGAAGACAGAACTGCGCTTCACCTGGGTCTGCCTCGCAGTTAATCGCTTCTCAGGAGGGACAGTAAGCCTTTCTGCCCGGCAGACAGGCTCGCGCTGTTTCAGCCCAGCGTGGGCTGCGGAATGGAGTCGATGATTAGATTTTTGCATTAGTCATAGAAAGACAAGGTGCGTATTATTTTCCCCTGCGTTTCCTCATGAAATATAAACTATCCTTCCACGGGGTATTTGCTTAACCAGGTCATAGGAATTCTTAATTTCGAAAGAGGAGGAAACGGCTTCTGAGAACCAGGACCAGCACATCTGAGACCTCTGCAGGTGCTTCTCGTCCACAGGAGACACCTGTCTCCCTGCCCTTCAGCAGCATCTTCGCTCTTCAGCTCGGAAACGAAGTCTGTGACAAAGCATTACTATGAAATTTTGGTTTCAGAAGAAGACTGCATTTGTATAGACAGTAAAAGTGCCATTAGTTTGTCTTTAATAAGCTTCAAACATAATCATCCAAATGATGTTCTGCAAAAATAATTGGAACAAAATTATTCAATACATTTTTAGGTGTTTGCTTATATTTAAACTTGTCAAAATTCATAACTTAAAAGTATTATGGATTCAAGGAATGTTCCACACTGTCCTCAACTCTTGCTTTCAGACTGATTTTTACATGTGGAAGTGTTTTAAGAAAAATTAAAAAGGGCTTACCAAGAAGGCTTTCCTAACTCTGATAAAACTCTGAAATGCGCGCACTCTTGTCACGTGTGTGACTGAAAGATGAAAAGGGCCCTCCTTGTTTCTGATATATTTTTAAAAATCTCATGTCGGTTGCATTTTGTTTGTTCTGTGTTCACTACTTTTGGTGCCCGGGATGTGAGTGCGTGTGACCCAGTTTCCTTGCAATCTGCACCTTTTGGTTGGCTGTTTCTGAATGCAGTTACCAAGAGCTGAGAAGTTTTCTAAGGGGATCTTGTTGGAGAAAGATGTCCATCTCATAGAAAGTAGGGAAATGCCTCCTTTACAGAAGGTATGGGCCCATCTTGAGATTCACAAAGCATTAACATCTCTGTAAAAATCTATAAAGCGTTCCTAGACGAAGCTGTTTTTGGTTAGAAGCCCATTAAGTCTTGATTTCTACGCACCCTTTGAGATGCTTGCAATGTAGTTGTTGGTCTCGTATTAACACACAAACTTCACTTACTGTGTGCCAGGTACCTTCAGAGCATCACTGCTTATCGCTCAAGACAATTCTGAGACTGAAATGGCTGGAGTTTCACTTACAAATTAATAATAATCTCCTGTAACGCACTTCAGGCTGTCTCTTAATTTCCTTTCCAAGTAGGCATGTGGTTTTAAACTCAGCTCCCTGTCAGTCTTGACAGGCAGTATTCACGTGACTCGAGTGTGTCCCGGCTCCTGACCTCAGAGAGGACATCAGAGGGGCAGTGCCGTGGACCGCTGGAGCAGGGCCGCTCTTCAGAGCCTGGCTGAATTTCGGTGTTTGTCCAGCTTGCTCATCAGAGACCGCTGTTTCCAGCTGCACTGCAAGCTGTCCCAGAGTTTAATTCCCTGCTTATTTTTTTTTTTAGTAATCGTCCAACCAAGCACCTCAGTAACGTGCCAAAGTATGAGGGAGACTTCACACCTCAGCTGGTTCACATCTGCAGGGAGAGAAAGCAACTGGCAGCTGAATCCAGCCTCACAAACCCCCCGGCTTGTCAGCCTCCCGGGGACTACGGGGCAGACCCGGAACCGCCGAGAGAGAAGTAGGTATGAAATGACACCCGAAAGCAGTATGCTACATGTTCATCCATTAGTCTGTTGACACTATGTTTAGAGAGAGGTTTTATACAGCTCATGGATTAAATCAAAGCTTTCTACAAAGCACCTAGGCAGAAGGATGACGCGTGTGCGGCACTGACGCTGTGTGGTGCGTTCACCTTCGCCGGGCAACACGAGGAAACACCTTCACCATGTGTACAGTCGTTACCCCTGTCGTTGCGTTAGCTTTCCAAAGACATCAGATTCAATGGCAGAGTCTTAACTGACATGAGTATTTAAGGGTATCCTTAAATAAAAAGTGCTGCCAGAAGAACATAAAGATCTATCAAGCACTCAGCACACAACAGGCACTAGTCTAGAATTTGAAGGTGCATCGGGGGACAAGACAGGACAGGCAGAGTCTTGGCTTCTGTGGAGTTTGGGCTCCTTCCTCGCTCTCCCTCCCTCTCCCCCTCTGTATGAGGTTAGTAACCTGATGAGCACGTCTTTTGTATAAAATTAGACTGTCGTAAGCGCTGCCCAGAGAATTAAAACTGGATTGCTTGACGGGGAGCGACACCGTCTCCTCTACGGACTGAGGAGGGAACCCCTGGCCTCGTGCAGGCCGCACGCTGCGCGGTCTACTGCAGGCTGGGTGGTCGGGGAGGGGGTCTGTGGGCACATTCAAGCCCATTGAGACACGAAGAAGCCAGGAGCGTGAGGGTCTGCACCTGGATCTAGAAGAGCGTTCGGGGTGGGAGCAACAACTAGTCTACGAGTCCCAAGGCCAGCGTGAACTTGGGGGAGAGCAGATGAGAAGCAGAAGTGTGTGCAGAGAGCAGGTGATGGTGGGAGTGACAGGGCAGGAAGAGGAGAGGGAGGAGACGCCATGCAGACACTCACTGGGGTGTGTGTTTGACACCAGGCGAAGCATTTTGCCCCCAGGAACTTCTGTCATCTTCCTCGCAGCCTGTGCAGTGGGCACTTGCCCCATCCCCGTTCGTGTGAAGATGAGGGACCCTGACTCAGAGTGTCACAGCTGGGCTCGGGGCGCATGGGGCCGCGTCCGCAGACCCTCAGGGCACGAGCGTGGACTCCATCGGAGGTGTGTGGAGGGGTTGTTCTGGAAGGCTTTACAAAGGAGGGCCATTTGATCTGCCCTACACTGCAAACGGACGGTCGGGGGAAGGAGGCAGACAAGTGTGGCTGCAGAAGGACTTCTTGGGAGGCAATGGTGGAGTCAGGTTTGGGGTCATGGGGTCCGGTCCCAGCACGGCCATGGTCGCAGTGCATGTGTGACTGGGTTTGGGGTGTGTTTTGGAACAAAGCCAGCAAGATTTGCCGACGGAGTCAGTGTGAAGGTAAGGGAGAGAATCAAAGACAACTCCTAGCTGTTTGATTTAAGTAAGAAGAGTATGATGAACGTCCGCGATGATCGTGGTAATTGTACATGGCGGGCATTTGGTGTTGCCTGAGTGTGCCGGACCCTGTTGAAAGCACCTGTACCCGTGCTGTGTTGAGTCCTCAGTGCACCTCTGCGCAGGTGCGTTACTACCTCTCGACCTCACAGATGCAGACGCTGGCGTGCTGAGGGAGTGAATGGCTTGCCCAAGGTCGCACAGCTGGTTAAGTGATGACCCAGTCCGCTCGGCCGTGCAATCTGTCTGCGTAAACACCGTCCTCTGTGGACCCTCCTTTGCTAGCAGGGGGCTGGGCTTTTCCTCTGGGGAGGGAGGAATTCAAGAGTCCCGCTGTGGGCTATGATAACCTGGCGAGAGCCTAGAAAACCCACGTGAAGATGAAATCAAGCAACTGGAAAGAGGGATTTGAAGTTCTGCTGAGAAGTGAGGACCAGTGACCCAGGTCTGGACGTTATGAGCGCGTAGATGGTGCCCACAGCCGTGAATCTGGATTGTACAGCCTGTGACAACAACCGCTGACACGTCAGGGCCCCTTCCACGGGCCAGGCGCGGCTGCGAGGGCCTCGCGCACACTGGCTGACTCAGGTCTTCACAGCAATGGCCTGAGTCAGGGCTGTTATCTAACTACTGTCATCCTCATTTTCTTTGGTAGGTTAGGAAACTGAGGTTCCAGGGCCTTATGCCCAAGGTCAGTCAGCCAGGAAAGGTGACTTTCAGTGTGCCGACCGAGGTAATTTAAGTTTCATGCTTAGAATATAGTAAGTACTCAGAAATGTGAGGTACTATTAGTGGTGGTAACTGCCGTCATCTCTGTGGTGATGTTTTTACGTGTTTTGGCAGAGCCCAGCTCAGGACCCAACAGATGAGCCGTGAACTGTGTGAAAGTCTCAAGTTGGTGAAGAAAAAGCAACAACAACAAAAAAGAATTCATCTTTCACTATGAAAAGAACCCACGGATGTGCACCTTGGAAAAAGGGTCATTCTGAGACAGAAGAAGCAGGATTTGGTAAAAATGATGGTTTAGGACCAGACTGCTCTGTGCTGCGGCCCCGCACACTTGCACACTCACAGGCAGATGAGTGGAATGAAAGCATTTTCTCGATTCTTACAGTCCAGACCATTGTCTCGCCTTCCTCTGCGCCCAAGAAGGGATTCTGGATGCAGGGCTCTCGCTGACTTTTCCTTAAGCCCCATGGTGCCACGACCGCCTTCAGCGGAGGTGGGATTTTAGAATTGGAAAAAACAGTTTCCCTCGAGGGTCGAAGTCAGTTTAGCCTGGGAAGTTACGTGGTGTGCTGGTGACAAAGGACACTTTTCCGGAGCCTTGTTTCTCCGTCTCCCTTTTCTCCCCGAAGAGGCGTTTCTGTTTCTCAGTCCGTCTGGCCCGAGTGTGATGGTGTCCCTGCAGGTGCTCCGTGCTGACACCAGACAGATTTCCCTGGGTGGCAGGGCTGAGGGACCCCCTTTCCTGAGTCATCCAGAACAAGACAGGCTGTAACACCCACTGGGGATATAGCCTGTGAGAAACAAGGTTGCCTAATGACTTGTTGCACCTCCGTTTTCTGCTTTTCCACAAACGGCTGGTACTATGACCGTCATGGTTACGGACGCCATCTTTTTTATATACATCATACTTACTGTTTGGTTCGGATTTCTCAGGGGGTGAGAATGATAGTTTTTTCAAAAAAAAATCTTGCTTGGATGCTTTGGGATTTTGCAGCTCAGGGTTCACGTGGCAGAGGTGGCATCAGCCTTCTGGCCCACTGTGGATGCGCTGACGCCGGTGAGCCGGAGACGGGAAGGGGCGCGAACGCACCTCCCAGAAGGGCAGGTCGGTGTCAGCTGCGGTATCCACTGAGGTTACAGGTTCAGGTCTGTACGGAGGAGAGTCTTCATTGCTTTAATTAAAATTTCTCTTTACTGAAATAATACTCATTTATTTTAAAATTTCTATTTTAAAACACATTTAAAAATCAATACCTTGTGACTTTACTACAATAAATAAATTTTTAAAAATGAAAAAAATAAAAAGTGAAAACTGTTCAAAACTCAAACAGTCCTTCAAAGCTTGTCTTTCAAAACAGCTGTCTTCTGTCCACCCCTTCCAGCCCCAGAATCTTCCTTCCCAGAGACAACCGTCTTCATGTCCATCTGATTCTGCCTGGGCCTCGTATTCCTGGATACATGTTATGGAAGATGATCAGCTGATCTACACAAACTCTTCACTGCAAGAGGATGTCCATTCCCCATCTTCCCAGCAGAAGTACATTATGTTGAAAACTGTGCTTAAATTAACATTCAGTGTTTACAGTCGTGACTGGGTGGAGATTGTTCCAGGCTGAGGCATGCATCCGGGCTTGTGGGCTGTGATGATATCTGATGTCTATGATTTTCGTCTTAGAATTAAAGTGTCTTTTAAAAAACCCAGTTGATTATGTTTTGTTTCTTTTATAGCTTTCATAAAAAACTTCAGGCATTCAGACTGTTTCAGGTATTGAGAATAATGGAGCAAATATCCATGTATCCCTCACACCATTTAAGAAGTAAAACCTTATAAACACCGCTGAAGCCATGGATATGCTGTTTTTTGATCACGTTTCCTTCCCTGCCCACTGGAGGAACACACTATGAAATTCTGGGTTATTTGCTAGTCCCATGAAGCATGTGCAGTTTTCCTCCACATGTGTACCTCCCCCAGCAGGATATTACCTGTTTCTGACTTTGTATGATTGCATCATACTGCATGCAATTTTGTAAGTCTTGCTTTCCCCCCGTCAGTGGGTTTTGAGATTTCTAACGCGTGTGGCTCTAACAAGTTCATTTCATTACATAAATATCCCATCTTGTATTGATCTACACACACAATGTGTTTATTCTCATTTCTCTGATTGGCATTTAGTTTATACTCAAAAGTTAACTATAAAAATATTGCTACAAGAGTTCTAGTACATGCCTCCTTGACTGCAAAGACAGGAATCTTACAGTATTTACACCTAGAAATGGAACCGATGCGTCATTATCGACTAAAACCTCCTCCTTCAGCTGTGACAGACAATCCTAGTGGCCCTGCCGAGCAGTTAAGGCAGTTTACAACCGCACTATCACTATGAGAAGGCTCCAACTGCTTTTTTTTTCAGGATTAAAGGCATTTCTTATTTCTTTAAATTGAAGTATAGCCAGTTTACAATGTTGTGTCAGTTTCCGGTGTACAGCACAAAGCTTCAGTCATACACACACATACAGATATTCATGTCCATATTCTTTTTCATTACAGGTTACTATAAGATATTGCATATAGTTCCCTGTGGTATACAGAATACACTTGTTGTTTATCTGTTCTACGTATAGTAGTTAGGATCTGCAAATCTCAAGCTCCCACTGTATCCTTTCCCACACTTTCCCCCTCCTGGCAACGTATGGATTCAATCTATGAACACAGAATAAAAAAGAAATAGAAAACCTTAACAGATCAATAACCAATAAGGAAATTGAATACATGATGAAAATCTTCCAACCTAAAAGAGCCCAGAAGCACGTGCCTTCCCGGATGAACTCTCCCAAACATTAACAGACGAATTAAATACTAATCTCTCTTAAACTCTCAAAAATAGGAGGGAAAACTCTCAAACTCTTTTTACGAGGCCAGCATCACACTGATGTCACCCTGACAAACCTAAAGTCATCAAATCCACGAAAGTGGAGCCTGGCATGGTGTTTGCCAGGGGCTCGAGGAGAGGGAAAAGGGGGCGTCCTTGTCAAGGAGCACCAGATCTCACTCATACGAGAGGAGTAAGTCCCAGAGCTCTGCACAGCGCAGCATCTCTAGTTAACAACACTGAGTCGTGCACTCAAGAACTTACTGTGGGTAGAGCTTGTGTTATGTCTTCTTATCACAAAATGCTAATACTAATGATGTTGATAATGATAGTAGAAGAAAGAAGAGGAGGAGGAGGAAGAAATGGAGGTGGGGGAGGGGAAAAGGAGGGCGGGAGGAGACTTTGGGGGTGATGGAGGGCTCTGTGGCGTAGACTGTGGTGTGTGTCATCTCCAAACTCGTCAAACTGTGTATATTAATTGTGCACAAATTTTTCTTTATCAAAAAATAAAAGGAAATGGAATTTCTTTTGAAACATGCTTTCCTATAATAGCGTTATAATTAAGGGTGTGTGTGTGTAATAATAATAGTAAATATATTGTGCTAAGGTCGTTTTCCATTTGATTTTCTGGCCACTTAATAGGTTTTTGCTCATTCTATTTAAGACAGGGAGCACAAAAAATACATTATTTTCATATATTTAAATATGAGCAGAATTAAGTTCATTATACAAAGTGAAAAGCATTGGCAGGCAGCTGTGTTTGGTAATCTTTGTTTATAATAAAGATACTGGTCAGTACCGTTGTTGTTTGGGGAGAATATCCTTTAGGAATAATATGAAAAACACCTCTGTTCAAAAGCTGATCTGTCTGAATGTCTTTGATACATTTAAACATCTCGAATAGATCAATCAAAATAGAAAAGTGTCAAAAAAGTAGTGGAGAGAGATCGGCTGGGTTCTTCACAGCCGGAGCTGTGAAGCAAACCCCAGGACTGCACCGCCAGGCTCCCGCTTCTGTCTCACAGAGGCAGGCAGGTAGAACAGTTGCAGTGCTCTAGGTGAAGGTCTCTGCGTGCAGGTGCTCAGCAGAAATGGGCCCTCTAATCACACATGGATCTGCCGGGGCAGCTCCGCTTGGACAGTCCGAGCCCGGCGTGTGGGCAGCAGACTCCATCAGCTGCGGCCAGGGGAAGATGGGTGGGGAGGCTTCACCAGAGCTCCTTGAGTATATATTTCAGCCTCATAAGCGACATTTAAGTAACTCCTTATTATGAAAACTTGAGATCTTGGGAAAAAGCAATTTCTTCTTTCTTGCCCAGTGAATTGCACAAGTGGACTCCCCTGCCCTCTGGACCGTGACATTCGATCCAAGTGGGCGATTCTCATGGTCTGAGCCTCTAGAGTTAGAAACAGAGACGTCTCTTTCTCTCACTGGTGGTCTGTGGGTGTTCCAGTCCACAATTCCAGTCAATGCCACAAATGCAAGAAGGAGAACATGACTGGCAAGCAGCATTTCATAAATTACACCAGGATTGCTCAGTAAGAAAAAAATTAATACTTAGTAGGAAAAACTGAGACGGTGAGAAATGAGGATGGAGATAAATAAATATTTTGAGCCTCATGAAGGAAAAGATAAATCAATTTTTGAAAAAGCAGTCTGAGTACATAATGTTAGCAAAAAGAGTTAACAGGCGGTGGGTGAGATTCTACAAATATGAAAGAAAAAACGTGTCTGTGGAGGAATTTTAGCTCTGTTGAGCAATTTCACAGCGTTCTTCATCTTCAAAGGATTTTGCATGTTAACTAATTAATCCTTCCAACACCCTTGTGACGTAAACAAGGGCTGAAGTGGGTCTCAGACGACTGGTCTACCACTCTCGCTGGTTGAGGAAGAGCATGAAGCCAGTTCCTCAGGAGGAAGCTCCCCCCGGGAGGGGTTTCACACAGGATGGCATGTGTGTGGCACGTGTGTTCTTCCCAAAATTGTTCACAGAACTAAAGAGCAAATGATAGATTTTTAAAGAAAGAATCTAGCGCTCCTGGAGCTCAGTTAATGCCAGACTAGTGTGGAATTCTCAGACAACCCAAATGTAAGCTGTAAACGCTAGCAGCAGGCAGGAGTTTGCTTTCAGGCACGTAGCCGATGCATTGTTTAGACACTCGGCACCGAGACTGTCGGGTACTTCAGGGGCTTAAAGGAAGGCACACTTGCTGGGGGGGGTCATTCTCTGCCCAGGTCTGCAGCACGTCCTCTGCACACTCTTTCTCGTTATCCAAACACTAGGACAAGCATGTGGGGCCCAATTAAATGAGGGATCTGACAAGTCTAAGCTCTTATGCACCAACCTCTTGTTTCTGAAACTTGTAACTGAGGCTGTGGTTAGTTTTGTAAGATCCGAGCCTGCCCCCTTTCTCTCCGCCTGCCGTGTCATCCTGTGGTACCTGCCTACTGTTACCCTGTTGTGACAGTGGCATGTGTTTCCCCGAACTTGCCGGAGAAGATAGGAAAGCTGTGACCACCCTGGAATGACAGCAGCCGTGCCATGCTGTTGGCAGCCCGAGGTGGCGGTAGCAGGGAGTCACGACATCCACTCACAGCAACAGCCGTTGTGGGATGAGAGCCGTGCGTCTCCCCAGTTACAAAGCTGCTAACACGTGCACTGCTTCGTCCCCTTTCTTGAAGATAAAGCCATGGGGGCACTGTTAGCCTTACTGTCATGTGCTTAGCGTTGTTACTGAGGCCTTTCTCAGAGAAACATGCCACAGATAGTAAACGGCTAAACATTTCCAAAGGGATGCCTGCCTGCCTTTCCTGCGTCACGGCTGCGGAATCTTCCTTCCAGCAGGCCCAGACTGGAGGGTGCAACACCGTTGCGTCCTTACCCTGACCTCCCTCTGTGTCAGCTCCGCTATAGTAGGTGAATTTCTCCCTCTTCCCTTCCTCCCTTCTCTCTTTCCCCCCAAATAAGCCCAGATTTTCTTCGCAATCCATAATTTCCTTAACAGTGTATCTGGGTAGCGGAAGTCATGGCCATTATTGTCCTGGGTTTTCAAATACGGAGCAAAGTTGTTGAGACTGTTGATTTAGTCAATCAATTGCCAAACATTTCTTGAGTTCTTACTACACTAGTCACCATGATAGTCACTAGCGATACTAGAGAGAAGTTCCTGCCGAGGCGGCTGGCACTGGAGCGCCCAGCGCAGAGGACAGCCGTCCTCCCCGTTCGGTCGCAGAACTCAGCCATTAGACTGCGTTTCAGTCACTTAGACGCGTTCTGTCGTTTCAAATTTCTTCCTGCATTTTTGTTGTGTTGCACTGTCACAGCCTGGGGTCATTTCCCTTTATTTAGCTGCTTGGAAGACTGTTTTGCAGCTAGAGAATTCTACCTTGTTTCCTTTCTCTCACCTTAAAGATGTTCCACCATCTTTGTGAGTCCATATTCTGTTGAGACATCAGCTGTGCGTCTTTATTACTCCTTTGAAGATCTTATTTTTCTTGTGTGTTTTTAATATTTTCTTTTGTCTCTAATGTTCAGTCATTTTTCTTTGATGTGACCAGCTGTGGGTATTTGTGTGTGTGTGTGTGTGTGTGTGTGTGTGTGTGTGTGTGGTTATCCTGCTTGAGGTCCACAGGTTTTCTAAGATCTGTATCTTGGTTTTTGTCAGTTTTTGGAAATCCATTATCTATTCAAAATTTTTTCCTTTCTTCCCTCTTTCTCTTCTGAGCCTTACATATATTGTAGCTTTTATCCATGTCATGTAGAAAGATAGACGCAGATAGGTGAACATGTAGACGTATACACAGAAGGAGAGGCGCGGAGGTGCGCGAAGACACACAGCTGCTTCTGTGGTTCCCTTTCTTTTGCGCTGCAGTTTATCCTGCAAACGCAATTGTTCTCATTTTCCTCCTGGCGAGTTCGCCAGTCCCTTCGTGTGCTGTACTGATCTCCTGTTAAGCCCGTCTTTCAAAGTCTAAATTTCAGTTTATTGCATTTTCAACTCTAGAATTTTTATTTATTCACTAATAGATTCCGATTCTTTAGTAAAGCATTCTATTCTAGCATCCATTTTTTGAAAAAAACTAAATATAGCTGTTTCAAAGTCCGTCTTTGATGACGTCAATACCTTGGTTAAATAAGAGTTTATTTCTAGTGCTTCTGCCTGGCCAGGAGTCCTGGTATGCCTAGTAACTTTAATTAAACGACAGTCATTGGGTGGGTGAGCTTGAAAGGAACCTTGTCTTCCAAGAAGGCTTACTCTAGTCGGTGTTAGAACCACACAGAGGGTTCAGGTGGCGTTAATCTGACTGGACTTACTCAAGGCTGGTTGTGGTTTCTGTACGGCTAGGACTGTCCCTGGCTGTGCACACTCAGAGGGTGTAAACTTCCACAGTTCCCACTGAGATTCCGCAGCGTTTGCTAGCATCCCTCTCCACTGTTGTTCCCGGACTCCAATTTCTGTATCTTTAGCATGGTGCTCTTAGTCAGTGGAAAATGAGCATTTCCTAAGATTTTAAAGTCCTTTTCCCCCAGAAGTGTCATTATCAGGACTACAATGGTGTAGGTGAAGGGAGCCCCACTGGGAAGTTAGAGTAACAGTCTGGTTGGGAGTTGACGGAGCCTGAGGCATGGAACTGGTAGCGGGATGTGTACACGGAAGAACGCACGTGGTGGCTCTCGGGAAACAAGCGCGGGTGAGCCGGCTTGCTGGTTACGGGAAGCGTGATGTGCCAAACTTCTCCAAGATTTTGGGTGTCTAGAATTGAGATATATTCCACGGACCACAGGAAAAATGACATTGTAACTTAGATTAAAAGAGCATTTAGAGATGGAAATACATATTTGAGGGTAATTCACTCATACGGGACAATTAAAGACTTGGAGGAACACCCAGAGAGGGAAGAGAAGAGGGTCACGTACATCATGGGATCAACCTGCTGACAGATGACTTCTCTGTTCACTTAACCAGTATGCACTCCTTAACGTATAAGGCACAATTCCATCAAAAGAAAACACTTTGCTTTGAAGTGTAGACGTTTAGTATACACGGTGGACTGGAGGTGAACTAAAACTTGAAATAATTGTATGATTTCTAGTCTTTCTTGTTCTCTTGTGCCGGGTGCTTGTACTCACATAAAAATTCTGTCAGTGGGTATTTTTCTTTCTCTTTCTGGCTTACTTCACCTAGAATGACAATCTCCAGGTCCATCCATGTTGCTGCATGTGGCATCGTTTTATTCTTTTTTTTTTTTTTATCACTGAGTAGTATTCCATTGTATAAATACACCACTTCTTTATCCAGTCATCTGTTGATGGACACTTAGGTTGCTTCCATGTCTTGGCTATTGAAATAGTGCTGCTATGAACACCGGAGTGCAGTTGTTTTTTTAGTTAGCATTCCCTCCAGGTATATGCCCAAGAGTGGGATTGCTAGATCATATGGTAAGTCTATTTTTAGTTTTTTGAGGAATCTCCATCCTGTTTTCCACAGTGGCTGCACCAAACCACATTCCCACCAGCAGTGTAGGAGGGTTCCCCTTTCTCCGCAGCCTCTCCAGCATTTGTCATTTGTGGATTTTTGAATGGTGGCCATTCTGACTGGTGTGAGGTGACACCTCACTGTAGTTTTGATTTGCATTTCTCTGATAATTAGTGATACTGAGCAGTCTAAGTGAGATAAGCCAGAAAGAGAAAGAAAAATACATATGATATCATTTATATGTGGAATCTAAAAAAAGGAAAAGAATAAAGAGGACACTAAAGAACTTATCTACAAAACAAATACAGACTTGCAGACATAGTAAACAGTCTTACGGTTACTGGGGAAAGGGGGTGGGAAGGAATAAATTTGAGAATTTGACATTTGTGAACGTTAACCACTATAAATAAAAACAGACCAAAAATAGTCTTCTTTCATAGAGCACAGGGAACGATATTCAATATCTTGTAATAACCTTTAATGAAAAAGTATGAAAATGAATATATGTATAAATATGCATGATGCTGCACACCAGAAACTGACACACTGTAACTGACTGTACTTCAATTAAAAATATTTTAAAAAATTAAAAAATTTTTTAAATTTACAAAATTGAAAATAAATACATAAATTCTACCAGCGGGTGTATGGAGACTATCGGTCCTCCATTCTTAATGAAAGATGTAGTTAACTCTTCAGCCCTTTCAGGGTTGAAATGACAAAAGCAGCTTGCTGAGAAGTATGCATGGGCTTCTTAGATCCAGGCTAGCTCAGGGCACAGGAGGCGAGCAAAGGGAAATCCTCGGTGTCGGAAGTAAACACACTGTGTCAGAACGCCCTGCGCAGCCAGCGGTACACGGTGAGATGTGGAGGCTCGCTTTGGCCGCTCCTGGAAAGTGCCGGGACCAGAGGTTAACAACGTAACAGTCCTCTGGCCTTTCTGACAAGGAAGGCTTGCAGACAGGCAGCGCTGCCCCGGCCCACCAGCTGACGCCAGGACGAGCGCGCGGCGAACGCCTCTGTGTCGGTGTTCAGGCTACGCGTGCGCCTCGGCTGTCAGTTACAGTGACAGAGAAGCTAGCCTTAGAGATCTTGGCACTTCAGTGGTTGAGAGCACACTGGAACTGAAAGGAGACCACACCCTGAATTAAAAGCAGAGGAGGTGACTGGGCCTCCTGGTAAGATTTCAGAATTCTGCAGCTGACATTGACAGTTGGTGTTTGGGGGAGAAACACCGATGGGGAAGCGGGGACTTGAAACACACACACTGCGACTGCCGTCTGCACAGCGAATGTAAACGTATGCCCCTTGATAAGAGCGTAGATTTATGGGTGTTTAACTTCCCTTAACAGCTGCGTCTCTAAAACCCAGCCGGGCCGTTCATACTTGAAGATTAGACTTTAAAAAATCCTTCTCAACTTCGCTATTTCTCCGCTCTCCATTTAGCTCCCATCAGTAGCTGAATGTGAACGCTCTTATGCATCCCAAAGCTGGAAGGGGCAGAGGCAGCCTGAATGACAGTCAGCCGGGAAGTGTTGGCCCCTTTGCGTCTTTTGTTTTCTGCCGTCACAGGCTGGCAGGTTTTGCCATCAGTCCAGAGCGGTGACTCTCACCTTGGAGCACAGGATTCACTGTGGAGTAAAAAGTGCAGGTGGCAGCGTCCCGCCCAGAGGTTCTGGTGTAATTGTTCTGAGTTGCAGCTTGGATTTTTAAATCTCCCCAGATAGTTATAAAATGCAACCTCGAAGAAATCTCAGGAAATTCAATTCCCTGGAGTAACTCTTCTAACTAACTTCTTAGAAAACCTTGCCTGGATTTTCATCTCATAAATAACACTTAATCTTCACGGCTCTATACATAGGTATTGGCTATACTCATTCAAATATGAATTCAGTGTGCTTTGGGGAGTGGGCGCATGAAAAACACATACCCTATTTTACCTGTATTACAGGCAAACTTGCCAGATTTAGCAAATAAAAACAGAGAATGCACAGCTACATTTGAATTTTGGATAAACAGAGAATAATTTTTAGCATAAGTATGTCGCAAGCAATATTTAGGACATGCTTATACTGGAAAATTATTTGTTGTTTATCTGAAATTCAAATGAAGCTGGTGTCCTGCTTTTTGTTTGGCAGCCCTAATTACAGGACACGCAGAAAATGTTTAGTTGCTCTATTTTAATCAAAGCGTTTTTGCTGACTTGTAACCAATCACCTATGAAACCGTTTTATATCACTCTGATCACAGTGGAGACGGAGTACAGCAATCTAGCCAGTGTGGCTGCACCGTTTAACCCGATTCACTGAGCCTCGTGGCCTGCTTGCTCATTTAGGAGAACTGCTTTGTCTCAGCTATTTATAGAAGAGATCAATTTTAATTTCCTTTACCCCTTGAGTACACAGTTTGCCACTCCTCCACCAGAGATTTTTCAGCTCGCTGACGCAGTGCCGGGCTAACGGGGGGTGGGGTGGGGGCTCCCTTCTCCCCCAGCACAAGTCTGAACCGTCTTAATCTGGAGACCAATTTTCTCTACAGCCCCCTAAGGAGGGAACTTGTTGATTTTGGCAGTGTTTACCTTTCCTACAAACAAATCCAACATTTTCCAGACTGGCTGGCTCTTAAAAATCACATGAGAGCTGGGGAAAAACTGCCTTCAGTCTGCGTCAGAAGCCCCCACCCCCATATTCTAGGAGGAGCTTGGTGCCCCTCAGGCGGCTGGAAGACACTCTGCGGAGTCAGGATTGCTTGGAGTCTGGGGAGGAGGCTGTGGAGTGTCCTGAGGCAGGTTCTTTTCTAGAAGGAGGCTGGAAGAATCTGTCAGATGAAAAGGATGAAACGTTCCAGCCTTGTTAACTAGTATCTATGAAAGAGATGAACAGCAAGTTTCTTCTGTCGAGTGCAGGGAACTCTGGTCAGTACCTTGCAGAAACCTGTCACGAAGAAGAACACGAAAACGAGTGTGTGTACGTGTATGTGTGACTCAAACATGAGGCTGGACCCCAGAAATGGACCCATTGTAACTGACTATAATTCGATTAAAAATAATAAAATCATATGAACTTTTAGATGGAGAAAAGGGGAAGGGCCTGATTTAATGTTTATTATCCCATAAAGATAAAATGTGTAACCGTGTCGTGTTAGACAGAGCGACGGCACGGAGGACGCCGCATGCTTCATGTTGCTGGCCTTCACTTCAGTGTCACGGCTCATCTTGCTTCTGGCAGCTTGAAGGGAAGGGTGCTGGGCCTTCGTGCCCCTCCTTCCCGCCCCCCCAGGCGTCTCCAGCCGTCCCCCCCGCCCCGTCCCTCAGGCCAACTTCCATTCAGCAGCAAGTGTCAGCAGGAGTAAACCTTCTCACACGCGGGCCTAAGTGGAGGCCGGTGGCACCACGATCGAGGCAGTCCGGCTTATGATTCGCAGAAAGGGGGTGCAACACCTGAGCACTCGCACCTCCTCGCGTGCGCCCTGTAGCCATGCACATTCTCAGTCAGCTGCGTGTCCTCCTAGGCCTGTGAGCGACGTGCTGGAGGTCGAGATTCTGTGTCCCACAACCGTCTGGACCTGGAGGGTGTAATTCGCAGTCAGCCCCCCTCGAAACACTCCAGTGTCATCTCTGGTGAAGTGAGAGCCATTTCCCTGTTTAACAAGTGACATTTTCTCCAAGTAATAATGTCATTGCTTTTGTGTTTAAAACCTGAAGTGTCGGTGTCTCCGGCTCGGAGCTCCTCCTCGGGCCACCGCGCGCAGCCCGCGTCCCGCATCCCCTCCAGCGCCGCCCGCCTCCCCCGGGGCCCTTCCTCCTCCTGCGGGCGTCTCTTCAGGCGTCCGGCCGCAGCGCGCTTCGCCCCAATTGTTTCCTGTCTCTCTTCCTTTTCCTCTTCCTCGTTAATTTTTTTTTTTTTTCAGATTCAGACCCTTCTGTGAAACATCTCTGACAGCCCAGACTAATTTGGGGTGTGCTAAGATTCCTCCTGTTTCTGTTCTCGCCCCAGCTCTCTCATTTTGCACTGAAACGGCTACTCCTTTCTCCTCCGAGTGTCTCCTTTGTTGGGCGAATTCCGTTCCTTCCTCAGCACCTCCTCTTTGCTCAGAGGAGTTGCGAACAATGAAATTTACTGTTCTGATTCTCTGGCTGATTTCTGCCGTCTGGCCAGGCCCTGGCACTGCTCTGCTTCTGTCACCTAGGTTAGATTGATGACAGGAGGAGGAAGGTGACAGCTTCGCAGTTCACTGCTCGGGCTGTTCTAATGTTGGAACCAAGCCTGCAACACTGATTTAATGCTTCAGAATGAACTTGAATCTTGGCCAAACTCACCAATTATTTGGCTCAGAGGCACAAACCTGAGCCGCGTTTAGCCTGCACTCCTGTCCCCGGGGTCCTGGAGGGGGCTCTCCAGGGAGAGCAGAGCTGGCCTGCGCCCAGGGCTCCAGGCAGCTGCCGGCCCTGGTCCGGGGAGAAGGCGGAGGTGGCAGCGGGGAAAAGAAAGGTGCCCAGTGTCCTTTTCTGCTTTCACGGAACCCCTCCTCCCAGTCTCCCTCTAAACAAAGCCTGATCTGCACTGGAAGCTTCAGATTTGTAGTTTTTAAACGACTGGTACTAAGCTCTTCAGTCTGCTCCATGGTTCTGGCCGTTCTTTGAAACCCAGTACTCGGTACCGGCCTGAGCTTTTGTGCTTGCCGGACAATAAATGCTTCGGTATCACAGATGAAAACAGAAGCGGTGTTGCCGTAACCGCTCCTGAAACCATCCTGTGGCCTCTCCTACGCGTTTAGCAACGTAGAATTTAGCCTCAGCGCTCGGGTCCCACGGCACCCCAGCCCCAAGTTCTGTCGTGCTGTCCTGTGTGACAGCACTCCCCCGGGAAGACACCCGTGGCGCCTGTCAGGGAGCTGACCCAGAAGGCACACGCGGGCCCTGCCAACTCGGGGAGCCCCTCTCGTGGATTCACGTCTGAAGCCACAGACCTACTTGCTGCCAAATAAGTCAGTGGGGACACTGGCATCTTGGCAGCAGTTTTCCTGTGGAAGAAAAACAAGAGCTTCCCGACGCAAATACAGCAGACTGGGGCCCACGTCAGGCAGCCCTGCAGACTCGCGCTGCAGTGAGCTGGTCCCGGTCCATTCCTCATCATCAGCTTTGCAAACCTTGATCAAAGGTTTGAGAAGGTCTGCCCCTCCCTCCCCGCTCCCACCTTCACTGCCTTTGTTCCAACAGAATGACACTGATTTAGGACCCCCCAGGTTCACAAGCTGCTTCTTAGGCAAATCAAAATCAATCCTGAGCCGATTTTACGATCTATAGGTGCCTAAACAAGTTGGACAAAACCCATGAGCTTCCGTAGGAGTCAGCTTCTCCACAGGCACTTTGAGCCGCCGACGCTGGCTATTTGAAGCGAATAGCCTTGTATTTTGAAGGTTGAAAAAGTCTGGCCAAATCTGGGGGAAAGTTAAGCATCAATTAAAAAAATTAGTGAAAATGTTGAACTCACTTAAAAAAACATGTTTTGATTGCGAGGTAAAGAAACCTTTATACGTTATATACATAATGCACAAAATAATGCCTCATAGGGGCGACAAGGAGACACTTAGGCTCCGAGAACTCCGGTTTGTTCGTTAGGAGGTGTCTGTCAGCTAGCCACGTTTATTTGACGGGTGTTCTAGGGACGTCAGCGCCGGACACGTCGGTGGGATCATGTCCCTCCCACGCTTTCATGCAGCGTTCTAAACGCTGCCTTGTTTTATTAGATTCTGTAAAACGTGCCGTTTACCATGGTGCTTGCTGTCTCCACAGCCATTGTCTGACTGGGTTTCCACACATATTAGCTTCTCTCTCTTCCTGGAGAATATCCCTTAGAATTTCCTTTGTGAATCTGTGTTTTAGAAACATTAGCATTTTTGTTTGTTTGGAAAATGTCATCGTTATTTTTTCTTTGAAGATTTTTCTTCTTCCTTAGTTTCCGCATTATCTGGCTTTTGGTTTCTTCACTTAAATCTTTTGACTTACTCAACCTTCACTGACTTTTGTTCTTTAAACGACCTATTGCAATTCAAATTTTCAGTGATTATAGCCATCATTTTTGAAATTCCTGTGTCATTTCTAGACTTTCAGACCCATTTTATCCTTTATAAAGATAACCATCTTTCAATTTTGGCCACACCTTCAATATACTACTTTATTTTTCTATAAAGTGTTAGACATACTTATTTCATATTTAATAACTGACCAGTGAAGAATTTATAGTATTTCTGGAACCGTTGTGTTGTTTCTGCTGATTCTTTTTCATAGTATTTTCAATGAATTAAGTGATTTTTAAAAATGCATTTAACCATTTCAATTGTATTTGTGAGATCTGAAGGCCAGGGTTTAGGGTGTTAAAGAGAATTTGGGTGTGTATCAGCCAAGTGCTACACAAAGAACTTGTATATTAAGTTCTTAGCCTGAAATCTGGGGGGGCTACGGAGCTGGTGTAAAGTCTGGCCTCAAACCTCTGTGAGTAGACGCTGCAGCTCCTCCCCCGACAGCCAGACCAGGGCTGAGCTGGTTGCACCTCTGCCGCTCTGGGGACAGGCTCTGTGGCTGTTGTCCTTCTGGGGGTTCCACTGCGCTGTGAGAGTCCTCTTTGGTGGTCCCGGCTTTGTGCGGGAGTCTCGATCAGATGTTGCCTCTTAAGGAGGTCCTACGCTTTCCTGTCTTCACTTCAAGCCCATTAGCCCTAAAGGTCTAGGAGCACCAGGGGCTGGCAGGCCCCTCAGGGTGACTGTCGGTTCAGGAGCTTGCTGCTGCTGCTGCTCCTTCTCGTTATGTCCTTAAAGTTTTTTCCCCGTTGTTTTTCACCCTCCGAGAGTTCTCTTCACTTTTTTGCTCTTTGTCGTGTCAGAAGATGTTCAACAAATTTCCCGCCAGCATTTTTAGGTATTTCTTAGAGAAAGCGTCTCTTTGTGTATCTGCTTAATGAAATGTAAGCATGTCTCAAATAAAAATAGAGAGGCAGGAAATTCTGTCACCACCCCTTTAAGTTCTCTTACTTTCCTCCGTGGCCAAACATCTTGAAATAGTCGTCTTCGACCATCATTTCAATTTCCTTGCTCTCTCCCATTAACAGAGCTCACCTGCAGTGAGACCGTCTTCCACTTCTGCGTCGGAAGCAGATGCTTGCAGAGAAATTGGCAAGCCATTGCTTTATTACCAGGCACTCCTGGGATCCACACCTGCAGAAGGGAAGGGGCAGAAGCAGATGCCGCGGGAGTGGGGGGGCTAAGCGCGGTGCGGTCTCAGGACCACCTCAGCCAACCCTGGAAGGAGTTCTGAGGATGCGCCACACCCTTACAGCTGTGAGCAGCTGGCTCCAGAGGACCAGGACTTTATATCGATCAGTCATTGGATGCAGGTTGACATGGGAATAGGGACATAGCCTCAGGCGAAGTGGCTTTTTCTGCAGCTGAAGCAAACTCCAAAGGGGATTGATAACTGAGGGCCGTGTGCTGGCAGCCCTCCCAGCAGCTGGAGTGAGAAGTCCTTTATAGCTGAAGGGGGTCTGGGTGCATCACCGAGTCCCCCACACAACACCTACTATAGCTGAACCGTTTCCAATCTAGCTCCTGGCCCCAACACTCTCAGCACCGTCACGAATGACGTCCACGTCCCTTAAGCTAAAGGAGATTTTTATTTATTTAGCTACAGAGCATCCAAAGATTAAAAAAAATTGTGGATTCTGTAGCACTTCAGTGTTTATTGCGGGAAAATCCGCATGTAAGTGCGCCCACCGTGCTCAAACCTGTGCTGCTCAGGGGCCCACTGTGACTAACAAGCAACAACGGAGTGAGTAGGAAAACAGGCGGAAGGTCTAAGCAGGCATTTCCCCTACGAGCAGCACAGCGGCCAAACACCCCGGGGCTGCTCAGCCTCACTGACAACGACGGAAATGCAAACGAGACAGCGTTGTTTTTTAATTGAAGTACAGTCAGTTACAACGTGTCCGTTCCTGGTGTCCGGCATCAGGTCCCAGTCATGCATTCATATACATACATTCATTTTCATGTTCTTTTTCATTAAAGGTTATTACAAGACATTAACTATAGTTCCCTGTGCTGTACAGAAGAAATTTGGTTTTTTATCTGTTTTTTTATAGTGGCTAACATTTGCAAATCTCAAACTCCCAAATATATCCTTTCCCAGTCCCTTTTCTCAGTAACCATAAGACTGTCTGTGTCTGCAAGTCAGTATCTGATTTGTAGATGAGTTCATTAGTGACCTCTTTTTCTTTTCTTTTTTTTTAGATTCCACATATGAGTGATATCATATAGTATTTTTCTTTCTCTTTCTGGCTTACTTCACCTAGAATGATGATCTCCAGATCCATCCATGTTGCTGCAAGTGGAATTAGTTTATTCATTTTTATGGCTGAATAGTATTCCATTGTATAAATATACCACAGTTTCTTTATCCAGTCATCTATTGATGGACATTTAGGTTGTTTCCATGTCTTGGCTATTGTAAATAGTGCTGCTATGAACACTGGGGTGCATGTAGCTTTTTGCATTAGAGTTCCCTCTGGATAGATACCCAGGAGTGGGACTGCTAGATCATATGATAAGTCTATTTTTAGTTTTTTGAGACATCTCCATACTGTTTTCCACAATGGCTGCACCAAACTGCATTCCCACCAGCAGTGTAGGAGGGTTCCCTTTTCTCCACACCCTCACCAGCATTTACTGTTTGTGGATTTTTGAATGATGGCCATTCTGACTGGTGTCAGGTGATAACTCATTGCAGTTTTGATTTGCATTTCTCTGATAATTAGCGATACTGAGCATTTTTTCATATGCCTACTGGTCATTTATAGGCCTCAATTTTACTTCCGAGTAACAAAAATGGAACTGTCTGACAAAGTGAAATGTGGGACAGAATGCATGACAAGAATTCCTTCAGTACTGGTGGTGGGAGTTTATAAACTGGTGCAACCACTTGGAAAACAATGCAGGGCTGAATTTTGCATTCTTGATAATCTATCAGTTTCACCCCGAAGCTCAAATTCCCCAAGGAAAACTTTGCCAGATGTGCGCCACGAAACACGCACAAAACAGCACTAACTGTAAACAAACAAACAAAAACCCCAAAACTGGAAATCACTCAGGTGTCATTGACAGACAGCATATAAATTGTGGTACCTTTCACAGCGGAATACTTTCAGGGACAAGCGAGAGCATGGATAATTAGTAGTGTCATTCTGTTGAATCAATAAAGCAAGTCTCAAAAACAACATACGCTTTGATGACATTTTGTGAAACCCAAAACTAGGTGAAACTAAACAGTGTATTTTTTAGGCAGCAAATATATGCAATAATTCCCCTAAATTAAAAAGGGAGTAATCAATATAAAATCATATGTTTATTATTTTAAAGAGAAGGCAGGTCTGACCGAGACTTCCGGTCTTCCTGAACAAAGCTGCGCGGTGGCGGCAGGACCAGCTCCCGAGGCAGTAACCCCTCTGCAAACAGGAGGGTTTCCACCCATCTGCCTGATCAAACATCGCATTCAGAAGGCAGTGACTCTGCGTCTGGGTAAATAGACCCAGTTATTTCAGTAAACCATCATTTTTACCATGCATCATGTTGCCTACGACTTAAGATTTAAATGAAAATGACCAATAACTAAATAATATAAACTGTTAAATGATTTCTCCCTTTCATTTTTGTCAAATAAAAGTTGGGACTGACTTGACAGATGTATGATAGTGAAAATCACGTGCACACACACAGACAGACACACAGACACAGATACAGACACACAGATACAGACACACAGACACAGACGGACAGACACACAGACACAGACAGACAGTGACACACACACAGGCACTGGGTATTCAAAGTGGGAATTTAAAACAATCAAGTAGTCATGAAAATTTCATGTAAGTAAATAAGGCAAGAAAAACAACTGAAACGTTTATGCTGAATGGAATTGGGATTGTATTTTAACGCTGATGTTAACTTAGTCAAGAGGGCATAAGAATGAAGGTGTTGGAAAGAAAGTGGGTAACTGAGAAGAGTGTGATTAAAATCTGATTCCAGATGTGTCTGTGTCCACGATGATGCAGTGAGGTAAGATTAGCCTGTATAAAGCACCCATCAGGAACGATTTCAGTACAGATTCTAGACTTTAAGTCATTCTCGGTGGCAGCCCATCAGAAGAGAATTCTTGGGGCCAGGTGACGAGTTCTTTTACTGTTGATTGACAGTAAATACACTTTGATTTATTCTTCAAAGGAAGTGGCACAGAGTTTTATTACAGGACCCCCTTTCACCGTAAGAACATTTCACATTATTTACCTTCAAACTAAAACAAAACAAATTCTTTTCTTGGATAATGGGTGAACAATGGCTGATTTGAATTAAAATTTATTTAAATGCCATTTTAAAAGACAGTGCATTTCGGGGCAGGGGAGGGTACAGCTCAGTGGTGGAGCCATGCTCAGCACACACAAGCTCCCAGGTTCGATCCCCAGCACCTCCTCGAAAAATAGATAAATAAGTAACCCTAATTAACGTCCCCCCGAAAAGACAATGCATTTCAATGTAAATCTTAAATCTTGTTTGTCATTTCAGAAAATTATCCCACATCACATAAAGATAATTTTGAGTAATAAGATTTGGTCCCATTTGGACGTCACACATTGTGAGGACCCCGACTCACATCATCGGCATGTAAATGTCATTTTCTGATAGCTTCTAAGTAACGTCAGAATAACGACTGAGGAGTGCCCCAAATCCTGCCCGGCTAGGGACGTATTGGAGCGGGAGGGGGTCCCATACCGGTGACCTGAGGACAGAATCCAGCCCCTCCCCCACAAAAGGAAAATAAAAGCCGTCAGACAGGCACCCTCGCCGGCCTCAGGCTCACTAATTTATGTCACCCTGAGGGCGTGTAAGGTTTGTGCCTCCTGGTGTTTGGAGCCGCTGCGGAGGAAATTCATTCAGGTGTCTCTCAGGTCCCTCGTGCCACACAGTTGACTCCAGGGGTCTTCAGTGTGAGGCTCTCTGACACATGGATCAGATTCTAATTCAGAGACTGGGAAATACTCATTCAAACTCTTTCTCTTGATGAAAGATTTAAAAAAAAAATCACCACAGATACTTTAACACACATCGAATTAAGTGTCTCCAAGGTCAAATTTTTCACCCAGCCGTGGTTCCCTGCAGCAGCCTTCATGGGAAGTTAATGCGCCCGTAAGGTTTGCCTTGACTTGGGACATTCAGCCCTAAGAACACAGGTAGCAAGCAAGCCAACTCGGGGTCAACGCAGCTGTTTGCCCAGGACTCATCCTTTTACCACCTTCCCATTGCCTTCCCATTCTCATCAAGAAAAATATCAGTGGCATCTGAGCGCCAGCCCTCTGGTCGGCATCTCCCCCGACTGCACCACAGTAGGTCTACGGAGTGCATTTCCACTTAAATCCAGCGAGACCAGAACTCGTTAGCCTTTTAGAACATCCAGGGCTTTGACCACCTGAGCAGATGCGCTGCACGGCGTCACGGGTGGCGCTCTGCGGAGCTGTTCTTGCTGGGTGACGCGGTGGCTCCTGCAGGACAGGGTTTCCACAGGCTCGGTGCACGACGACTCGTGCCTCAGCCACCTGCAGACCGCTCCCTCTCCGCGCAGACGCCTGCCGGCTCTTCCAGCCAGTGGTGCTGCTTCAGTTTTCAGTATTCAGCATTTCAATATTTTTCAATATTGCCATCAAGCAAATCTAGATTGACAAATAACTCCCATAAATATGCTTCTTGTTAAAATTAAAAACAGATAAATGATAAACATTCCAATGAACATATCTTCACAGAGAAAAATCACTATAAATATAGTGAAAAATCTAAAATATAATGTGAGTTAATTACCTAAGAACCTAAAGTCTCTCAACCAATTCAGTTATGGCGTTTGGGCTCCTGAAACTGCGTTACTTGGCAATGTCATTTGAGGGGAGTAACTTTTTTCTTCTTCAGTTGTGCTGTCCCTTTTCATCAAAAAGAGACATTTTCTCACATCTGAAGAATAAGACGTTCCCTAATTTTCTCTCATTTTGTAAGCATCATCCTCCAGGGTAATCGTGAACCTGGTCATCAAACAAGCCTCAAGCACTGAAAACATTTTTGTTTGATTTGCACGCTTTTTGACAGAGTCAAGACCCTCTCTTGTTTAGCTGTAAAGAACCTGTTGATTTTCTTTCAAAATGTCCATGATTTTTGCAAAAATGACAGTTTCATAGAGCTGTGGCGCTGCTGCACCTTCACGGTAACACGGCTTGTGTCCCGCACCAGCTTGGAAGCTCCTCGCACGCTGGGCGGACGCTCTCAGGTGCGCTGTGGCCCCTTCCCAGGGGGCCGATCCAGACACTGTCCTGCCCTTGAAACTTGTCATCTTTACCTGCCAATCCTATTCTCACTTGAAACTAAACTTTAAAAATTATTTCACTTTAAAGATGCCAAGCGCGGGATGACACAGCAATCACAAACCTGAGGGTTTTCAGAAGGTTTGAGTCACCAAAGGTCATCTTGCGGTGAGATGTGAACTACACTCAGTGAGTATGTACTTTGTTGTTCAATTAAGAAGTTGGTGTGTGGGACCCAGGGTGATTTTCTGACATGTCATAAAAGGCATTAAAATGAAGAACACTTATTTTAAATTCACACTTGTGGTTCTCCACCCAGTTTCTAAGAACTCAGAAGTGTCAGTGTGTCTGCTCCAGCTTTAGCTGTGCAATCAGCCGCCAGCTTTTCAGACCACTCTCTCCATAGAGAATCTTTTTACTTTTCCAACTTTCAGATGAACAAGCATTTCACACTGGCTGGAACTAAAAAGTGGGAATTTTGCAGAAATGCATTTGATACAGTGTTTTGAAATTTCAAACACTTAAAATGCTGCTTCTCGGCAGCCACGGTGAGACTGAGTCGCATCGCGCCCGACGACGGGCACCCCGGGCTGTGAGCAGAGCCCTCGGGAGCTGCGTGCCCCGTGCCGGGAGCGTGGGCAGGCGGGACGGTGTGGCCGCTCGTCCGGATGCTGCTCTGCTGCGTCCTTGTTGTGCGACGCAGGCAGCGCACTTCGGCCCTCCGAGCCTCGTGGGCTTATTTTTTAGAGATTAAACAAGACACCGTGTGAAGTAGGGAGCCATCTCCCTGGCATACAGTAGGTGCTCAATACATTTAAGTGATCGGTATATGAGTAAATTATTGGAAATTGGTCATTCTTTGAAAAGTTAAAATAACTGCTATGTTCCAACTTAATACATTAAATTGTGACAGCCACTAAATTAAACCGAGGCTGGTGGCACCATTTGGCAACCGACGGCCTCAGGTTTTGCTTTGGAGTTGGTGTCTTTCTTTTTCTGGGGTTCCAACAGTTTCTAAGTCACAGCCTGCACTCAGAGCCACATTTACCCACTTGTGGGAAAGCAGGTTAGTTCTCTTGCAAGAAGTGAAGTTTTGCAGCTTGTGAAACCCCCCAGTCAGAGGTGCTGACAGCCTGAGTGGGCAAAGGAAAGCCCTCTGTGCAAAGGCGGCTGTTTGATTTGGCCGCGGCATCTTCCCTCTGGAAGTGTCACGACAGACAAATGACGGTGTGTCTGCACTCAGGTTCTGTTGTACCCCGTCTCACAGCTGGCACGAGATGGCACCTCCAATCCGTGTGTGCTCTGGGTTACAGCCCCAGATGTCAAAATAAAAAGCGGCGGGGAGGGCAGGCAGCCCTGCTGAACAGCGCCTCTCTCTGACCCGCCCTCCCTCCGGACTGGCCAGTCCTCGCCCAGCAGCGACATTCTCAGGGGTGAGGGCGCCGGCCCGGCATGTGTGAGCGGAGCTGGGGCTTGTGCGGGTCCTTAACGAGCTGTCAAGAGTCCCGAGAGCATTTCAGGAAAAAAGGAATGTATGCGACTGTCACGTGTTTCGTGAATGATCGCCCTATAAGAACATACTGAAATCTTCGTGATCCTCACGGGTGAGCGGGGAGAAGTTTTCTCCTGTACTTTCTGTTATTCCCACCAGCAAAGGGAGCAGCGTGGAGACCATCCCAAGGAGCCGGTAATGCCAGTGTTACTTTCATTCGGCTTTGCATTGCTGTTTGTGGTTTTCTTTGGGCTGCAGACTTTTTTTCAGGTGAGATTAAAAGAAAAAGTGGCTTCCATTTCCTGGCTTGGCCGCTGCCCTGGCTGGACTGTAGGGGCCACAAAGTGCTCAGACCCCTCTGAAGCCCAGCCTGCAAGAAAGTCGCAGTGACTCACGGCCGGGACGGCGCCGGCAACCGAGGTTGGCTGGTCCTCTCAGCGCCGACTTCCCCAAGGCTTCAGTCTGTCATCTGTTCAGTGGGAGGACAGTGGGGCCCCCCAGGGCTTGAGTGGGAACGGAGTGAGCACACGCAGCGCACTCCGACGAGGGCCGGACCCGGGGCCACGTGGCTCTTCCTGCGGTGTGCATCCTCAAGGCGACCCCGTGAGGTCGCTGAGGTCCCTGACACCGCCCCACACCCCTCACAGATGAGGACAGCGAGGGAGGAAGCGGAGGAAGGGCGGGGAGTGACTTGCCCAGAGCCACAGCTGTAGCGACAGGGCCGGGTGTGGGGCCGGGTGGCCTGAGCCCCGACTCGGCCCGCTCAGGTTGTTTCGGTTTCTCCATTTCACTGCGCAAACCTTGTAATCCCAGGAATTAATGATTTATAATTATTTATATGCCGTACGATTAAAGCCTGTGGGTGTCTGCGACTGGCTGACTGTGTGGATTCGGTCAAGTCATTCTTTGTCCTTTCAGTTCTTTTTACATTGAAGTTGACAGCGCTGTGTCAGTCTCTGGCGCACAGCACAGCCGTTCACTCAGACACACACACACGTTCTTTTTCACAACAGGTTAGTGCCAGCAGACGCTGAATATGGCTCTCTGCGCTGTACGGCAGTCCTTGCTGTTGCCTGTCCTACATACGGCATTTCGTCTCTGCCCACCTCGAGCTCCCAGTTTGTCCCTGCCCACCCCCTTGCCCCCGGGGACATAAGTCTGTTTTCTGTGTCTGTGAGTCCATTTCTGTTTCGTAGATAAGTTCATCAGTGTCTTCTGTTTTCCTTGTTTAGATTCCATGCGTGAGTGATATCGCATGGCATTTTTCTCTTTCTGTGGAGCCTTACTTTAATTGCTCCATCCGTCTTCCAGTTCTTTCTAACCCCAAATTCACGACGGATGCGCGTTAGCCCAGACGGCGGCTCCGGGGGGCAGATGAGAGAAAGCCGGACACACGCGCTTTTCCACGGGAATGGCACGGCCTTGGAGCCAAGCTGCAGGACGTTTACTCCGTTCACAGCGCGGCTACGGGGAGAGCCCTGCATGGCCTAGGACTCCCGGGAAGCAGGTGAGACGCCCTGCAGAAACGCACGTGCTGAAACCAGGCAGCCAGCCTCAGTCTGGGGAAAGCTGTAGCCACCCTGGGCTCCCGGAATCGCAGCCCGGTCTCACACTTGTCTTCTAAGCAGCAACTTCCCAGAAGCAGGAGGTGGCATGTTTACACACAAGCATACAGTAGTTCCTCGCCTATTTGAGAGCGGATATCTGGTTAAATAAGGCAGGCTTATAAATCTTCGTAAAATCAGCTGAGCTTGTCCCTTCTCCCTCTGGCTCTGCTCCGCGCCCCGCCCGCCGTGTGTCAGTCACAGCCACTTCCTTCCCTGAGCAGCGCTGTCTCTAGAAATACGCCCCGTCCACATGGACCGTTCAGGAAGTAGGACAAATGTGAGCCATGGAAAGTAGTTTTCTCTTCTTGTGATGGAATCAGAGGATAAAAGTAGCAAAAAAAGAAAAAGGAAAAAAACAGCTTATCGTTCGCATGGCCTGGTTTTGTCCTTTTAAACGACCGCAGCCTGTAGCCCTGCGTCCTTTTGCAAGAGGCCATCCCAAGGTCAAGACCACTGAGATCTCCCAGCAACAAACCTTCAGGAAGGAGACACTCAAGAGGGCAATTTGCTAACGGAGCAGAAACTGGTGACGGTTACGGGAGGGAAAACAGAAAGTGAGGGCTGGTCCCTGCTCACCGGCCGGACAGGTGAACGTGAGGAGGGGGCAGGGATGAGCAGTCAGCGCGGCTGGAGGCTGGTGAGTCCTGGGGCAACCAGCCTCTGCCCTGACCCCTCCCCGCCTCCCGCGGGCTCCGCTGCGCTGCTGGGCGGACGAACCCTGCCGACCTCCTGCCAGAGTCCTGTTTCATTCCCGACAGACCCGGGAACATCCTTGCTGGATGAGCAGCGGTCCCAAGCCTGTTGGGTTTCCCTGAGCTGCCGTGACTTTGACCGACCTGTGCGAAGAGGCAGGAGGGCTGGGGCCCAGATCTCAGTGTTAACAGCTGAGCCTTGCCGGCCCCCAGTCTGAGGGTACGGGCGGGGGCTCCGGACCCAGAAGAAAATCACAAGGACGTGTGATCATACTTCCTGCCCATTTTGAAACTGTCACAGCGTATGCTTGTTTCACAATTATTTTTAACACCCTAAGAGTACTGACGACAGAATTCCACAAAATCTAGTGCGTTTCTGCGATTTGACTTGAGATGAACATACACTTTCTGAGGTGTCCGTGGGAAACCGGCATGCTCTCTGCGTGAAAGAAAAGAAGCTAGAAAAAAACCAAACCCCAGGATCCTAAGATCAAGCCGTCGCTTTGAGGACCAGTTTGTTCATGTTTACTGGGCACGGGATGTACCCGGAATGGCATATATCCAGAAATGGCTGTTTTAGTAACGCATCGAACTAGAACACTGAAGCCCTTCAGTCAGAGATTCTGAAAAGAATGTTACATTGTGAGTATGTATTTTTCCAACAGCCACTTGTGAATTTTTTTAGTTGTCTGGTAGGATTCGACTTACAGGGAAGACTTATCTAAGACGTAAAGCAGAGGTGTATCTAACACATCCGTTCAAAATTCTCTGAGCCCCTCATGCTTTAAGAAGTCATTAGATTCCCAACCGTTCACAGGCGCATGAATAACGGGGACCCCAGATCTGCAGCTGATTTGAGACAGAGGAGCAAGTCCCCTTAAACCTGACATTTTCCACCTCTTGTTTCTCCGGTTCTCTCTCTGGGCAGAATTGAATTAACGCATCTGCCTGTAGAGCTGCTGAGTTCGGTCTGTCCTAGAACTACGCTTGGGTCTAACAGATGGTATGTTTTTACCGGGTGTGGGGGGCAGGTGGAGGGAGAGGGTGCAGAAGTGCTGGTGGCCATGCACGGAGCTGCATGCGAGTCTGTTTTTCCAGCTGACGTGCGGTGAATGCTTGGCCACAGGATGACGACGCTCAGAGACGCCAAGCGTAGCCTCCGGTGCGCGCAGGGTCTCCGCACTGTGGGTAAGACTAGAGCACCTCTTAGACGTCTGGAGCTTTGGCTGGGTCTGCACGTCTGTCTGTGGGAAGCAGAGAAGCACACTCCACCACTGTTACACAGGAATTAGAAGGAAACTGCAAAACTTCAAATGCTGAGCAAAATCTGGGAGTTCTCCTTAGACGGGGTCTTGTTGAGAGCTTGTTATGTTGAAAATAATCTTGACTTATAAATATATTCTGATTTCCTGCAAGAGAGGCAGAATACACACGGCCTTTCTACAGCAGCAGTCTGTGGCTGCTTCCGTCCTGACGGAGTGTCTAGCTGACAGTGTGAAGCACTTAGCGATGAGGATGCACTCAGCAGCATTCCATTCCCTGAGAGCTTGTCTGGAGGTTCCAGCAGGGACCGCAGCTCCTCGGATGCCCTTGACTGAGAGGAAGGGTCCTCCTCTATCAGGATGGTCGTCCTCTTCCACCGAGCGTGCTGCTGCGGGAGGCACGCACATGGAGCAGTGAGGGAGGAAGGAGGCACCCGCCCAGCCAGCCAGATCGGCCAAATTAACCCTGGCGATCAGTGGGATGACAGACGTCACAGCCAGATTGCCCTCACATACAGTAGCATTCCATTTCTTATTTGCATTTTGTTGCTAAATAAACACAAATTAGGAACTAGACTTAAGTTGA